>NC_047108.1:51692638-52011232 GCF_902500255.1 Thalassophryne amazonica | reverse complement strand
AGCCACAGAGTCCAGGTCACACTCACTGTCAGACAGAGGATCCTCTCCTACAGAGAATTAAAACATGTGGGATAAATACACAAATGTGCATGAATCCTTACTGTATGATTTTACCTTTGTGATGCAGCGAATGTGTAACTAGTACAGTACATTCATTTTCTACACTCGCTTACTCCAATCAAGGGTCATGGGGGGAGCTGGAGCGTACCCCAGCAGTCAAAGGGCGTGAGGCCGGGTACACCCTTGCCAGGATGCCAGTCTATCACAGAGTTACTAGTACAAGTCTTGACTAATGTATGCACAGGTGTCAACTGTCACATGAGTGCCGATGCTAGGCGAGCTCTTTCAGATTCCAGCCCCCACGCCTCGACAGCCTCCAACACCGATGCCTCGGCAGCCTTGAGCACCGATGCCAGCCACGTCCCATCAGTTTCAATGATGATGCCTTGGCAATCTTCATCAGTGACTTCTGAGTCTTCAGCGGCTTCTTCAGCGCTGCCCATGCCTCCAGAGTCTCCAGTGCCTACTTCTACAAAGGCGCCTTCAGTGGCGCCCCTACCTCCATGGTCTTTAGTGCCAACATTTCCAAAGTCTCCAGTGGCGCCTACACCTCCAGAGTCTTCAGTGCCTACTTCTCTGAAGCCTTCAGCGGCATGACCAAAGGCATCTTCAACGGTGCCTTCAGTGGTGCCTTCAGTGGCACCCACACCTCCAAAGTCTTCAGTGCCTCCTTCAGATGTTGCCCATGCCTCCAGAATATCTAAAGTTGAGAAGCCTGTGGCATTCGATGTAGCCATTCTGTTATGTATTATATATGGCCTTTTGGGTAGATTATGACCTTTATACAATATATTTCATTAACCAAAGATGATGATTCTGTAATATCTTGAACCTTTAGCTTTGATAAATGTGTCCACAGGCACCTTCATACAACACAATACATGAAGAAATAGTCCTATCTTATACACACTCAGTACCACTATCAACTGAACATACTTTGTTATTTCAGGTAGAATCAAACGTTTTTGGAAACTGGGATTTCAAAGAAGTAACCAGACAGCTTTATTTTTATTTTTTGTGTATTCATCAGTTCATATATGGCTTTGTTTTGGTAGTATGCTAACTGGAAAGACCACAGCCTTTCTACAATATTAATGATGCATAATTGATAATGAAATTATGTACCATTGTTCATTTTAGTTTCCACATTTTGTTTCTTGTTTTATTCTGATAGTCAGGCTTAGTGTTTGTTTTCATTTACTTTATATCAGTGTATGTGGCCACCTGCTAGTTATTTCAGAAATGATCATCTTCACATATGTAAACATCTCTTATGTTCCTCGGTTTCAGTACACCTCATGTTACTTTGTAGCTTACTTGTGTTCATAGCTCCTTGTGATTTTATGTTGCCGACCAGTGTTTGTACCTGTTTTAACTTGTTTCCCTCATCAGGCTTCTGTAGATTTGATTTTCTAGTTTGACTTCCTAAATTATAAGCTGAGCTGTTTAGCCCTTCCTGGCCACTCGCTATGTTAACTGATCTTCTGGGGTTTGATCACTGGCCTGTATTCTGGAACTGCCTAATGGACATGTCGGATTTCCTGGGTGATTTATTGTGTCTGACCATGGCCCATTTGGAAGTGAGATGAAAGAACTTTCAATACATCCAGATATGTTAGAGAAATAACATTTTCTATGAGAAAAGAAAGATACATGATTTGAACTGCTTGCTACTCAGCCTGTAAATTTAGTTTATGGAAACCAATCCCCTACAGAATGCGATCATCCACATTATTGAGCTCATGTTAACTTAAGAAGTAAGTGCCATATAAGCTCTGAAGTCATTGGTGTCACACTCATGCATGGATTCCATGACTTGAACCAAATTAGAGTCTAAAACCTCCCCTGGAAGGGATGCCAGGCTGATGCAGGTTACTTCCCCAGCAAAGACCGGTAGACCTACCTATTTACACCTGTGGATTGGAACAATACAGATGAGTCTTATCCATGGACATGAAACGTAGTGTGACCAGGAATCAAACCTAGGTCTACATATTGGTAAACCAAATCCCATCTCACTTAGCAACCTGTTTGACAAGGTGCAGGTAGCTCAGACAGACAGGCAGACACTATAATCAGACAGGAAAAATGTCTCACTGTACCTCTTTCAAATGCATCTCTGATGAGGTTCACCTCTCTCTGTGACCCAGGAACTCTAAATATCCCTTCATGATGGAGGCCTGAGAAGCATACAAGCAGAAGATGGGTTGCATACACACACACTCAAGTAATTCCACCTACTCATGGCCAGTGTCCATCGTTCTCTCAGCATGGCTTAGTACAGCCCAGTCTGCTTAGTACTGTATTGTAAATGCTGTCTCACCGTGAAGGTTTATGAAACGGATGCAGCTTTCAACCACCACAGGAATCTGCTGCCCAGAGCTCTGGAAGAGAAAAAAGATGAGAATGTTGACGGAAAAGTAAAGTGAAAGGAGGAAAATAAAATGAGATGCAAAGAAAGAAGATGACAGAGCAATACAGAAAAAAAGCCAGAACAGAAAGAAAAAAAAAGACTTTAGTGGGCATTAATCTTGCAGAAGTAGTATGTGTGTGTCTCTACAGTGTTTCTCTTTTAAAAAAGTTCCACTTTTTAAGTCTTTTTACTTCAGTTATTTTTGCATCTTGTGATTCTCAATGTACTTTGTCTAGGTCACAACTAAAAGTAAAACCTTGAGCTTCAATGCAGTCTTAATTTGTCCAAGCCTATTTAAACAAGCAGTTTGAAATGTGTGTATTGCAGTGGTGTCAAAAGTACACACATTTGTTACTTAAGTAGAAGTATAGATACTGCAGTTTAAAAACACTCTGGTAAAAGTTGAAGTATCAACTTGACCTCTTTACTCAAGTAAAAGTGAAAAAGTATGTGCAGCAAAACCTACTTAAAGTATAAAAGTATAAAGTAACCTTAAAAAAAAAAAAAAAAAGGTAGATGCCACTATATGAATTGAAAGCTTAATTTAAAAACTGATTCGTGCTACATGTGACCCAAGACCCAAAACCCAAAATTACCCCCCAACACCACATGCATGAAAATGTTTCAATTCTAGAAGCTCTGAAATGCAATCGGACTATTCCAGACAATAAACTGTAGTGAGTGCAGCATCCATTTAGTGAGAAAAAAAAAACCAAACAACTTATTCAGATTCATTCCAGTAGTATTCTGCTCTTACAAGGATGCAGCAGTTTTCTAGTTTGGCAGATAGTTCTGGAGGAAATCACTGAAGAAATTAACACATTGAAAATATGGTTTGACCGAAACAAACTGTCATTAAATAAGACAGGGATGAAGTGGAGGTGTAAGAGTCACTAGGTGTTCACAGGAAACATTTATTTCTGTATGTATGTATTTATTTATGTATATTCATTGTTAGTCGCTTTTATATTTTATTTTCTGTTGTGTTTCTATTCAGGTTCTTTTTGTCTCTTTCTCTGAAATTGTATATAATAATCATTAGATTATTAACATATAAACAAAAATAAATTTAAGAAATATTACAATTTGAAAACAAATGCACCCGAACTTTTAACATTGAAAATGCCATAGACATGCTAACGTGTTAGCGTTGCTCCCGTTTTTAAGTTATAAAATACATCTATCAACTGTTTCAGAAGACCATAACAGGTCGGTTTAACATAGAAAAGGTAAATAATACTCACAGAAGTATGCTCTTTAGGGTTTTAGTGGGGGAAAATTAAGCGAAAGAAAGAAAGAATAAATGAAACAATAGGTCTAAGCATTGCTTCAATCTGCGAACCACTGCTTCGATTGGTTCAAAATCCATTCCTTTTGTTATGTGTCGACGCGGGTTGAGGAGCGGACCTGCGTCTGACGGAACCCAGCGCTAAAATAACCAGAAAGCGGTTCCAATAACAAAAACAATTTATTTTTCACCCTCTGGTGCTAAACAAAGTGTAAAAACTAAAACAGCGTCAGTCTGGTGGAGTGAAGGCTGGCACGCTCTCCAGCGCCCAAAAGGATCGAAGCCCGGCGCTTCTGGACTCACTGTTACCGCCAACACCCCCCAGGTGGACACGACAAACCGACTCTCTGCGAAGGATAGAAGAGGTGAGGTAAGTCAGCAGTTACAACCAATATCCTTCAAAAGACACACACCATCAGCAACACATTCAGGTCTGTATTTTAAACTTTATGCAAATGAGCAGCTTCTCACAACAGGTGGAGGATCACCGGTCCGCACACCACAGCAGTGAGAAGCGAGCTGCACAATTCTCATCACAATTCAAATATACTGCGTAACAAAATACCAAGTTACTATCAACAATTAGTCAAACAATTAATCACCTCTGATGTGTGCTGACAGCATGTGTCCCTCACCCTTCTTCCTTCAGAGGCACGATGTGTCAAACCCAGGCGCGGTCCTCAGCGTCTCACAAACGAACATCACAAGGTCGAGTTCCCGGCAATTCTGCTTGAATCACACATGGCTTAAATGCAGAACGCCATCTCATTATCTGCTTCAGCTGAAAGTCCTCAAGGCTGCACGAATGCAGAACGCCATCTCATTATCTGCTTCAGCTGAAAGTCTTTAAGGCTGCACGTGAGCACCATCCACAGGTGCTGCACATACTGTTGATGAGGGTGAAGGACTCTTCTGCCAGCACCTTCTCCACAGACAAATCAGTTTTCATACCACCTGGAGAGCAAAGAAAAGAAAAGAACACCAAAATGTCCAGCCACACCCCCCCCAACACACAACAGTTCCCCCTCTTTAACGGGAAGCCTCCCGGCGACCGAACAGACCAGGTCCGAGAACAGCACCTCCCTTCGGGGTCCTCGTCAGGAAGCAGACAGCAGGACAGGGCACCGCAGCTGGAAGGTCGGCTGGCATCAACAAAAACCCCAAAACAGTCCCTAGTATAATCCAACACACAAGAAAAAACATAAAACCCACCCAAAACCTCCCCAGAGGACCGTCCCATCCAACCCCGGGAAGAAAAGAAAAACTCCCAAACGCAAAAACCCAACACAGCCCCACAAACACAATACAAACATAAATGCATAAAAGAAAAATAACAAACAACCCCCCCAGAACGACCTGCAGAGCCCAACCCCCCCCCAGAAGGCCTTTACCGCCGGTTCCAGGAGGAATAGCCAGAACCGGAATCCCACAAAGGTCCCCAGGTATACATGGAGCAAACGGCGCCCCCCAGAGGACTGTACCATCAAACCCCAGGAGGCACCCTCCCCACAATCCCGGAACCCCAGACCCGGCCACACCTGGCTAGTTGGCCCCACAAGCCAATTCCCCCCCAGAGGACCGTCCCATCAACCCTGGAGGTGGAACCCGGAAGGAAACAAAACAAAATCAAAGTCCAACCCCCGGAGGACTACCTTAAACAACCCCGGGGGCAAATAAAACAAACGTTAAACCCCGTTGCCTTCCCCGGCACCCCGAAAGACCCCAGGTCCCTCCCAGAGCCCCTCGGCGGCTCAATTTTGGCGAACGGCTCAAAACATTAAGCCGGGGAAGGGAACAGGAAAAACTAACCCAGCCCCAACCCCAAGGCGCAGCGGAAAACCGGAAATACGTCCGGTGCCCCAACTTGACCATACCCCAGCCTCTCGGGAGGGGTGGAACTACCGAATCGGCGAACGGCAACAGATCGGCCCACCCCTCTGACTGAGGTATGTTCCCGCTGCACCACACCCCGGCAACACCAATGACGAACGGTACAAAGGCTCACCGAGGCTGGAGTGGAACCGGGCCCTAACCAAACCAAGAAAAACGCCCCTAACAACCCCCCCCTAGGTGCAGAGGTCTTCTGAGAACGCTCAGCGTGACCAACCTGCACCACCCCACAACCCACAAGACGAACGGTCTTGGGGCAAGTGAGGTTGGGGTTAGGGATGTAGGGAAATAAAAAACAACAAAACAAAACGACCCCAAAACCCAAACAGAAAATACCTAAATACACATAAAAAATAACGATCAAGTGAGCCCAGACGGGCTTCTAACCGCCTAACGTTCACTCCACCAGACACGCCTCTGACTCCCCAAACAAATTATAACCCCTATTAAAAAACAAAAAAAACCAAAACATTAACCCATACAAGTTTTTTTTGTGTGTGTGTGTGTGTGCATTATTTCGCCCGTCCCAGAACACCTGGAGATACGTCACCAGAGAACATTGCATCAAAAATGAAGCACAGGCTTCATTGTCTCCCGCATAAGGCTCCGGACGACAAACAATCAGTTCGGACGCCGAATCTCTGGGAGACGGAGTTATCTGCACCAGTATCGATGGTGCCGCAGCTGGAGCAGCAGGAAGCAGAACGGCTTGCGCTGCAAGCTCCGCAACACGGGCGTCCGCGGGCCCAATTTGGCTTGCGAGATGCGGCAATTGCTCCCATATTTTCTCCAAGTGTTCTTGAACTTATTCGGTGAAAGGAACCGCCTCTGCCGCTGGGTCCATTATGGAATGGCCGGGAACTACTGTTATGTGTCGACGCGGGTTGAGGAGCGGACCTGCGTCTGACGGAACCCAGCGCTAAAATAACCAGAAAGCGGTTCCAATAACAAAAACAATTTATTTTTCACCCTCTAGTGCATAACAAAGTGTAAAAACTAAAACAGCGTCATTCTGGTGGAGTGAAGGCTGGCACGCTCTCCAGCGCCCAAAAGGATCGAAGCCCGGCGCTTCTGGACTCACTGTTACCGCCAAACACCCCCCAGGTGGACACGACAAACCGACTCTCTGCGAAGGATAGAAGAGGTGAGGTAAGTCAGCAGTTACAACCAATATCCTTCAAAAGACACACACCATCAGCAACACATTCAGGTCTGTATTTTAAACTTTATGCAAATGAGCAGCTTCTCACAACAGGTGGAGGATCACCGGTCCGCACGCCACAGCAGTGAGAAGCGAGCTGCACAATTCTCATCACAATTCAAATATACTGCGTAACAAAATACCAAGTTACTATCAACAATTAGTCAAACAATTAATCACCTCTGATGTGTGCTGACAGCATGTGTCCCTCACCCTTCTTCCTTCAGAGGCACGATGTGTCAAACCCAGGCGCGGTCCTCAGCGTCTCACAAACGAACATCACAAGGTCGAGTTCCCGGCAATTCTGCTTGAATCACACATGGCTTAAATGCAGAACGCCATCTCATTATCTGCTTCAGCTGAAAGTCCTCAAGGCTGCACGAATGCAGAACGCCATCTCATTATCTGCTTCAGCTGAAAGTCTTTAAGGCTGCACGTGAGCACCATCCACAGGTGCTGCACATACTGTTGATGAGGGTGAAGGACTCTTCTGCCAGCACCTTCTCCACAGACAAATCAGTTTTCATACCACCTGGAGAGCAAAGAAAAGAAAAGAACACCAAAATGTCCAGCCACACCCCCCTAACACACAACACCTTTATCTTCATTGATCCATGTTTCTGATATAGCAATTATGTTAAATATTTTTTTTAAATTGACTTAAATATTCTTTAATGTTGTTAAAGTTTGCATACAGACTTCTGCTGTTGAAATGGACTATTGATAATTTGTTATCCGTTTTAATGATCCGAATAAACTGTTCATCTGTATAATCTGGTATGGATGCCCATCTGGGAGGAGACCCCAGGGAAGACCCAGGACTAGGTGGAGAGATTATATCTCCACATTGGCCTGGGGACGCCTCGGGATCCCCCAGTCAGGGGTGGTCAGTGTGGCCCAAGAAAGGTAAGTTTGGGGTCCCCTGCTGGAGCTGTTGCCCCTGCAACCCGATCCCAGACAAGTGGTTGAAGATGAGTGATGAGAGTGTTAAAAAATTAGAATTACAAGTTGAAAACATGCCATTAATATAGTAAACTATGTGGAAACAATATTTGTGGTCTACTAGACGCAAGATATTTTCTGAAATGCCTTAGGTGAAAGGGGTGGTGCTGGAGGATGTTGACTGCTATTGGTTACTGTTTTACCTTTGCAAGATTACTCTGTCTGTTTTTTTAGCTGTGCATTAAAAGAAGTTAATAAACTGTATCTAGGTCCAGAAGTGTCTTGTCTTTGAGAACACTATTGCCAGCAGCAGAAATAGTCTCTCTGACTGTATGTATGTAGATCGATAGGTGGTAAAGCATTGTCTTTGCAAGCTGGGCAATGTTTGGAAAACTAGTCAAATCAAGTAAAGTCTGGGAGCATGGATATGCATGTCAATGCATCCACCACAAAAGCGCCTCAGGTTCTGGACAGCAATCACACAGGCAGACATCCAATCCATCCACACCCCTAAAATCTAACGATTTATCTTCTGCATCCAGTTAAAACATAGGCATAAATGGACTGCATTTATATAGAGCTTTTCCATCTATATCAGAAGCTCAAAGCGCTTTACAGTAATGCCTTGCATTCACCCACACACACACAGGGTGCTCACTACACACCAGGAGCAACTTGGGGATTAAGGACCTTGCCCAAGACCCCTTAATGATTTTGCGACCAGACAGGGGTTTGCACCTAGGATCCTCTGATCTCAAGCCCACTGGTTAACCACTAGATCATCACCTCCCCCCAAACCGCAGGAGTCCTCAACACTGAAGCACCTGCAGGCAGTATCATCATACCCAGAGAAATGCACCACATGGCCAAAATGTAATTAGGAAAATGTATACTGTTTTACCCTTAAACTGTAGGAAAATCATGGTATCTGATTTGCCTGATGAGTTGACGAGAGGATAATTAATCGACTAGTTGGGTACTAGTCATGCTGACTCTACTTCAGCCCTTACTTGTGTAGTGCTTTCACACAACTTATGTTATGATTTCAAACTGCATGAATAAACTGAAATGTGTAATGTCCCAAATAGTCAAAGATGTTTAAAAAAGAGCAATTTGAGCAGAATAGTTTGATGTAAAAAAAAAAAACAACAAAGCAGCAATGTTATTATGAGTGAGCTTTGAGCTCAAAAAAGCTGATTAAAAAACAGAACCATGCTTTTGAGACCGAACAGTGGCCTAGTAATTAGACCAGACGCTTAAAAAATAATTGATTTGGAAACTGTCGCTTGATATTGTGTGTGTGTGTGTGTGTGTGTGTGTGTGTGTGTGTGTGTGTGTGTGTGTGTGTGTGTGTGTGTGTGTGTGTGTGTGTGTGTGTGTGTGTGTGTGTGTGTGTGTGTGTGTAACGACAGACAGATGCTGCAGGGTAGGACAATACCCTTCAGGCTGAACTGTTTGTGCCAAGGGGTAAAAAGAGGTAAACAGAAAAACAGGATAAAGAGAAGGATGTCATCAAAGGAGCTCTATGAAACCAGAGCGCAAGAGCGAGAGAGACAGCTACTGATGAATGCTTTTTAGTTGTTTGCGTCAGTACATGATGGAAGTCACTGCTCAAAAACGGCGCCGACACACTGGCCTGCACTCATTCAGTAGATTCTGTACGATTTTCAGTACCTGTGTCCGAGACATTCTCCTTCTTCTTCTGCACCAAGCCAAGCAGGGCAGAGCAGGGAGGGAGAAAAAGCAGAGATTAGCAATGAGACAGAGCGGAAAAATAAGGGAAATAAAGATTTGCACACACTGAAAAGAAGCACACATAAGCACAAACAGACACACACACACACACATATATTCAGTAGAGGATCGAGAGAGGAGGCAACAAAGAGGCCGGTGCATTTAAATCCCTTTCACGGGACACAAAACAGGATTGAAAGGAGAGGGAGCCAGAGCCATAAGCTATAAGCATGACCATACACACGCAGTGAGCAGTAAGTAAGCCGCAGAATGGCATGTCACAGCGTGAGCATGTCCTGCAAGGATCCGGCTGTTCTACTGCAAAAGTGTGACAGGACATTAAAAAAAAGAATTTCCTGTGGAAGGTTGAACAGCAGCGCAGTGCAGCAAGCAGATAATTAAGTAGGTAAAAAAGAAGGCGTATTTCACAAGCACGTGTGCGCACGAGTGTTACCTGTATGTAGGAGACTATGTCTGTGGTGAAGAGTGTGTGGCAGAATTGGGAAACAGGTCTGGACTTCCGAACACGCACTGAGCGAGCACTAGGAGTTCTAGGAAATATAATGAATAAAATGCAGAATGCTATTTTACATGATGTATTAATTCCAAATTTAGGTCTATTTCTGGGTTATTAAAGACACTGAATGCTGTTTGCCAGTTCTTACGTGCTATCAGGCATATGCAGTAGTGGTCAGAGGTTTACATACACTCATCGAAGGCAGGAATGTCATGGGCTTTTAATGATGTCTTTGAACTGTTCTTTTGCCAGGGTGGAATGATTGTACAGCATACATCATTAGTGACTTAAAAAAAAAGAACTGGGTGCACAAGTTTGAATTAATTTAGCATCTTCTCTCATCCACACAGGTTCATGTACAGTGGCTTGCATAAGTATTCAGCCCCTTGGTAATTCATGCATTTTAATGGGTTTAAGGCATTTCAAATACAAAAAGTAAATCAGGCTTCTCAATATAAAAATTTCTAAAATGATCTTCTTTAGACTCAAACTGAAAGTAAATCTCTACAACTTGATATAAATTAATTAAAAATATAAAAGCCAAGATGATGGCTTGCATAAGTAATCAGCCCATTTGGTATAATATCCGTAAATAATCAGTTTTTATTAAAAAAAAAGGGGGGGTTTTATTAAAAAGAAAACCTGAAAGTTCAGCTAGAATTTGCCAGAAGGTACATCTGAAATGCAAGCCTAGATTTAATGTTTTGTGAAAGAAAACCCTCCTCTGTACCACTTCATCATGAAGCTGTATAACTGGTGATACAAAATGCAAAACATGCACTGTGCACATTTTCTCCAATCACAGCAACAGAAGCCTGTAACTTCTTCTGGGTTGTCTGGGTGTCTTGGTGGCTTTCCTCACTCTTCTTCTTCTTGCACAGTCACTCAATATTTGAGAACTATCTACTCCACACATATTTACCATAGAGTGCCAATCTGATTATATTTATTAATAACTGATGCAAATAAAGTCCAAGACATAGTCAGTGACTTGGAAATGTTCATGTATCCATCTCCTGACTTGTCTGAAGAAAACTGGCAATAAAACTGATTATTTACAGGTATTATATCAAAGGGGCTGAATACTTTTGAAAGCCACTGTACATACATACATTCATTTAAATGTTTTATTAAGTGGTTTTGATAGTTCTACAATCTTGTAACATGAAAGGGCCAAGGCCTACTAACTCCTTCAACTGGTAGTTTCTCTTTGCCAGCATAAAAAGGATGTGTATGACAGCACTCAATGGACTAACTAATACTCAGAACAATAGGAAATTCCAAATAACTCAGTGAAGATCTAAGAAGGAGAACTGTAGATTTACACAAGCTGGGAAGGGCTCTTGGATCCATTTCTAAACAACTGCAGATTCCAAGATCATCCATTCAAATAATTGTACATCAGTACAAGTTAGTCAGATGTACTCACCACTTTTCCAAAGTCTGGAAGAAGACCCAAACTGTCACCCTCAGATGAGAGGAAATTGGCTAGAATGTTCAGGAACAACCCAGGAACCACCAAGGCTCAGGCCTGCCATGAAACAGAAACTACTGGAACACCAGCGTCACTGTCCACAGTGAAGAGTTTTACATCACTGTGGACTGAGAGTGTGACAACAAAGAATGAAGCCCCTGCTCCAAAATCGACACCTTCAAGCTAGAATGAAATTTGCAGCTGCCCACATGTACAAGCCAAATGCTTTCTGGAGAAAGAGTTTATGGTCAGACGAGCCAAAGATTGAGCTATTTGGCCACAGAAAGAAGAGGTATGCTTGGAGGAGTCAAGGTGAGACTTTCCAACCTAAGAACACTGTATCAATTCTCAAGCATGGTGGTGGTACCATCATGCTCTGGGGCTGTTTTGCTGCCAGTGTTGTGTGGGCCGCCAGAAGAGGAGGTACGGCTGGCCCACCACCAGAGGGCACCCTGCCTGAAGTGCGGGCTTCAGGCACGAGAGGGCGCTGCCACCCCACAACAGCGGCTGAGGTGACAGCTGTTACTCATCGGCTATGACAGCTGTCACCAATTATCTACGCCTCACCCCTGATAAAAGCAGGACGACACCTCCACCACGTCGCCGAGATATCGTCCTATCAAGGAGGTAATTTGTTCTCAGCCATTGTTTTGTCTACCACAGTCAGTATTTGCTTGTGTTATTTTTGCAGTAGGTTTTGTGAGTGCTTGTAGCTGGAGGCTGGGTTTGGACTGACGTCTTCACTCCAAACTTTTGATAAGTACACTTACTACTGCACGTGCCAGCTTTCTGGTGTTAAGGTGGAGGTGTTTTCCCACCTGACTTGCTGACTGTTTTTGCTCTTTGCCAGCAGTACCAGATCCGACACGCGGAGACGGTGGCCACTTGGGGGAACTCGGGACTTGGCGGCTCCAGTATTCTCCTGGTTCGGTGGCGGAGGAAATCGTGTGGTTCCGGTTCTTCTCCAGACGGACGTCTCCTATCGTCGAGCCTTCCCACACGACACCTTGATCGATTGACTTTGTATTCATCCTGAAATCTGCTGTGTGTAGTTGTGGCATTCACAACAGTAAAGTGTTCAGATTTGACTTCTTCTATTGTCCATTCCTTTGCGCCCCTTGTTGTGGGTCCGTGTCACTACACTTTCACAACAGCCAGTGGTAGTGGTGCATCATACAAAGTGGATGCAGAAATGAAGGAGGAGGACTACCTCCATAGTCTTCAATGTTACCTCAAAATCAACAGGTTGATGGTTGAAATATTCCATTTCAACAGGACAATGATCCTAAACAGACATCAAAACTGGTTGTGGGTTGGATAAAGCAACATTAAGTTTCTGGAATGGCATTCTCAAAATCAAAGATTAATTCCAACTTGTGCACTCAATTCTTTTTTTTTTTTGAGTAACGCATGATGTATGTTGTACAATTACTCCACTAGAGCAAAACAACAGCTCAAATACGTCATTAAAAGCCTCAAAATTACCATGACATTCATGCCCATGATGAGTGTATGCAAACCTCCGACCACAATTTTATATATAAAACGCCTCATTCAGGCTGACAAATTTTGTATGGGGATGTCTGATTCCCTCTCCTCTATCCTCTGTGCTCTCCTCTTTCATCATACTGTCATTACTGTTGTGTGTGTGTAAAACAGCCATTTACCTGGAGGGGTCACTGTCGACTGCCTCAGCTGGATACAACAAAAACAAGAACAAATAAAAAGGTTTAGTTGAAAGATGCTCAATATTTTGAGAATATGAACAATTTCCAAGTCAAATTTATCAGAGATTCAAACAATAACAACATATCCCATGAACAGGGCCTCTGTGGTCACCATGCTGCAATATTCAAGATATTACAAATGGTCTAGTGGTTAAGTGTTGGGCTTGAGACCAGAGGATCCTTGGTTCAAACCCCAGCCTGACTGGAAAATCACTAAGGGCCCTTGGGCAAGGTTCTTAATCCCCAAGTTACTCCCAGTGTGTAGTGAGCGCATTGTATTGCAGCACCCTGACATCAGTGTGTGAGTGTGCTAGTGTGAATGGGTGAATGTGAGGCATAATTGTAAAGCACTTTGAGTGTCTGATGCAGATGGAAAAGTGCTATATGTAAATGCAGTCCATTTACCAGTGAACTGTACAGTAACATTACTGCTGGCCAATAATTCAGTGTGAGTATTGTACTTGTTGCAGGGTAGCTAGTAGCTACTGATATGTCAAGGCTATTCAGGTATGGGTTAGCCAACTCCACTCCTAATGTGATGACATACAGTGGGGTAAAAAAGTATTTAGTCAGTCCCTGATTGTGCAAGTTCTCCTACTTAGAAAGATGAGAGAGGTCTGTAATTTACATCACAGGTACACTTCAACTATGAGAGACAAATGAAAAAAAAAAAAAAATCCAGGAAATCACATTGTAGGATTTTTAACAAATTTATTTGTAAATTGTGGTGGAAAATAAGTATTTGGTCAACTACAAACAAGCAATACTTTGGGCTCTCACAGACCTGTAACTTTTTCTTTAAGAAGTTCTTCTGTCCTCCACCTGTTACCTGTATTAATGGCATCTGTTGGAACTCGTTATTTGTATAAAAGGCACCTGTCCACAGCCTCAAACAGTCAGACTCCAAACTCAACCATGGCCAAGACCAAAGAGCCAGGAAGAAAATTGTAGATGTGCACCAGGCTGGGAAGAGTGAATCTACAATAGTCAAGCAGGTTGGTGTGAATAAATCCAGCTGTGGGAGCAATTGTAAGAAAATGGAAGACATACAAGACCATTGGTAATCTCCCTCGATCTGGGGCTCCACGCAAGATGTCATCCCGTGGGGTCAAAATGATCATGAGAACGGTGAACAAAAATCCCAGAACTACACGGAGGGACCTGATGAATGACCTGCAGAGAGCTGGGACCAAAGTAACAAAGGCTACACACTACGCAGAGAGGGACTCAAATCCTGCAGTGCCAGGCATGTCCCCCTGCTTAAGCCAGTACATGTCCATGCCCGTCTGAAGTTTGTCAGAGAGCATATGGATGATCCAGAAGAGGACTGAGAGAATATCATGTGGTCAGATGAAACCAAAATAGAACATTTTGGTAAAAACTCAACTCGTCGTGTTTTGAGGAAGAAGAATGCTGAGTTGTACTCCAAGAACACCATATCTACTGTGAAGCATCGGGGTGGAAACATCAAGCTTTGGGGCTGTTTTTCTACAAAGGGGACAGGACGACTGATCTGTGTTAAGGGAAGAATGAACGTGGCCATGTATCGTGAGATTTTAAGCCGAAGTCTCCTTCCATCAGTGAGAGCTTTGAAGATGCAACGTGGCTGGGTCTTTCAGCATGACAATGATCCCAAACACACCACTTGGGCAACAAAGGAGTGGCTCTGTACAAAGCATTTCAAGGTCCTGGAGTGGCCAAGCCAGTCTCCAGACCTCAACCCCATAGAAAATTTGTTGAGGGAGTTGAAAGTCCATGTTGCCCAGTGACAGCCCCAAAACATCACTGCTCTAGAGGAGATTTGCATGGAGGAATGGGCCAAAATACCACCTACAGTGTGTGCAAACCTGGTGAAGACTTACAGGAAACGTTTGACTTCTGTCATTACCAACAAAGATTATGTTACAAAGTATTGAGTTGAACTTTTGTTATTGACCAAATACTTATTTTCCACCATAATTTACAAATAAATTCATAAAAAAATCCTACAATGTGATTTCCTGGATTTTTTTTCTCATTTTGTCTCTCATAATTGAAGTGTACCTATGTTGAAAATTACAGACCTCTCTCATCTTTCTAAGTAGGAGAACTTGCACAATCAGGGACTGACTAAACACCTTTTTACCCCACTGTAAGTTGAATCAGAAACACAAAAGGTGGATTCTAAAGTAAGCCCCTTCGGCTGCTCCCTTGTTTTCATTCGGGGTCACCACAGCACATCCAAGATGGATCTGCGTGTTGATTTGGCACAAGTTCTACACTGGATGCCCTTCCTGTCATAACTCCACATTACATGGAGAAATGTGGCAGAGGTGGAGTGCATGAGGTGAGGTTTGAATGAGGAACCTTCTACACTGAAACCAAGCACACTAACCACTTGGCCACCACCTCCGCCTCATTTCTGGTGGACTGAAAAACCAAAAAGAAAATTAAAATTGAGGAGTCCATTTAAGAAGTTGTTTAAGTGGCTGGAATATGATACATCTCAAGATGAGATTCTTGACAATGTTTGCAGGCAGCTCCCTCGGGTAGGTGAGAAGTTGCCTTCATTTTTCATCAGAAACAATGTCTTCAGGAAACAGCGCACCACAACTGACGGAAAACTAGACAGTGCTTACGGTGCTTGGCTGCACACTTTGCAGATACAGCACCCAAAAAATGCAAATGTGATGAATTCATTTTAGTGTAAATAAATTAACATAATTTTCCAGATAGTTTGCACCTGTTAAAAATGATTATTGAAGAGTAAAAACCCATATATAAGTCGCATAGAGTATAACAATTTTCAGTATTGTCAGTGCTTTAATTTGGGATTTTTGTTCATTGATGTAGCATACTTTTTACTTATTGCTATTTATTCTTTTATTATTAGAGTATATTTTGTTTTGTGATTTGATTCCTGGGAAAGCCCATTAGACATAGTTATTATATTCAGTTATTATTAATAACAAATGTGTGCTCAGTATATAAGTCAAAATCGACTATAACTTGCAGGACCTCCTAAACTAGTAAAAACTAGCCTGGAAAATATATTTGCATTCTGTTCATAACTAAGGAAAGAAAGAACTAGTGGGAATGTGCACTTTCTGAATTGTTTTTAAATCATTTTGGGCCACCAGAAATATATTTTGTTCATGAAATTTAGAGGTTTGTTGACTCATGGGGCCAGAGGTATTTATTAGTGAACATCCCAAGCTACTCTGAAGTGTAAAGCAGGGATGATAAGGATTAGTAGTACACATGGGCAGTTCTGGAGTCCACTTAAATGTGTGTCACATTTTTCCCAAATTAGGTTGATAATCACAGTCCTTGACCTTGGGTGTTGCCAAAATTAATGTTTTTAATGGTAATTTTGGAGTAAACCTTCACTGACATACCAAGTTTCATAGAAGTCAGCAAAGAAGAGAAGAGTCAACAAACAGATAAGCAGACATGACTTTGACCCCAATGATTGACTTTTGGTAAATTTGACCTTAGTGGGAAATTCCAGAAATATGGGTGCCAAGTTCAATGCAGACTGGAGTGAAAAATTTAAATTAGCAATTTTGACCAAGGCAAGTTTGACTTCACCTTGGTAATTTAAGAATGCATCTCCACATGTGTGCCAAGTTTGGTGTAAATCAGTGTAAAGCAACTTACATTTTGAACTTTGATTTCAATGACCTTGACCCTAATGATTGATCTTTGGTAAGTGTAACGTCATCGTGTCAATTCCAGAACCCACTTCCATATGTGTGCTGAGTTTGGTGGACATTGGAGTGAAAACTAATCATTTTTACTTTTAGCCCCAATGACCTTGACCTTTGCCAAAACAAGCTCTTTCAAGGACATTTTGGGGTCAATCCACATGCACCCAGCAACGTTTGTGCAAATTGGCTCAAGCATTTCAGAGAGGTAGTGGAACAAACAAACACACACACACAGAAGAATAGAAATGTTTGTCAGTTGAGAGGATGATAATACCTTTTTGTATGGCATCTTGTAGTAGGTCATGTTTGGCTTGAAGTTTGGAGGTCAGAGAACTGCTGGTGAGGAACTCCTTCACCTTCTACAACAAAGCAAAATAAAGCAAAATCACTAAATGAATTCAAAGTGTCACATGTATTTGCAACCAGATGAGAATAATCACAAAATAAAAAGATAAAATACATTAACTACAAAGTGAGCAAGCACATTTACATACACAGTAAATAAAACCTGCTCATGATCTGATTTCTGGAGTTTCCAGATTATTAAAGTGTTGGTGTAAACGACATAATGCGATAGGCTTTATCGGATTAAGGCCATTATCAGATTATGAGAAACTGGATAAACACGCCTATGGTTTAGACCAGTATTCTGTTTTCTCTGGTGCATATATACTGTTAATCTGGTTTCTTTCATTCTTTAACATCTGTGCATGTGTAAAAGTGTCTTTCCGTTCGTCAAAATCATCTTATCTGCTCACAAAGGCTGCTAGTAGAGATGCATGGATCAGCTCTGAAGTCATCCAAACTCACTGCTAAAAATAAATCCTCCATCAAAGATTTTCTCTGATTTAGATACTGGCACCAGACCCCCACCCAATCATCAGTTACTCTAATTCTTAATGGGGTACTGAATCCCCAGTTACTCAGAGATCAGACTGCACTGATAAGAAGCCTCTTGCTGCAGAGAGACACACTTGGCACTGACAGCTCCATTGCTGCCAGCTACAGTACACAATTGCTCCGTCTGCCAGCATACAGACCTCTGTGGCACCTGTGTGTGCCCCCGCCTCGATTATGACCTACTAAAGTGCATGTAAACACATCAAATCAGACTACTGCCCTTACCTGATCATTCCCAGTTATTGGATGACTGTGGTCATGCCACCGTGGTCAGTGCTATGCTTTCTTGCCGTTTGTAGAACAGGGTCAGGGATACTGGCTGTTGGCACCTTGGTGCTAATCTTTGTTTTAAGTAAGTCCTCATAGATATGATGTTTAGTGATTTAGGCCAAAGGCAAAAACAAGGAGCTACATTGAGCAGTGACAAGGGCAGGTTACAAGCTGCTGCTGGATAATTATTCAGGTCAGCTCAGGGAGCATGCTCTGGTGTTACATGTTACCCTGTCCACGACACCACAGAACCTCCTTGGATCCTGGATGGCAATCACCCAAGCGAGCAACTGGTACATTCCCAACTCTTGAAAGCAGCCATCTATCTGCCACAGGCAAAACAACCAAAATGTCACAGCTAATGTTCCCTCACAATAGAAGTGGTATGTGGCATTAAGTAAGTGTTTGACCCAATGTCATTCCAGTGGTACCCAAAGGTCCCCCAAAGAGACCAAGTACTGATCACACCTAGTCATCACCTTAGGTCACTCGTTAGAATCCAAGTCACACAACCATTCAGTAAGGCTAGTATCTCAGTGGGCTGTGACAGCATCTGTGAGTAAATTCACGCAGTTCGGCATGAGGCTCACTGATGTTCACTGTCCCCTTTCCTCAGATGCGGGGCGGTGCCCATGCATCACTTGATTTTTGAAGAAACCATAAAAATTACCACAATGAACTCTCTCGCCAAATCGACAGGTGGGCACCTTGTACCCTTCACCATGTCACCT
Source organism: Thalassophryne amazonica (assembly GCF_902500255.1). Classification (NCBI taxonomy): domain Eukaryota; kingdom Metazoa; phylum Chordata; class Actinopteri; order Batrachoidiformes; family Batrachoididae; genus Thalassophryne; species Thalassophryne amazonica. The sequence goes on along the minus strand of NC_047108.1, from coordinate 51,992,396 downwards.
CTGTGACTCAGAATGCACTCAACATGTGGAACAGCTTGTGAGGGGTTGACACACTTCCTTTTATATGATTGGAGAGGAACAGAACTTCTGGAAGCGACTGAACACTCCAGCAGCCTCCATCCACCCCACTTTGCAGCCGGCCGCTCGACTTTTGTGTGAGCGCTGTGCGGAATGTCAGTGGCTCTCACACGGGATGTGTGCCGACTGCTCGAGATTTGTGGGTGCCATGTGCGCACGTGCCAGGAGGACCAATTCAGTGATATTCCACAAGAGAAAGTTACTGCCTTTTTGCCTGTTTTCACATAATGTTGTGTCTGTGCCTCCTCTCCACCAGCCATGCGTAAGTGAGATACTGAGATACTACACTTGGGCTAGTGTCTCAATGACGGGATAGTGAAGACCGCTGTCCCTGCCCCAGCCGACAGCATTAGCATGATGCGTAAAGTGTGCCTATACAGCTGGACTGTGCGCTCACAGGTGGGCCACACATAAAACTCAGTTCTATGCGTGCACAGTTGATGTGGCCCTACCAGGAGCATTACACTTAAATCTACTTCTGTCTTCGGAATAATAAATAAATAAATAAACAATAAATCTGGTTTGTGCAGGTCACACATGGTTGGACAGGATGTGTCCAGCCAGCTCCCAGCAGGTGTGCGCCAAAAATAAATATTTAAGTAATTAAACACAATGAATCTGTTTGTGCAGCTCGTGTGTCCAGTCCAGCACACGTGCATGGTGGGTGTGCGCCAACCACGAGCATTAATCTTAATTTCCACATCTTTCTTCAGAAAAATGCATGTGCACGTCGGGTGTGCGCCGGCCGGCTGCAGAGTGGGGTGGCTGGAGGCTGTTGGAGTGGCCAGTCACTTCAGAAGCTCTGTTCCTCTCCGAACATATAAAAAGGAAAAATGTGTGCAAACCCCTCACAAGCTGTATCAGATGTCGCACACATTCTGAGTCACAGAGTCGATGTGGTGAGGGGTATCAGATGCCGGCCTGATGATTTGGCAAGGGAGTACATCGCTGCAATTTTTGGGGTTTGTTCAGAAATCAAGCAACATGTGAGCAGCACCCCATGACTGAGGTGAGGGGACAGTAAACAACAGTGAACCTCGTGCCGAACTACGCAAATTTCCTCATGGATGCCATTCGCAGTGAGATACTAGCCTAAGCACCACAACCTTAAAACTTGGACCTTCATTCTCCAAAGATATAGGCATCACCAAACATGTCTGTACAGCGACCTCATACACAGTAACTCTGCTGGGATAACAGAGTAAAATACACTCTATTATAGAGTGAAATCAGCTCTAATGTCTTGTCAAATCAAGTTTTCCTACTCGAGTAACAGTCATTCACAGCATGATGGAGTTGATTTTACACTGTGATAGAGTATATTTAACTCTATTTGGACTAGGATCAAATGTTATCCTGGTAGAGTATATATTACTCTGGAAATGTACTGTGTACAACATAAGATCTTAAATTTTCAATTTCAGTTTATTTTCATTTACAACCCCAATTCCAGTGAAGTTGGGACGTTGTGTAAAATGTAAATAAAAACAGAATACAATGATTTGAAAATCCTCTTCAACCTATATTCAATTGAATACACCACAAAGACAAGATATGTAACGTTCAACTGATAGACTTTGTTGTTTTTGTGCAAATATTTGCTCATTTTGAATTGGATGCCTGCAACACTTTTCAAAAAAGTTGGGACAGGGCAACAAAAGACTGGGAAAGTCGATGAATGCTCAAAGAACACCTAATTGGAAACCGGTGAGTGTCATGATTGGGTTTAAAAGGAGCATTCCCAAAAGGCTCAGCCATTCATAAGCAAAGATGGGGCTAGGATCACCACTTTGTGAACAACTGCGTGAAAAAGTAGTCCAACAGTTTAAGATAAAGGTTTCTCAATGTTCAATTGCAAAGAATTTAGGGATTCCATCATCTACAGTCCATAATATAATCAGAAGATTCAGAGAATCTGGAGAACTTTATACATGTAAGCAGCAAGGCCAAAAACCAACATTGAATGCCCATGACCTTCGAACCCTCAGGCGGCACTGCATTAAAAACCGACATCATTGTGTAAAGGATCTTACCGCGTGGGCTCAGGAACACTTCAGAAGACCATTGTCAGTTAACACAGTTCATCTCCACATCTACAAGTGCAAGTTAAAACTCTACCATGCAAAGTGAAAGCCATACATCAACAACATCCAGAAACGCCACCGCCTTCTCTGGGCCCGAGCTCATTTGAAATGGACAGACACAAAGTGGAAAAGTGCGCTGTGGTCTGATGAGTCCACATTTCAGATTGTTTTTGGAAATCATGGACATTGTGTCCTCCGGACAAAAAAGGAAAAAGACCACCCAGATTGTTACCAGTTCAAAGTTGAAAAGCCAGCATCTGTGATGGTATGGGGGTGTGTTAGTGCCCATAGCATGGGCAACTTACACATCTGTGATGGCACCATCAATGCTGAAAGGTACATCCAGGTTTTGGCGCAACACATGCTGCCATCCAAGCAATGTCTTTTTCAGGGACGTCCCTGCTTATTTCAGCAAGACAATGCCAAGCCACATTCTGCAACAGCGTGGCTTCATAGTAAAAGAGTGCGGGTACTAGACTGGCCTGCCTGCAGTCCAGACCTGTCACCCATTGAAAATGTGTGGTGCATTATGAAGCGAAAATATGACAACAGAGACCCCGGACTGTTCAACAACTGAAGTCATACATCAAGCAAGAATGGGAAAGAATTCCACCTACAAAGCTTCAGCAATTAGTGTCCTCAGTTCCCAAACGCTTATTGAGTGTTGTTAGAAGGAAAGGTGATGTAACACAGTGTAAACATACCACTGTCCCAGCTTTGTTGAAATGTGTTGCAGGCATCCATTTCAAAATGAGCAAATATTTGCAAAAAAACAATAAAGTTTATCAGTCTGAACATTACACATCCCGTCTTTGTGGTGTATTCAATTGAATATAGGTTGAAGAGGATTTGCAAATCATTGTATTCTGTTTTTATTTACATTTTACACAACATCCCAACTTCATTGGAATTGGGGTTGTGTATAACGCCAAATCACAACAAAGTTGCCTCAAGGCGCTTCACACATATAAGGTCTAAACTTACCAACCTCCAGAGCAAGCACACAGGCAACAGTGGTAAGGAAAAACTCCCTCTGAGGAAGAAACCTCAAGCAGACCAGACTCAAAGGGGTGACCCTGTGCTTGGGCCATGCTACAGACACAAATTACAAAACAATCCACAAAACGAATATACAGGAAATGTTGTCGGTGCACAGGACAGCAGGGTCCCAGAAACTGTCACCACACCCATCTCTGGATGGAGCCGCACCTCATACAGAGAGAAAAGAAAAAAACAGAATCAGGCATCAGAAAGACAACAAATACAGTATAATTTGTTAGTATTAAGCAACAAGAAAAACAAAAGAAATACTGAGGTGATCGCCGGCCACTAGCCCTAAGCTTCACTAAAAGACCCAGAATACGAGGGCTGTCAATAAAGTATAGGTCCTTTTTATTTTTTTCAACAACTATATGGATTTCATTCATATGTTTTAACGTCAGACATGCTTGAACCCTCGTGCGCATGCGTGAGTTTTTCCACGCCTGTCGGTGACGTCATTCGCCTGTGAGCACTCCTTGTGGGAGGAGTCGTCCAGCTCCTCGTCGGAATTCCTTTGTCTGAGAAGTTGCTGAGAGACTGGCGCTTTGTTTGATCAAAATTTTTTCTAAACTTGTGAGACACATCGAAGTGGACACGGTTCGAAAAATTAAGCTGGTTTTCAGTGAAAATTTTAACGGCTGATGAGAGATTTTGAGGTGATACTGTCGCTTTCAGGACTTCCCACGGTGCGAGACATCGCGCAGCGCTCTCAGGTGCCATCATCAGCCTGTTTCAAGCTGAAAACCTCCACATTTCAGGCTCTATTGATCCAGGACATCATGAGAGAACAGAGACGTTTCAGAAGAAGTCGGTTTCAGCATTTTATCCGGATATTCCATTGTTAAAGGAGATTTTTTTAATGAAAGACGTGCGGACGGGTCCGTGCGTCGGGACGCAGCCGGCGTGGTGCGGCGGCACAGGAAAAACACCTCTGTGTTGATAACCATTTGTAAAATCCAGGCGGCTTTTGATGGCTTTCAGTGGAGTGAGTATATGATAAATTGTTTAACAGCTGGACATGTTCCAACTTGTCCTTAAGGCTTCCAACAGAGGTGTTTTTCCTGTGGCAGAGCGTCGCAGCGGCTGCGAGCTGACACTGCAATCCGCCCGCACGTCTTTCATTAAAAAAATCTCCTTTAACAGTGGAATATCCGGATAAAATGCTGAAACCGACTTCTTCTGAAACTTCTCTGTTCTCTCACGATGTCCTGGATCAATAGAGCCTGAAATGTGGAGGTTTTCAGCTTGAAACAGGCTGATGACGCCGCCTGAGAGCGCTGCACGACGTCTCGCTCCGTGGGAAGTCCTTAAAGCGACAGTATCACCTCAAAATCTCTCATCAGCCGTTAAAATTTTCACTGAAAACCAGCTTAATTTTTCGAACCTGTGTCCACTTCGATGTGTCTCACAGGTTTAGAAAAAATTTTGATCAAACAAAGCGCCAGTCTCTCAGCAACTTCTCAGACAAAGGAATTCCGACGAGGGGCTGGACGACTCCTCCCACAAGGAGTGCTCACAGGCGAATGACGTCACCGACAGGCGTGGAAAAACTCACGCATGCGCACGAGGGTTCAAGCATGTCTGACGTTAAAACATATGAATGAAATCCATATAGTTTCTGAAAAAAATAAAAGGACCTATACTTTATGGACAGACCTCGTATAGATAAAGTTGGGTCTGCGGCCTGCACCGTTTCCTAATAAAATGAATTTACAAGACCAAAAAACATAGTAGCATATTATGCCAGTATGCTAGCCATACGAAAGGGAAAATAAGTGCGTCTTAAGTCTGGACTTGAACGTGTCTATAAAATCTGACTGTTTTATTGATGCAGGGAGATCATTCCACAGAACAGGGGCACGATAAGAGAAAACTCTGTGACCCACATACTTTTTATTCACCCTAGGGGCACAAAGTAGTCCTGCAGCCTGAGAATGCAAAGCCCGGGCTGGTACGTAGGGTTTAATTAGGTCAGCTAGGTAGGGAGGTACCAGTCTGTGAACAATTTTATAGGCTAGTAGCAGAACCTTAAAATCTGATTTCACAGGGACAGAAAGCCAGTGAAGAGACGCCAAAATGAGTGTAATGTAGTCAAACTTTCTGCTTTGTGTCAAAAGTCTGGCTGCAGCATTTTGAACCACTTGGAGACCCCTAATGCTGGACTGTGGTAAAGCAGAAAATAGAACATTGCAGTAGTAGGACCCAGAGACATGAATGTCACTGCAGAGAAAATTGAATGTCTCTACAAGTTCAACACTTTCATAACATATAGATAAATTTGATGGCTGAATACAGCAAAACATTTAATTCCTCAATCTTTGTCTTGTTCCAGGACCATCGCAAAATAAAAGTGCTGTACTTAGAGAATCCACTGATTTCACAAAGCCACAGCATCATCCTCAAAGTCCACACTTTCCATAAACCTATGGAAAAGGACCCATAGATGAGAATATCTGCTGAGATAATTAATACAGAAAGATAATCAAAGAAAATGACTCATTTAAATTGCAATGTTACACATGATTATTTATGATCAATTTTACAAGACATAATTACAAAATTTGAACCCTGCCCAGTATCTTAAGTGGAGAACACTGTTTAGCCACTCTCCTGTTTTGATATCAGGCCAATATCAGCATTACTTAAATCTTTCATCATCAACTCACCATAAAATAGAAGGTCTCCGTCTCCTGCTGATTGGCTCTACGCTTGGCAAGTGTAAGTTTGGGGGCTGTGCTTCCTCCAAGCAGCTCATGTGATAGGCTGCTTGTCAGGTCAGGGGAGGGGTTACAGTCGCTGTCACACATACTGTCCAGGAGGGCGGAGAGTGTAGCTTTTAGCGTTTTGCTGACCTGAGAAATCAAAATAAATGTTTTATTTGGTTATTACATTTTTATGAATAATCAAATATTGTTTTTTTAAATGATTTAATGTTATACACGTGGCAACATTAAGACATTTGTGGGAAAACTGAAGGTGACTGAGTTGTATGTTGGCTACCCTATGATCTTTTTTGACTATGGAACACCAAGATTAAATTTACATTTACATTTGTAGATTGTTTTTGAGTGAACTATCATGAACAGATTGCTAGTCCGTCACAGAACAGCACACGGACAGTCACTCTTTCACACATTCACGTCTACAGTTGTATGCAAAAGTTTGGGCACCCCTGATAATTTTCATGATTTTCCTTGGTTGTCTGGATCAGAAATTTCAGTTAAATATATCATATAGCAGACGAACACACCGATATTTGAGAAGTGACATGAAGTTTCTAGTATTTACAGAAAGTGTGCAATAATTATTTAAACAAAATTAGGCGGGTGCATAAATTTGGGCACCCTTGTCATTTTATTGATTTGACTACATTTAGCACTAATTACTGGAAAACAAAATTGGTTTGGTAAGCTCATTGACCCTTGACCTCCTTACACAGGTGAATCCAATCATGAGAAAGGGTATTTAAGGTGGCCATTTGCAAATGTTTCCCTTCTTTTCATCTCTTCTAATGAGTGGCAACATGGAAGCCTCTAAACAACTCTCAAATGACCTGAAAACAAAGATCGTTCACCATTAAGGTTTAGGAGAAAGATACAAAAAGCTCTCTCAGAGATTTCAGCTGTCAGTTTCCACTGTGAGGAACATAGTGAGGAAATGGAAGACCGCAGGCACAGTACTAGTTAAGGCCCGAAGTGGCAGGCCAAGAAAACTCTCAGATAAGATGAAGTGAAGGAGAACAGTCATAGTCAACCCACAGACCAGCTCCAAAGACCTACAACATGATCTTGCTGCAGATAGTGTCTCTGTGCATCGTTTAACTTTGCACAAAGAGATGCTGTGTGATGCTGTAATGCAGAGGAAGCCTTTTCTGCAAATACACCACAAACAGAGTCACTTGAGGTATGCTAAAGCACATTTGGACAAGCCAGCTTCATTTTGGAATAAGGTGCTGTGGACTGATGAAACTAAAATTGAGTTATTTGGACATAACAAGGGGCAGTATGCATGGCTGAAAAAGAACACAGCATTCCAAGAAAAACACTTGCTACCTACAGTAAAATTTGGAGGTGGTTCCATCATGCTGTGGGGCTGTGTGGCCAGTGCAGGTACTGGGAATCTTGTTAAAGTTGAGGGTCACATGGATTCCAGTCAATATCAGCAGATTCTTGAGAACAATGTTCAAAGTTGAAGTTGTGCCGGGGCTGGATCTTTCAACAAGACAACAACTCTAAACACTGCTCAAAATCTACTAAAGCATTCATGCAGAGGAACAAGTACAATGTTCTGAATGGCCATCTCAGTCCCCAGACCTAAATGTTATTGAAAATCTGTGGTGTGATTTTAAGAGTCCATGCTCAGAAACCAACAAACCTGACTGAACTGGAGACGTTTTGTAAAAAAGAATGGTCCAAAATACCTTCAACCAGAATCCAGACTCTCACTGGAAGCTCTAGGAAGCGTTTCAAGGCTGTTATTTCTGCAAAAGGAGGATCTACTAAATATTGCTGTATTTTTTCTGGTGGGGTGCTCAAAATTATGCACCTGCCTTATTTTGTTTAAAAAATTATTGCACACTTTCTGTAAATCCTATAAACTTCATTTCACTTCTCAAATATCACTGTGTTTGTCTGCTATATGATATATTTAACTGAAATTGCTGATCCAGAAAACCAATGATTTATAAAGGAAAATCATGGAAATCATCAGGGGTGCCCAAACTTTTACATACAACTGTATGGACTTTACCCACATAGCATGTCTATGTTCTACAGGATGGTGGGAACAACAGTAACTCCTGCTGTGAGCATTTGCCAAAGAATCAAAATTACAGTTGTGCTCATAAGTTGACATATTCTGGCAAATATTGGCCAGTTTTTGGTAAATATGACTGATCATGCAGAATACCTTTCTTGTATTTAAAGTGAATATCACTGGTAAATGAAATGTCAAGTAAGCTGACTATTCTAAATGAATAAAGAGTTATGAAAATATTGATGTATTGCATTTTATTTTTGGTGCCATGTGCACTGAGAAATTAAGTCGTAAACATGAGGAAATTAGTCTGATTTCACCTGCTGCTGATAAACGCTCAGAAACATGAAGCTTATGAATGGATAGATGACAGGCTCAGACACTTGACAGGTAGAAAGGTATTGATCTGACCTCCTCTGTTTCCAAAGTAACAGCAGCAAGTCGAGACTGAAGCTGCTGGAATCTTGTCTCCAGCTCATACCTCACTTGGCTCTCTGCACTCACTTCACACACCTACACAAAAACGCACAGTATCACAAAATTAGGTGCACACCAAACAATTCACATCAACGCCGACTAAATATAAAACAAAAAGTAAGGAGCCTGTGATTGCTGTGGTACAGAAAAGGGATCACGCACATACAGTATTATTATCATTATAAGACAGTGAGGTTTCTGTAGTTGTTGGTTTGTCAACAAATTAACTCATTTTCATGAAACATGGTAAAAATATCTTGGTGAGAGAAATTCACACTTATCATAAGAGTAAAAGATGATGCCTTCAGCTAAAAGTGGGAGAAAAGGTCTTCCATTGCAAAGGATAGATTAGATTAGATAGAACTTTATTGATCCCTTGGGAAGACCCCCTCAGGGAAATTGAGGTTCCAGCAACGTTGTATAGCAGCACACAGGGTAAGAAGCACACAGAATATCAAAAGTGAAAGTCAATAAAGAAAAACAGTTTGCAAATATGAATAAAAATACCAGACATACTGATCAATATTGGTTTACTGGCTACTGCTGTTCCTCTTATTCCCGACCTCTGTCTTCCTGTTACTACTCCTCCCCCTGAGTGAGGAGTTGTACAGTCTGATGGCCTGAGGAACAAAGGGGTTTTTCAGTCTGTTGGTCTTGCACTAGGTGATGGTCTAGTGGTTAAGGTGTTGGGTTTGAGACCAGAAGATCCTTAGTTCAAATCCCTGCCTGACTGGAAAATCACTAAGGGCCCTTGGGCAAGGTCTTTAATCCCATATTGCTCCCGTGTATAGTGAGCGCCTTGTATGGCATCACCCTGATATCGGGGTGAATGTGAGGCATAATTGTAAAGCGCTTCATGTGCTAATTTATTTTGACACTCTCCATGTAAGCCTCTGTTACCTTCTTCTTGCTTTCTGACACACGTTTTCCTAATCACACTAATTTCCTCACCTCGTATATTTACACCTCTCTTTCCTTTCCATCTGTCCCAGAACGTCTTGCACTTTTCAGGTCTTCTTGCGATCATATTCTGATGTGTTTTCTTGTTGCCGACCTTTGCTGCCGACTGAGTGTTTTCGTGATTAGTGCATGCGCCCTTTGGACTTGTTTGCCTGGTACGACTGCTCTCTGTGTGTTTTTTGGACTGCCACTTTGACTCTCACCCCTCATGGATATCATTGCTATGTGGACTGCCTCTTCTGTGTATTTTTGACCTCAGACTGTAACTGGACTATAAATAAAACCCTTTCCTCAGCTGTGAGGTCCTCAGTTGTGTTAAATCCACCTTGAATTCCCTGTGAAAATCTGCATTATAAGCACATCTTAATTGTCTATTTTCAGCTCTATTGTAATATTGCACAGACAAAAAAAAAAAAAAAAAAAAAAAGTGCCACTGTCCAAATATAGATGTACCCGACTGTACATTAAAAAGTAGTTTTCTGGAGGACAATCTGATAATGATGATGTGTTGAATGCCATGAAAGAACCCCAAATCCTGGTGAGGAAAGTTTTTCCAGTGTATTCATCGAAATTTAAAGTTTCCAATCCACCTAACCTGCGTGTCTTTGGATGTGGGAGGAAGCCGGAGCACCTGGAATGAACTCATGCAAACACGTGGAGAAAGGCCACAGGTGGGAATCAAACCCATGACCTTCTTGCTGTGTGGCATCAGTGCTAACCACTAAGTCACTGTGCTGCCCCTTGCCATTCTAGACTTCCATATTAATGGCTTATGGTTTTTGAATGCGGTGTCCAATAATGTCATAATTAAATGTGATAGCCTTGTTTCCACATATGTTTTGACATGAAGTGTAGCTTGGGGAACCAACCCATATCCCCTCCCCCCAAAACAAAACAAAACAGAAAAATTTGACAATGTTTCATTAAAAACTGAGTCAAAAATTTTTTTTTTTGGTCTTATCCAGCTAACAAACTAATTAAGAACCCAAAGAACTAATTCCAGTGGAAGCATAGCAATCTTTTTCAAGGTCATAATATGCCTAATGACACAGCAGGTACATGGCATATGACACAGTAAATAACAAGATGCTGGCATTCTTACTTTTGGAGTTATGTCTGAAAGAATGTGGACACACACAGTATATATTGAATAATGTTGCTTCCACCCGTCATACAGATGCTACATCAAAATAACTTGCAGTACAGACTGTCTCGCTGTGTAAAAACATTATTTCTTCTTCAAAGGTAGCAGAAGTATAGTCATGTCACCTGGTCTCCCTCATGTGGATGGTAGCTGAATCTGAATGGAAGACAAAAGGCAGCATCATGTTGCTGTAACAACGCATCCCTATCTCCACTCTGGTCCAGTGATGTCACTGAAGCTTCAAGTTGCTTCAGCCCCACTTCTTCTGTCTTCTGAATGCGCCATTTACTGGCCAGGTAGCACCTCATCACCCTGTCCACAGACAGATGGAAACCAAGATCGCCACACTGTAAAGAGAAGAAGAAATACATAGGGGGAATAAGGATGGACACATAAAAGTAAAAATGAAAGAGAAACTTGATATGAAAAGAGAACAAGGATAATAGTATGTTTGTGGTATGGTCTGGGGGAGCAGGAGAAGGGTGGTTTAATTGGAGAATTGTTTTTAGAAATCAGAACTACAGGCACCATCTTTGTTGACACACTCACACACAGAGATTCACAGCTGTTTTATGTCAGTTTGAACTTGGAAGGTTTTCACAAACCAGCCATTGTCTTACTGTTCCAAATATAAAACAGTATCTTTTTCCACTTAGAAATACATCTGAAAAAAAGTCTAGACAATTATATTCAGGGTTGAGACTTTTACATGTCACATACAGTACATCCATAAATTCTGCGTGCCTCACAGGACTCAAGTTACCTGGGCTTCAAACTAACTTGCAGTACTGCATAATGGAGAGCCATAGTAAATGTCCTGAACAAAGCTGGCTCAGAAGCTGGGCAAGTTAACCAACATCTGAAGTGATATGATGCAAATGTTAAGATCATGATGATAAATGCGCCTGAGTAATCAAACAACTCTCAAGCAGCCAAGTAATATGGTGTGAGAGTGAAATCTTCAAAGATGGTGCGGAACAAGCCCCTCATCAACACTCAGCTTTTAAAGACTTGTGAAAAGGGGCCAAATGGGAAGACGACTAAGGTAAGCCACTGCCTGTATAATCTGTCATTTTTAAAAAAGTTTAATTACATTTACTGAGGTAAACATGCACAAGTGTACCTCCATGGGTACCAGACACTTCTAATGACATTTTCACAGACATGATGGAAAAAATAAGTAGTTTATATTGATGTCTTTAGTTTGCCCGTGAGGCTTATATTGGATAACTCTTTAGCCGGGTGAGAATGTTAACATTCTAACTCTAAATTAGAATAATTGTTGTTTTAGTCCAGAGTACAAAGTTGAAACCAAAAACATCAAAAATAAAGCCCAAGATAAAAAAAAAAAAATCAATCCAGAATTCCCCTTTAACACACATTCACATCAGTAAATGTGCCCATTCCTTACATCGATGAGAGTGCTGATGTCCTGCAGGTAATATTTATTCATGGCTGCATTGGCTGCAGCCAGATTCAGCAGGTAGTCATTTCGAGCCTTAGTACACTTCAGCTGTGTCTCCTGCACTCTGCCATGTCTCTAAAACAAATATAAACACAAGCAGACACACAACAAAAATCAAGTAACATACAAGTATTTTTACACAAATGTTACTTTGAACTGACAGATTTTTTTTTAAATCCTGAACACCTCATAAGGACTGTGTTCCATCTCTATTTTACACACATATAGGCTTTACCTTCTCCATTAATCTCTCCATCTTCTTGACAGAACTCCGCCTCTGTCCTCCTGATTGGCCCGGACCGAGCTCGGCTGATTTGCCCGTGTGTCTCTCCTCCAACCGCTCTGCTTCCTTCAGTTTGCCCTCAGCTATCAGACAGTCAATGTGGTACTGGTTGTACGTCTTCACAGCCTGAATCCACACAAGTGACAAACAACACAATCTGCATCATCTCTGTCATCATCAACATCCTATTCTAAGCGTGAAACGCTAACAGGGGGGGTTGGATATTCAAGAAGTCATCACTTTTGACTTAATGTCAGTGGTACAGACTGATGTATTTTGAAGTACTCACCGTCTGTAGTTCATTGGTAACTTTAAGCAATTCATCCTGCATCTGGATTCCAACTTCTTTGCTCTGAAATATATAAAAATGGATTATTCCCAAAACTATATACATTAAATATACTGAAATGTATTCACCTGGTTACAAATGTGTGCGTGTCAATGCATATGAGGACATTGTTTCTGGTTCTGTGTGTCTGTCTGTCCATTAATGTGTGAGCAAAATATGTCAGAGTTATGGACCAAAATTGGTGGAATGATTGATGTCAGCCAAAGGACAAAGCGATTTGATTTGGACAAAAATAATTTAAAAGTCAAGGTCACAGGCTAAGTTCAACATTTTAGCCTAATGCTTGTATATTAAGGAAAGAATGAGTATTTCAAGGAATTGGTTAAAGACACTCATGTGATTACTATTAAATACTAACTACAAATTCATACATCTCCTTTCTGTTGGTCACATGACCTTTCACCTTGGTTGAGCTCAAAAGGTCAAACTCAAAGTATTAACTGTTTATCTGAAACAGTTTGGGGGTAATATGCATTAACATGGTGTTAGCATATAGGCTCCAGCCCACCCACCCCATGTGACCCTTAACTGTAGTAAGCAGGTATAGAAAATTGATGGTGCTAGTATAGCAGCTTGCTCTACACTGAGTTTCTGTTGTGACTCCTCCCACTCTCTCCCCTTGGGATGCAACCCTAAGATCTCCAGCATTAGAGACAGATGCTCGGGAGAGTGAGACGTATGCACAGCGACTCCTGCTGGCCTCCATCACACCAGTATAGACTGCATTTATCCTGGACAGAGTATTATTGCAGCCGGTACGTCTTAGAAGATCCTTGGATTTCCTAAGATGTTTCAGGACGTTTATTACTGCTCTAAAATTGGACACTGTAATGTCCACCGGCCAGTCAAGGAACTGCTACTTTTTCTTCTTCTGGGTGAGCTTCATGTGAAGCTAGCTTGGGTGCTAGTCAAAGCTAAAGTTGTTCAGTTTTGGACAGAATCAACCAAATAGAACCATTTATTATGTTGTCACTGTAATACACAAATAGTTTTTTGTTTGTTTTTTTTTGGGGGGGGGGGGGGTAATTCACAAAGACAGAGCACAGCATCACAGAATACATTGTCAAAATTATTTTTGAATTAATTGTTTTTCCAAGTTGACTGAGTACACCCGTGATGCACACCAAAATGTAAGTTCCTTTTCTGTTGTTATTAAATTAATAAAATATCAAATGACAAAGATCTATTTTAGTCGTTATATAAAACAAATAATGAATGTATTTACATTCTTTTCAATGGTATGAATATTTAAATCAGGGAAAGCTGGAACATACCATTCAACTCAGCTTCTCCTCATTAAATGGAACATTCCATCTTTCACCTCATGAAATATTTGTACCATTGAATTCATAAACATTCTTTTTTTTTTTTTTTTGTATATTAATGCTGTGTGAGCCCAAGCTGTTGTGAAGTATACCAGTCAAACTCTTCGTCTCCGTATTAAGATGTCCGTCTCTGCATCCATCCTGTGTCTGTCTTTGTACAGAGGCAAGTAAGACCACAAAATGGGTAAATAAAATAAGCACATAAATAAGCAAATATATAAATAAAACTTTAATTTACGTTATTGCTAATCCCAGAACTTTCTTACAACAGATCAAACCAGAACACTGTGGAATGATTTGTTTAAGGGCAACCTGACACTCTTGGATCTATTTATCCTTAATCCCCGAGCTGCTCCCAGTGTGTAGTGGGCGTCTTGCATGGCGGCAGCCTGACATCAGGGGGAATGTGAGGCATTATTGTTGTAAATGCTTTGAGCGTCTGATGGAAGAGCGCTATATAAATGCAGTCCATTTACCATAGAATTATTCCCAGCACACGGGTGTGGCCTTGGTGGCCACAAGACTTTGCCTTTGAAAATGATAGAAACCAACAAGCCCAATTCCAGACTTCAGCTTTGAAAATGATAGATACCAAGAAGCCCATTTCAAGACTTCAGCTTTGAAAAATGGTAGATACCAACAAGCCCATTTCTAGATTTCAGCTTTGAAAATGATAGAAACCAAGAAGCCCATTTCAAGACTTCAGCTTTGAAAAATGGTAGATACCAACAAGCCCATTTCTAGATTTCAGCTTTGAAAATGATAGATACCAAGAAGCCCATTTCAAGACTTCAGCTTTGAAAATGATAGAAACCAAGAAGCCCATTTCAAGACTTCAGCTTTGAAAAATGGTAGATACCAACAAGCCCATTTCTAGATTTCAGCTTTGAAAATGATAGAAACCAAGAAGCCCATTTCAAGACTTCAGCTTTGAAAAATGGTAGATACCAACAAGCCCATTTCTAGATTTCAGCTTTGAAAATGATAGATACCAACAAGCCCATTTCTAGATTTCAGCTTTGAAAATGATAGATACCAACAAGCCCATTTCAAGACTTCAGCTTTGAAAAATGGTAGATACCAACAAGCCAATTTCTAGATTTCAGCTTTGAAAATGATAGATACCAACAAGCCCATTTCAAGACTTCAGCTTTGAAAAATGATAGATACCAACAAGCCCATTTCAAGACATCAGCTTTGAAAAATGATAGATACCAACAAGCCCATTTCAAGATTTCAGCTTTGAAAATGATAGAAACCAAGAAGCCCATTTCAAGACTTCAGCTTTGAAAATGAAAGATACCAACAAGCCCATTTCAAGACTTCAGCTTTGAAAATGATAGACACCAATGAGGCCATTTCAAGAATTCAGCTTTGAAAATGACAGATACCAACAAGCCCATTTCAAGACTTCAGCTTTGAAAAATGATAGATACCAACAAGCCCATTTCAAGACTTCAGCTTTGAAAAATGATAGATACCAACAAGCCCATTTCAAGACTTCAGCTTTGAAAAATGATAGATACCAACAAGCCCATTTCAAGATTTCAGCTTTGAAAATGATAGAAACCAAGAAGCCCATTTCAAGACTTCAGCTTTGAAAATGAAAGATACCAACAAGCCCATTTCAAGATTTCAGCTTTGAAAATGATAGACACCAATGAGGCCATTTCAAGAATTCAGCTTTGAAAATGACAGATACCAATGAGGCCATTTCAAGACTTCAGCTTTGAAAATGACACATACCAACAAGCCCATTTCAAGACTTCAGCTTTGAAAATGATAGATACCAACAAGACCATTTCTAGATTTCAGCTTTGAAAATGATAGATACCAACACGCCCATTTCAAGACTTCAGCTTTGAAAATGACAGATACCACAATCCAATTTCAAGATTTCAGATTTGAAAATGACAGATACCAACAATCCCAATTCAAGATTTCAGCTTTGAAAACAACAGATACCAACAAGCCCATTTCAAAACTTCAGCTTTGAAAATGATAGATACCAACAAGCCCATTTCTAGATTTCAGCTTTGAAAATGACAGATACCACAATCCCATTTCAAGATTTCAGATTTGAAAATGACAGATACCAACAATCCCAATTCAAGATTTCAGCTTTGAAAAACAACAGATACCAACAAGCCCATTTCAAAACTTCAGCTTTGAAAATGATAGATACCAACAAGGCCATTTCAAGACCTCAGCTTTGAAAATGATAGATACCAACAAGCCCATTTCTAGATTTCAGCTTTGAAAATGATAGATACCAACAAGCCCATTTCTAGATTTCAGCTTTGAAAATGATAGATACCAACAAGCCCATTTCAAGACTTCAGCTTTTAAAAATGATAGATACCAACAAGCCCATTTCAAGACATCAGCTCTGAAAAATGATAGATACCAACAATCCCATTTCAAGACTTCAGCTTTGAAAATGATAGATACCAACAATCCCATTTCAAGACTTCAGCTTTGAAAATGACAGATACCAACAATCCCATTTCAAGATTTCAGCTTTGAAAATGACAGATACCAACAATCCCAATTCAAGATTTCAGCTTTGAAAACAACAGATACCAACAAGCCCATTTCAAAACTTCAGCTTTGAAAATGATAGACACCATTGAGGCGATTTCAAGACTTCAGCTTTGAAAATGATGGATTCCAATGAGGCCATTTTAAGATTTCAGCTTTGAAAATGATAGATACCAATGAGGCCATTTCAAGATTTCAGCTTTGAAAATGATAGATACCAATGAGGCCATTTCAAGATTTCAGCTTTGAAAATGATAGATACCAATGAGGCCATTTCAAGATTTCAGCTTTGAAAATGATAGATACCAACAAGCCCATTTCAAGACTTCAGCTTTGAAAAATGATAGATACCAACAAGCCCATTTCAAGACTTCAGCTTTGAAAATGATAGATACCAACAAGCCCATTTCAAGATTTCAGCTTTGAAAATGATAGATACCAACACGCCCATTTCAAGACTTCAGCTTTGAAAATGACAGATACCACAATCCAATTTCAAGATTTCAGATTTGAAAATGACAGATACCAACAATCCCAATTCAAGATTTCAGCTTTGAAAACAACAGATATCAACAAGCCCATTTCAAAACTTCAGCTTTGAAAATGATAGATACCAACAAGCCCATTTCTAGATTTCAGCTTTGAAAATGATAGATACCAACAAGCCCATTTCAAGACTTCAGCTTTGAAAATGACAGATACCACAATCCCATTTCAAGATTTCAGATTTGAAAATGACAGATACCAACAATCCCAATTCAAGATTTCAGCTTTGAAAACAACAGATACCAACAAGCCCATTTCAAAACTTCAGCTTTGAAAATGATAGATACCAACAAGGCCATTTCAAGACCTCAGCTTTGAAAATGATAGATACCAACAAGCCCATTTCTAGATTTCAGCTTTGAAAATGATAGATACCAACAAGCCCATTTCTAGATTTCAGCTTTGAAAATGATAGATACCAACAAGCCCATTTCAAGACTTCAGCTTTTAAAAATGATAGATACCAACAAGCCCATTTCAAGACTTCAGCTCTGAAAAATGATAGATACCAACAATCCCTTTTCAAGACTTCAGCTTTGAAAATGATAGATACCAACAATCCCATTTCAAGACTTCAGCTTTGAAAATGACAGATACCAACAATCCCATTTCAAGATTTCAGCTTTGAAAATGACAGATACCAACAATCCCAATTCAAGATTTCAGCTTTGAAAACAACAGATACCAACAAGCCCATTTCAAAACTTCAGCTTTGAAAATGATAGACACCATTGAGGTGATTTCAAGACTTCAGCTTTGAAAATGATGGATTCCAATGAGGCCATTTTAAGATTTCAGCTTTGAAAATGATAGATACCAATGAGGCCATTTCAAGATTTCAGCTTTGAAAATGATAGATACCAATGAGGCCATTTCAAGATTTCAGCTTTGAAAATGATAGATACCAACAAGTCCATTTCAATATTTCACCTTTGAAAATGATAGATACCAACAAGTCCATTTCAAGATTTCAGCTTTGAAAATGATAGATACCAACAATCCCATTTCAAGATTTCAGCTTTGAAAATGACAGATACCAACAAGCCCATTTCAAGATTTCAGCATACCAACAAGCCCATTTCAAAACTCCAGCTTTGAAAATGACAGATACCAACAAGCCCATTTCAAGACCTCAGCTTTGAAAATGATAGATACCAACAAGCCCATTTCTAGATTTCAGCTTTGAAAATGATAGATACCAACAAGCCCATTTCAAGACTTCAGCTTTGAAAATGACAGATACCAACAAGCCCAATTCCAGACTTCAGCTTTGAAAATGATAGATACCAACAAGCCCATTTCAAGACTTCAGCTTTGAAAATGATAGAAACCAAGAAGCCCATTTCAAGACTTCAGCTTTGAAAATGATAGCCACCAATGAGGCCATTTCAAGACTTCAGCTTTGAAAATGATAGACACAAATGAGGCCATTTCAAGACTTCAGCTTTGAAAATGATAGACACCAATGAGGCCATTTCAAGAATTCAGCTTTGAAAATGACAGATACCAATGAGGCCATTTCAAGATTTCAGCTTTGAAAATGACAGATACCAACAAGCCCATTTCAAGACTTCAGCTTTGAAAATGAAAGACACCAAGGAGGCCATTAGCTTTGAAAATGATAGACACCAATGAGGCCATTTTAAGATTTCAGCTTTGAAAATGATAGATACCAACAAGGCCATTTCAAGACTTCAGCTTTGAAAATGATAGATACCAACAAGCCCATTTCAAGACTTCAGCTTTGAAAATGATAGATACCAACAAGCCCATTTCAAGACTTCAGCTTTGAAAATGATAGATACCAACAAGCCCATTTCTAGATTTCAGCTTTGAAAATGATAGATACCAACAATCCCATTTCAAGACTTCAGCTTTTAAAAATGATAGATACCAACAAGCCCATTTCAAGACTTCAGCTCTGAAAAATGATAGATACCAACAATCCCATTTCAAGACTTCAGCTTTGAAAATGATAGATACCAACAATCCCATTTCAAGACTTCAGCTTTGAAAATGACAGACACCAACAATCCCAATTCAAGATTTCAGCTTTGAAAACAACAGATACCAACAAGCCCATTTCAAAACTTCAGCTTTGAAAATGATAGACACCATTGAGGCGATTTCAAGACTTCAGCTTTGAAAATGATGGATTCCAATGAGGCAATTTTAAGATTTCAGCTTTGAAAATGATAGATACCAATGAGGCCATTTCAAGATTTCAGCTTTGAAAATGATAGATACCAATGAGGCCATTTCAAGATTTCAGCTTTGAAAATGATAGATACCAACAAGTCCATTTCAATATTTCACCTTTGAAAATGATAGATACCAACAAGTCCATTTCAAGATTTCAGCTTTGAAAATGATAGATACCAACAAGCCCATTTCAAGATTTCAGCTTTGAAAATGACAGATACCAACAAGCCCATTTCAAGATTTCAGCATACCAACAAGCCCATTTCAAAACTCCAGCTTTGAAAATGATAGATACCAACAAGCCCATTTCAAGACCTCAGCTTTGAAAATGATAGATACCAACAAGCCCATTTCTAGATTTCAGCTTTGAAAATGATAGATACCAACAAGCCCATTTCAAGACTTCAGCTTTGAAAATGATAGATACCAACAAGCCCATTTCAAGACTTCAGCTTTGAAAATGATAGAAACCAAGAAGCCCATTTCAAGACTTCAGCTTTGAAAATGATAGACACCAATGAGGCCATTTCAAGACTTCAGCTTTGAAAATGACAGATACCAACAAGCCCATTTCAAGACTTCAGCTTTGAAAATGATTGAGACGTTTACGTGTATTTCATGTTTTGTTTTATGTACCCCAGGAAGTGTAGTGAAATAGAAGTGGTAAAGAAATAAAGAATGATTATGAGAAAGACTTCCTGGCAACAAGAGCAGACATACAACAAACAAAACAAACTTCAAGTGGATATGGTGCATATGGTGCATCAAAGTAAAACTGCCTTATCTTATGTGCTATTATGAGGAAAATTTAATCACACAGGAGTACTAAATCCTCACTGAGTGGAATATGTAAAAGTTGATTTTAACTCTTAGTGCCTTATATTGAGAGTGGGAGAAAAAACAATTTGCATAGTAGGTTATGTGCAAATCCATTTGCTCGGTGTCAGAGGACACATTGACATTTAAGCAGTGGGAAATATAATTTCAATTTCAATTTATTTATATAGAGCCAATACATAACAAAGCTGAATCAAGGCATTTCACACAAGTAAGATCTAACCTTACTAACCCCTAGAGCAAAACTCCCTCTGATGATATTGAGGAAGAAACCGCAAGCAGACCAGATTCAAAGGGGTGACCCACTGCTTAGGCCATTCTAACAATTACAAGGTTTTTACAAAGTTTTACAGAGCTGAAGACATCATTGCAATATAATATTTCCCAGCTGGCTTGGGAATGTCGTGGGTTTCTGCCAAAAGAGTTAAAAGACATGGCTGAAGACAGGGAAATGTCAGGTGAGCTGCTTGGTCCACTGCTACTGCAACCCAGACTGGGATACAGTAAGTGGCAGAAATGGATGAATGAGTGAATGAATAAAATACCAATGCAAAGCCAGGTGCTGGGTGCAATGGGTTGGGTATACTGTGTTCATTCAGCAAGGGTGTGTTGAAGTCGAAACATAACATCATCCAATCAGGGTGGCACCTGTCTGTCCCTTTAAACAGAAGTGTTCAAGGCACACTGTGTGTAGTATCACGTAAGTTGGTGTAGATCAATGAACATTGTGTCACACTATTCCTGAGGGGCTCCCTGAGGTGAAGCCTGCAGCAAGGTGCTGTTTTGTATTTTTCTATGAGTGTTTACTTTTATTTTGTGTAAGTTGTTTTCAATTCACCTTTGTGAAGTATGCTACAGGCTGCCTGTGCAAGGGGTGGGGGTGAAAGACTGTTTTTTTTGTTTTCTCTTATGAACAACATCACTTCACTTTGAAATCCAGGGGTGTGTAAAATTCAAACATTTAGAATTATAATTCTCCACCCTGTTCAAAATTAAACTTAAATTGAAGAACTGAATTGAGATTCAAGAGTCCTTCTCTTTTCAATTCTGAATTTTGTTGGCATTTAACGAGGCATTCAACCTTGAGAGGCGGAGTTTCTCAGTGAAAACTTTGCCGAACTCAATACAAATACATGTAATTTGGTCACTTTTCAAACGGGTCAGACTCATCAATCAAGTCAATTTAATGTACAACCCCAATTCCAATGAAGTTGGGACATTGTGTAAAATGTAAAGAAAAACAGAATACAACGATTTGCAAATCCTCTTCAACCTATATTCAATTGAATACACCACAAAGACAAGATATTTAATGTTCAAATTGATAAACCTTATTGTTTTTGTGCAAATATTTGCTCATTTTGAAATAGATGCCTGCAACACGTTTCAAAAAGCTGGGACAGCGGCAACAAAAGACTGGGAAAGTTGACAAATGGTCAAAGAACACCTGTTTGGAACATTCCACAGGTGAACAGGTTAATTGGAAACACCTGAGGGTATAAAAGGAGCATCCCCAAAAGGCTCAGCCATTCACAAGCAAAGATGGGGCGAGGATCACCACTTTGTGAACAACTGCATGAAAAAATAGTCCAGCAGTTTAAGAACAATGTTTCTCAGTGTTCAATTGCAAGGAATTTAGGGATTCCATCATCTACAGTCCATCAAATAATCAAAAGATTCAGAGAATCTGAAGAACTTTCTACACATAAGCGGCAAGTCCAAAAGCCAACAATGAATGCCCATGACCGTCAAACCCTCAGGTGGCACTGCATTATAAACCAACATCATTGTGTAAAGGATCATACCATGTGGGCTCAGGAACACTTCAGAAAACCATTGTCAGATAACACAGTTCGTCTCTACGTCTACAAGTGCAAGTTAAAACTCTACTATGCAAAGGGAAAGCCGTACATCAGCAACATCCAGAAATGCCGCCACCTTCTCTGGGCCAGAGCTCATTTGAAATGGACAGAGGCAAAGTGGAAAAGTGTGCTGTGGTCTGATGAGTCCACCACGTTTCAAACTGTTTTTGGAAATCATGGATATTGTGTCCTCCGAACAAAAAAGGAAAAAGACCATCCAGATTGTTACCAGTGCAAAGTTCAAAAGCCAGCATCTGTGATGGTATGGGGTAGACCCCAGACTGTCGTACATTAAGCAAGAATGTGAAAGAATTCCAGCTACAAAGCTTCAACAATTAGTGTCCTCAGTTTCCAAACGCTTATGGAGTGTTGTTAGGAGGAAAGGTGATGTAACACAGTGGTAAACATACCACTGTCCCAGCTGTTTTGAAACATGCTGCAGGCATCCATTTCAAAATGAGCAAATATTTGCACAAAAACAATAAAGCTTATCACTTTGAACATTAAATTTCTTGTCTTTGTGGTGTATTCAATTGAATATAGGTTGAAGAGGATTTGCAAATCATTGTATTCTGTTTTCATTTACATTTTACACAACGTCCCAACTTCATTGGAATTGGGGTTGTACAATGGTTCATGTTAGGTCAGCTTGGTGTATAAATGCCAAAGTGTTTTAGTGCCGACCTTGAGAATTAGCTTCCACTAAATTTAGTTCCGCTAACTTTCAGACCACTAGCATTTTGGATTTGGGTTTTGTGTGGTTTTATTTTAATGGTTTTGTTGTGTTATGTTGCTTTTCTGTGTGTATATTCTCTTGTTGGGTTCTTTCTGCTTGGGTTTTTCTGTCTCTGCCTCTCTTGTCTGTCCCTCTGACTCTTGGTGGTGGGCGTCCCTTCGTCTCTGGCTACCCCCCCATTCTGCACACCTGCTTCCAATTTGCAACTCTTCACCTGGGTGTATGAATAGCTCTCCAGTTTCCCTAACCCTTGCCAGAATGATGCGCCTATTGCCTTCTCTCCAGCTCTGTTTTTGTATTCTCGACCTGCTAGCCTCTTGTGTGTTTTGACCAACTGCTTGATTCCTTGACCAAGCCTTTGCTTGATGCTCCTTGTACTGTTGCTCATTTTGGACTGCCTACCTGTGTACCAGATCCTGTTTACTATTTCAGTAAACAGTTTTTACCTACATTGCTTTGAGTCTGAGTCCTGCATTTGTGTCCTGCCACACCCGTCAACCAGACCTGATAAATGTGACGGGTGATGGGTGAGGTGTAGATTTTATCAGTCGTGTTGAACGCAAGACGGATGAGTCGTTTCTGTGTTTATAAATATGATAGAAATATAAATAAATAAATAATATGATAGAAATAAACTGTGACTATTAATACTGTGATTGACTGTTTTTAATAAAGACAATGACCATGTTTGGGATTTTGTTTTTTATTTATTTATTGTTTGTGCATTTGTATTAGTGGACACCAGCTCCATTAACAGTTTGAAAATATATAATATAGAGGTAAACTGTGACTTCTAATACTGCGATTTACTGCTTTTGATAAAGATGACAACAGTGTTTGGGGCTTTATTTTTTATTTATCTATTTGTTGTGCATTTGTTTTGTGATTGTGATCATGCAGCCCCAGTTTAACAGTAGCCAACAGATGTGGCCTCGACCGAGTCAGTACTAAAAGTTAGCGGTTAGTGGTAACTTCCGCTAAAATTGTTTTTAGCAATTTATCGTCTTGACATTTTTTAAGTCAAGACAATAAATTGCCTATTTTTATTCTCTTTCTTTTGAATAGTTCATATTTGTATCTGTTTTATTATTTTACTTTTGTTTTTAATTATGTACTTGATTTTTTATTTGATTTATTTATTTAATTTTTTTTATGTTGAACTGTTCTGTGTGAGGTGCCTTGAGACAGCTTTTGTTGTGATTTGGCGCTTTATAAGATGATTAAATTGAATTGAATTGATATATAGATATAGTGTTATAAAAAGTAACTTTTCAGTTTGTGGATTAATGGTTATCAAAGCTAACTTTTCGGTTAGCTGTGCCCACCAGTGGACTGAGACATGGATACACAGATGGAGGGCAATTCTTTATCTTCTTGCTGACCTTTGGGAGGGGATAAAAACGTCAGTATGAGTGGGGAAAGACCTCTGAGTGTACCTAAGAGGTTTTATCACATCTTATTTCTGCATAAGTCCAGACCTCAAACCTCACCCACTCACCCGTTTGTGAAGACGGTGTGTGTCCTCTGTACTGTGGGCCAGTCGCTGTGTGAGGACGTTGCAGCAGGTGTCACCCAGCGCTGCGTGCTCTCGGCTCTCCTGACGAGTCTGAGTGAGCAAAACAGACCAGACCTGGCACACTGACTGGCCCCACTGCTCCTTCCTGCAGACACACAGACAGAGAGACAGACGGACGGACAGACAGACAACCACAGTGAGATGACCCTTAATGAACTCTTCATATTAAAGACACACTCAAAGGTGCTTACTTCTTAGTTTTATGAGTGAACCTCTCTGTGAGTTTGTCAAGAGCACGAGCATATTCAGTCTCGATGTCTCCTCGTCGCCGGAGAAACTCGGACAGGTCTGAGAGCTGCTGCTGTTTCACTTCCACCTGAGAGTCTAAAATCTTGATCTGGTCTGTCAGCTGGGCCCGCAGGTCTGACAGATAGAGAGGCAGAAAGTGATAGTCACTCACGTGCATTCACTGCAACATATTGATTCTTTGAATGTTCTTTATTACAGTTTGTGTGTAGAAGCATGTATGTGTGTGTGTTTGTTTGGCCTTTTGGTTTGGGAGGTGGTTGAGGTGGTTGTTGACATAGATAGATAGATAGATAGATAGATATAGATATATACTTTTAATGTCCCCATGGGGAAATTTGTCTTGCATGTGTTCCAACATGCAGTTGGAACTTGAAAAACGTGGACTAAATGTATAAGCTTTCAGTTGTTACAGCATGTCAGATTTTGTTAAAAGAAGAAAGTCCAATAACTAAAGTTGGAGAAAAGGAGAACATGCAAACTCCACATAGAAAGGCCCCAGGTGGGAAGCGATCCCACGACATTCCTGCTGTGAGGCAACAACGCCAACCACTAATCTTCAGTGCTGCCTCAATAGGTGTTAAAGTTAAAACACCTTTAATTCTTCATGGCTATTGAATTAGCAGTAAAAAGAGTGTTAAATATACACCAACAGCTTTCGTTCGGGAACATTTGCTCAACTGTTTAAACTTTCTGGATCCCCAAACTGAAGAGCACCAGCAGAACACTACTTGTACTCATCACACCCACACACCACTCCTAACTTTTTTGCATTTTTCTTTTTTACTATCTTAAAAGCTATTATGTTAGAAGTTACTATTATATGTGATCTCATAACATTCACCACCCCTCGAGAGGTGTTCCGACCCTCCATCTGTTGGTCGAGGTAAGAATTCAATTCCAAACTCCTCACATTTTTACACTTGGTCAGTGTAGCTTTCAGTCATTTTGTGGCAGTCTTGTTGTGTCATTTAGTGACGGGCGGGGAAATGCATTTTTTTGACAGCTGTGTTTTGGTTATGGTTCGGGCTAGTTTCCCCCCTTGCATTACATAGTGACGCAACGGGGGAACCCCACACATGTTGAAGTTTGGTCAAAATGAACCTTTGGCACTGACAAGAATGCCTTTTCTCTAATCACACACATTAATCGTCACTCTACGTACCCAGTGGACATTTCAGTTCATAAATCAACAACACTGCTGGGGGAGACTCCAGATCCCCCCCCGTGACCCTTTATTGGAGTAAGTGGGTATCTCAAATTAAACAGTTAGTCTTTCCATGAGGGGATGTGATTAAATTAAACGGATCCATGGTGTTCCTTCCGCTTATTTGTGGGTTTCTCTCCTGTGATACCAATATATTATTATTAGAATTACATACATATTCTGTGTTCACATACAAATGCAACCGTGCCAGTGGTGCCACAGCACGGCGCCGCACTTTGATTTGTAATACAAATATTCTCACGAACAACTCTCTCTTGTTTATTTTGGCTCTCAGCTCTTTTTTTTCCCATTTTCATGCCCCCCCACCCCATCCCGCCACCTACACCTCAGTCCGTTGCCTCTTTCCCTTCATTACTCTTTGTTGTGTTGTGTTTTTGTGAGCACAGAGCCCGGGGCTGACTGGATGTGAGGAGACAGCATTACTAACACTGGCTATAAATACACTCTTATAGTACAGTACAGAGAGCCACAGCATGCACACTGCAACACACACACACACACACACACACACACACACACACACACACACACACACACACACACACACACACACACACACTGCTTGTCACGTGAACATCTTATCACAGTAATGATCAGGTTCACATTTTCTCTTCAGTTTAAGGGTTGTACATTTTTGAAAGATGTACAAAGATGTACAACAGATTGAAAATATTTTTCATCTCACAGGAATGTAGTTTTAAACCAAAAAAAAACAAAAAAAAACTTTTGTCATCTCGTGCCAAAGTTTTCTCATGTTTTGAAAAGTATATATTTATATATATGATAAACAAACAAACAAACAAAAAAACAGATGACTAAACATATTTGCAGAAAGGATATGACTGGATGGCAACTGCACATTCATGCATGGATGTGCCTGTGTGCATTCATGCATACAAGTAAATTCACATGCACAGACCAGAGGTGTGTTTTCTGGGGGCACAGAGCTACACAGACACAACTACAGACATATGGCTAAATTTCTCTTTAAAGGCACTGAGTTCCATTTTTTTTTGCTGCAGATGTCCCTATATTACACTGACCGTCATCAAAGCTTCAGCAAACATAAAGCCATAGCTGAACTCAGTGCATGTTCATTCAGCATGCAAGTGTTACTCCAAATGAATGTCCCTAAGTCAGCGTTGATTTTGCCCAAAGATCCTCTCAAGAGACCTCTCAACTCAGCTCAATTCAACATTTATTTCTAAAGCATGTTTAAAATGACAGCGGGCGACCAAAGTGCTGTACAAAAAGAAAAATGGACACTAAGTTACACCCAATCATAAATAAATTAATTAAAAATAATAAAATTGCAACAGGCAATAAAATGAATAAAAGACAAAATAAAATAAAAAAATAGTAGAAACTAGAAGCACTCAGAGAGTGTAAACCTCCGCCAAGGCCATGGGGTCTCTGATGCCATAACATCTACACGCCGTGGAATCATTGAACCTAAAAAAGTCTAACAATGATGTTTGCTCAGTAGTAAAAAAGTTTCATCTGCTGTGACTGGATAGCATGTATCTTTAGCGCTTGGCATCACAGTTTATTGCAACTTGCACCTTTCCCAGAAGCTACTGTCATCTGAGCACTGATATTGATATTGCATGTGCTTATAGACAAAAACAAATAGACAAAATTCAATTTATTATTCAACTAAACTGCAAATATATGAATTTTTTTTAACATTTATGAAACACCTCTCTAAATAAATAACAGTAAATTCTGAAATAGAACTATTTTTTAAGTGTCGCATGTGCTACATAATGAAGTGCACCTTCTATATATTCAGTGAAGTGCACCGAAGCAGAATATATATGACAGTAAGGTGCTGATGTCAGCCTCTGGATTTTCTGGATCCTAGGCATGATTCATCATCACCTGGGAGTGGGTTTTGCACCTTGTGTACTTTGTTCAGTGATGTGCACTGAACCAGAACTTAACCACTGCTGAGTATACTGCTGACTCATCACTTTGCTTTTGCTAAGTGAGTTAATCTGGATAGTGATATTCATTGCCACTAAAATATAATAATTCCAAATGATAGTACTTCGTCTAATAAATTCATTGTGCTCCCCAGCCCTGTATAGTTTGTCATGAAGGGATTACCTCTTTGCAGTGTGTTGTATTTGACATCGTTTACTAACAAGGCCATAGGGTCACTGACCCTAAAGAGATTCCCTCCTTGGCACAGTGATCTATTCAACAATTCAGTGTTATAACCAAAACTATGATACATACATTTTTCTTTCCTTTATATTTGACATCATTGACCATGAAAACATATCACTAGAACTTGGAATCACTTTTATGTCTTTATTAGTTCAAAAGTTATTGTATAAAAATGATTTTTCTGTAATGGCGGTTTTCTTCTGGATCTAGCTCCATAACATTTGAAGCTACATCAAATCTGATGACATCTTACTGAATCAGTACAGATTCAGCTACAATTTGGTGTTAGTTGTGCATCTCTAGCTTCATTTGTCACCTCACACTGACACATTTTCTATTTTCCCTATATTTTTGCATATTCTGGATCACCAGATGTGGAATCCGAATCTGATCATCACCAAACTTTGTTGTTTGATAGAACATTTGACTACGTCAAAATTCCCCCTATCCCGCAATGTTGAAGAATCCTTTAAAAAATTCCTGGATCCGGATCGTGAAGCAGGAATCATGTGCAACCCGTGTAATCGTCTCTGCCTCTAACGCCTTGTACACCTGTTGCTACAACTATTTGCGCACACCAGCGGCTGAAAGACAGAGTGTGCACTATGCAAACCCACTGCACCCTCTTGAGGCAGGTGTCGGCCAAATTCCAGGTGACATGCACGAACATCTAACACTGCTTGTTTGGCACTTAGAAAATGTGTGGCCAGTCACACTCTTGGCACGACAACAGTCTGCAGACAACCATTGTCATGCTGGCTGTGAAATTTGTCTAAGTTCCACACAACTGTGGAGTTGCCGAGATGTGGCGTGCCGTTGGCTCCCCCCACAGCACGTGCATGCGTGTGGTTCACGCTCCCCCTCCCCACTCCTGCAGGCGCATTTCATCTGATCACAGAGTGACACCTTGGTCTGTGCTCTGAACAGACGGGAATCTCTGGTCCTGGACATCAGAGCTGCAGAACAGGTCCTGCGTGCCCCGCAGGACCTGTCAGACAGACGTGACAGGCCAACAGTACGACAAATGCGCCACTTTCAGTCACATATCAGCAGAAATACATCATAGCAGACACTGTTTGGTCAGTTATCACAGCGCTTTTCTTCTTTTTTTAGAAGATACATTTGTCTGCTTGTTGATTTTAGCCATTTCACACTCCTGTTATGAGACAGTGATTGTACCGTAGTGATAAAGTTTTTGTCTGGTAATCAGGATGTGCAGCTTCAAATCATGTGAGTGGTGTTTTGTTTTTTAAACCAGGGTTGTTTAACCACGGGGTTCTGTATTGTGTCCCCTTTTATGTATTACTTATATCAACCCAGTGATATTCACTAATTATACAGGTGTTTTTTATTTTATTTTCCTCCATATCAGCAGCGCGATGTGATGCAGCTCGTCCCATGGAACACAATGCAAGCAGCTGCAGCAGCTCACACTGTGTTCCTGTTCGACAGACACCATCGTGTACACAAACCGTCGCGCTGGCGTCGTGCACGCCAGCCCGTTTGTGCGATGTTTAATGGTGTACTCATACGACTCTACCGCTGTGTGCTGCCCTGGAGTTGTACACAAATCGACCCAATTTGCACTATGTGTGAAAGGGCCCTTCTCAAGGTCAATCCTATAAAATGTGGCTTGGAACTGGCTAAGGGCAACACGGTGGCTTAGTGGTTAGCATTGTTGCCTACTTTGGACAACTTTGGATGCTGTAGCTCCTCTAAAAAAGAGAGCTTTAAATCAGAAGTGCCTGACTCCGTGGTATAACTCACAAACTCGTAGCTTAAAGCAGATAACCCGTAAGTTGGAGAGGAAATGGCGTCTCACTAATTTAGAAGATCTTCACTTAGCCTGGAAAAAGAGTCTGCTGCTCTATAAAAAAGCCCTCCGTAAAGCTAGGACATCTTTCTACTCATCACTAATTGAAGAAAATAAGAACAACCCCAGGTTTCTTTTCAGCACTGTAGCCAGGCTGACAAAGAGTCAGAGCTCTATTGAGCTGAGTATTCCATTAACTTTAACTAGTAATGACTTCATGACTTTCTTTGCTAACAAAATTTTAACTATTAGAGAAAAAATTACTCATAACCATCCCAAAGACGTATCGTTATCTTTGGCTGCTTTCAGTGATGCCGGTATTTGGTTAGACTCTTTCTCTCCGATTGTTCTGTCTGAGTTATTTTCATTAGTTACTTCATCCAAACCATCAACATGTTTATTAGACCCCATTCCTACCAGGCTGCTCAAGGAAGCCCTACCATTATTTAATGCTTCGATCTTAAATATGATCAATCTATCTTTGTTAGTTGGCTATGTACCACAGGCTTTTAAGGTGGCAGTAATTAAACCATTACTTAAAAAGCCATCACTTGACCCAGCTATCTTAGCTAATTATAGGCCAATCTCCAACCCTCCTTTTCTCTCAAAAATTCTTGAAAGGGTAGTTGTAAAACAGCTAACTGATCATCTGCAGAGGAATGGTCTATTTGAAGAGTTTCAGTCAGATTTTAGAATTCATCATAGTACAGAAACAGCATTAGTGAAGGTTACAAATGATCTTCTTATGGCCTCGGACAGTGGACTCATCTCTGTGCTTGTTCTGTTAGACCTCAGTGCTGCTTTTGATACTGTTGACCATAAAAATTTTATTACAGAGATTAGAGCATGCCATAGGTATTAAAGGCACTGCGCTGCGGTGGTTTGAATCATATTTGTCTAATAGATTACAATTTGTTCATGTAAATGGGGAATCTTCTTCACAGACTAAAGTTAATTATGGAGTTCCACAAGGTTCTGTGCTAGGACCAATTTTATTCACTTTATACATGCTTCCCTTAGGCAGTATTATTAGACGGTATTGCTTAAATTTTCATTGTTATGCAGATGATACCCAGCTTTATCTATCCATGAAGCCAGAGGACACACACCAATTAGCTAAACTGCAGGATTGTCTTACAGACATAAAGACATGGATGACCTCTAATTTCCTGCTTTTAAACTCAGATAAAACTGAAGTTATTGTACTTGGCCCCACAAATCTTAGAAACATGGTGTCTAACCAGATCCTTACTGTGGATGGCATTACCCTGACCTCTAGTAATACTGTGAGAAATCTTGGAGTCATTTTTGATCAGGATATGTCATTCAAAGCGCATATTAAACAAATATGTAGGACTGCTTTTTGCATTTATGCAATATCTCTAAAATCAGAAAGGTCTTGTCTCAGAGTGATGCTGAAAAACTAATTCATGCATTTATTTCCTCTAGGCTGGACTATTGTAATTCATTATTATCAGGTTGTCCTAAAAGTTTTCTAAAAAGCCTTCAGTTAATTCAAAATGCTGCAGCTAGAGTACTGACAGGGACTAGAAGGAGAGAGCATATCTCACCCATATTGGCCTCTCTTCATTGGCTTCCTGTTAATTCTAGAATAGAATTTAAAATTCTTCTTCTTACTTATAAGGTTTTGAATAATCAGGTCCCATTTTATCTTAGGGACCTCGTAGTACCATATCACCCCAATAGAGCGCTTCGCTCTCAGACTGCAGGCTTACTTGTAGTTCCTAGGGTTTGTAAGAGTAGAATGGGAGGCAGAGCCTTCAGCTTTCAGGCTCCTCTCCTGTGGAACCAGCTCCCAATTCAGATCAGGGAGACAGACACTCTCTCTACTTTTAAGATTAGGCTTAAAACTTTCCTTTTTGCTAAAGCTTATAGTTAGGGCTGGATCAGGTGACCCTGAACCATCCCTTAGTTATGCTGCTATAGACGTAGACTGCTGGGGGGTTCCCATGATGCACTGTTTCTTTCTCTTTTTGCTCTGTATGCACCACTCTGCATTTAATCATTAGTGATCGATCTCTGCTCCCCTCCACAGCATGTCTTTTTCCTGGTTCTCTCCCTCAGCCCCAACCAGTCCCAGCAGAAGACTGCCCCTCCCTGAGCCTGGTTCTGCTGGAGGTTTCTTCCTGTTAAAAGGGAGTTTTTCCTTCCCACTGTTGCCAAGTGCTTGCTCACAGGGGGTCGTTTTGACCGTTGGGGTTTTACATAATTATTGTATGGCCTTGCCTTACAATATAAAGCGCCTTGGGGCAACTGTTTGTTGTGATTTGGCGCTATATAAAAAAATTGATTGATTGATTGATACTTGCCTCACAGCAAGAAGGTCATGGGTTCGAGTCCCACCTGTGGCCTTTCTCTGTGGAGTTTTTATGTTCTCCCTGTGTTTGCGTGGGTCTCCTCCGGGTGCTCCGGCTTCCTCCCACATTTAAAGACATGCAGGTTAGGTGGATTTGAAATTTCATAATCAAGAGGTCTTGATCTCAGTGGGACTAACCTGGTAAAACAAAGATTAAATTAAAGAGACGGAGCGCCAAATGGTCTGTTTCCACCACCGTTGTGTTACAACTGTAGTGAAGACCCACTGGGCTCATGCAGCTACATACATATGCAGTGACATGATAATTCTGCAACAGCTCTGCCTGCATTATAGATTGTCTCATTCTTCTTAGAAGGCCTGAATCCTCTCTGGAGCTCATCCATGGCGAAGAAAGCCAACAATGCCTGTACCTCCTTTTCAGTCCATCTGTCACTTCTGCTATCTGTTTCAGTTCTTCTGCTCTTGTTCTCATTTTTTGCCAGTCGGGCTTGGCTCATGTGCTTGTTGTCATGTTCTTCATGGGAGTTAATGACCAATCAGCAATGAGTCTTGCTCAATGCTTCTTCAGGACTTCTAAGACAGCTTAAAGACATCCAGTCATCACCTTAGATCACTGGTTAGCATCCAAGTCTTACAACCATGCAGCAAGGCTGGAATCACCTGTCTTGAAAACTATGACAGAGTTGGATTTGCCTGTTTTTTTTAAAATGGTATATATACCCAAAATGGTATCAATAAATAAATAAAATTAGTCAGAGCTCTTCTTGAAACACACATGTTATAATTATTTGTGCACAAAAGGCCAGTCAGCCTACAAATGTATGAGTCCCACGCACCCTGAGAGAAGTCATCTTTCTTATACATCGGGAACAACACCTAAATGAGACATCTATGTTCTTGGGAAGGTGTATACCAGCTCTGTGGGTGATATTACTGATGCAGATGTTCTGTGTATGTGAATGTGAAATATTCCAGAACTGAACATAGACCACATTGGAATTCTGCTACTGTGCCACACTTCTGGAAGTGTGCAAAGCTGTGGTCCAGATGCAGAATTCCCATTCAAATTATTAAATATTTTATGTATTTAAAAAAATTAAACCCTATTTTTTTTTTCTAAATCTCAGGCCTAAAGTGAAACTATTTAAAGAGAGTAATTTGCAAGGTTGCGTGTGTAACTGAGATGTCAGATTTATAGCCCCGTTCTGAAATCAGAAAGTGCAGCACCTTTCCAAAAATGGCGGTCAGTTTCAAGAGTGCAAACTCTTCAGCGTTTGGCCACATGTGGAACACACATACACCAACAGCCTCTCCCTCCCCAACAGCTGGTGTTTGACACATACGTAGATTTAAATGAGTCTGTAGTTATTTGAAAGAGCTCACACAGGATTAAGACAAAGCATTTCATCCTCATATACATGATGGAAAAATCTGGAATTAATTATGAGACTGAATGATTATATCATAGGGACCACCTTGTAGTCCTTGCAGGTTAAAGTGAATCTCTACAAGTCAGAGCCTTCTCTTATTGTGCACCTGTTTTGTGGAATGATCTCCCCACAGCAATAAAATAGCCAGATTCTGTAGAGACTTTCAAGACCAGACTTAAGACGCATTTATTCTCCCTCTCGTATAGCTAGCATACTGCCATAGCATGGTACTATGGTTCCTATGCTTTTAAATTCATTGTATTAGTAAACAGAGCAGATCTCAGCCTCAGCTTTATCTAAATTCTTGGTCTGTTAGTGAA
Source organism: Thalassophryne amazonica (assembly GCF_902500255.1). Taxonomy (NCBI): domain Eukaryota; kingdom Metazoa; phylum Chordata; class Actinopteri; order Batrachoidiformes; family Batrachoididae; genus Thalassophryne; species Thalassophryne amazonica. Next base: position 51,958,588 of record NC_047108.1, on the reverse strand, counting down.
GCTTATGGCTAGTGGTCGGCGATCACTTTAGTATTTTCTCTGCTTTCCTGTGTCTTAATGCTGAAGAAATATACCTTAGTTGTAGTTTTGACAACTGCATAATTTCTGAAACAGATGTGGAACAGACTCTGCCACGGGAAAAGGCCCACTGAATGGCACGAGCACTGGTGGATGACCCCTGCCTGTGGACTGGACACAGGCAGGGGTCATCTCATCATCATTTGACTTCTCATCAAATGCATTTTCTTTTGTTTTGTTATGTTCCGTTTTGTAAAACTGCGTAAAAACCTTGTAACTGTTAGAATGGCCTAAGCAGAGGGTCACCCCTTTGAGTCTGGCCTGCTCGAGGTTTCTTCCTCAGTATCATCTGAGGGAGTTTTTCCTTACCACTGTCGCCTGTCTGCTTCCTCTAGGTGTTGGCAAAGTTAGACGTTACTTGTGTGAAGTGCCTTGAGGCAACCTTGTTGCAATTTGGAGCTATATAAACTAAATAAATTGAATTGAAGTCACCATGTAAACAAATCTTTGCCCTCAAAATGATTAATTTTGCATAAGTACAAACAGAGTGACTTACCTTTCATTTGTGATTCGTATTCAGCCAGACTCCCCTTCTCCTTCTTCAGCTTTCCATGCGACGTCATCATCTTTGACCCCTTGGACCTCGGCTGTCTCAGAGACAACCCTTCCTGAAGTTCTTCTGTTAGTTTCACAGTCTCCCCTTCTGTAACCTTTCAACCTCAGTGCCTGCTACTGCGCCGTAGTGTGTGACCTTAACCCTTGACCCCTTGGCCTTGCTGCCTTACAGCTGTGTGCAGCACATCATCATCAGTGTCGACTGATTGCGGCTGGCAGGGATATTTGGGTCAGTGTGTCCATGGAATCCCCTGGGTTGGTGTGAATGCCGATCCATAAGTGAAGCTAAAAGAGTAACAGAACGAGAGAAGAGAGATGAGAAGAAAAATGCAGTCAGGATTATAAGAAAGAAAAGGACAGTGACACTACAGGAGGATAAAAAGTGATTTAGTAAGAGACAGCAGGATTATGGAAGCGCAGAACACAGGAGGGGCAGGACGGGGAGATGAGAGGTGATGAGTAATGGGAGTAAAGAAGGACATTATTCGACTTGAGGTCAGGGATCCTATAGATATAAATCACACATCCTTTAATTCATCCAATTACATTTTTATTCAGCAGTTCATATACTGATCTTACTTAAGTCCTTGAACTCCAAGCAGTTTCTGGGAATTTTTTACTCCTGTTGCATTGACAGGCACATTTTTCACTGCACCTGCAAATGTTGCACCTCATGTCTTTAAGTAACCCCTGAATTCCTATGGATGGGACACTAGTCCATTGCAGGTTCCACACCTGGCCAAGGCTGGTACCCATTTACAGGTAGGTGGACTGGGGAACCAGGATGAGAATCAGCACCTCCAAATCTGAGACCATGGTCCTCTGTCAGAAAAGGGGACTGTCTCCTCTGGGTCTGGAGAAGTTATGCCCCAAGTGGAGGAGTTTAAGTATCTCAGAGTCTTGTTAACAAGTGGGGGTATCTTGGAGTATGAGAATGATAGATGGATTGGGGCGGCATCTGATGTTTTACGGACGGTGTACCAACCATCATGGTGAAAAAGGAGCTGAGCCAGAAGGCAAGGTTCTCAATTAACCAGTGGATTTACACTCCTATCCTCAACTATGGTGATGAGGTTTGGGTAATGACCGAAAGAGTAAGGTCATGGATACAAGTGGGAGAAATAAGATTCCTCTGTCTGGTATCTGGGCTTACACTCTCGGACAAAGTGAGAAGCTCAACTGGTCTCAGCCCAGTCATTCAAGGCATCACAGCTGCAATAAAGAGAGCATTTTTTAACAGGATCTGGATCAACAGTTTATTGTTAGTAAATTTTTAGGTATGATACAGAGAATGAAGTGATTTTGGCTAAACAGCACTATTTTAAGTAGTCAGGTCCACAAGTATTTGGACAGTGACACAATGACCAAGGTGTTAGTGTGTTTGTTTCCAGAGCAGAATATTCCCGGTTCCAGACCACTTCTACCCATTCTCCATGCAATGCGTAGTTGTGTCAGGAGGGGTGTCTAGTGTAAAACTTGTGCCAAATCAACTTGCAGCTCTGTATCAGATCTGCTGTGGCAATCCAGAATCAAAAAGGGAGAAGCTGTAAGAGCTTACTTACATGATCACAATGCAGTTTGGAATGACACATGTGCTTTTTTACTCCATTTCATAGCAATAAGCAAATTGGCAAACTACATACAAAGGTTATTTTTTAAAACAAATCATCACTTTCCCTTAGACAAGTGAGGGGATGGATACATGAACACTTGCAAGTCACTGAATATGTCTTGAATTTCAATGATATCAATCAATACAAATCGATCAAATACAAACAGTATTGTACTGTATGGTAAATCTGTCTGACGTAGGTAGTTCTCAAAAACTACTTTAAGTGAATGTGCAAGAAAGAGACCGGTGAGGGAAGCCGCCAGTCCATGACAAATCTGAAGGAGATATGTGCTCCCTTGGATGTGACTGGAGAAACTGTCCATAGTCTAACTTTTGTCTGTATAGTTCATGGTGGAATGGCAGATTTTCATGAAAAGACAATGTGAAATTTCGGCAGAAGGCACAAAGGAGAGTTGAGCTGAGATTTTACTGGCTTTATTGTGTGAAACTTTGATTGGAAATTATGTCTTCACAGGACACCACATTCAAGCTGAAATGGAGACAGAAACACTCAAGGAGGAGTTACTTAGATTTTTAATGTGACATCCTATGACATCACCTTATACCTGTTTAAAAGTAAAAATTCTATTGCTTCTTAAAAGGGCAACATATTGTCATAAATAGGACAGTTGTCTTTGGATATTTGTTTAAATACTCTGTCTTTGGGCTGTAGTTTCAATGATGTGGTCTCTTGCATAAATTAATAATTCATCATTATTATTTTAGTGCAAAATATTTTCCATGATGTTAAAGATAGCACAGTATAGACAGTAAGTATGAAACATCAGTGTACTTCAAGTAGCTTTCAAAACTGATGAATTATACCATCACTGGTAGCAAATATAAGCATTTGAAATCAATATTATAAACTAAATACAATACTATTTAATCTACATCCTGAGGGCAAAGGGTGTTCCTCACCTTTATGCGATGGGAAATGCCAAAAAAAAAAAAAAAAATTGTAGCATGTTATCAGTTTCCATCAAGTTTAATTTCTGACTTTTTTTAGCATGACTATTTAACCAACACAAACAAGGATCGTCATAATGTTGGGAATTCTGGCTCCTTGAAGAATCCCACATCTTATGTTTCCCATCTGTTCTTTTAGGTGTTCAAAAGAATGACTCTTCATTCTTTTTTCCTCAGTCTTGTTTGTTTGACAAAGGGCAGAACTGAGCTACACACATATGTGCCCATACAGACCAGAGCCTTGACACTAGCTAGGTTTCTATGACAGATTTGCGGCAATATTTGCAGAATGTCAAGAAAAAAAAAACTAACTGCAAAATTACAGCGTTTCCACTGAGTGATGGAATGCGACTGCGTGGTTTTGGCCTTTTGAAATAACTGTCATTCCAGAGAGGCTTGTTCAATAATTGTAATTTCAGTAGTTATGTTGATTTCATTGAGTAACATCACTTTGAGCAGATGGAATCACTTAATCAGTGAAATCACCTGGTGTCTCTACCTCACTTTACCTAATTTCTGGGTCTGTTATTGAAGCTCAGGGCTAACTGCTGGTGATCCCCTTAAAGGGGATAGAGAATCAAAATCATCTTTTTCATGTTTTTGGTGTTAGTTCAGTCTCCCCACTGTGGGGAAAACACACGAAGTGCCAGCAAGTTTCAGAACCTCTGTTTTAAAGTATTTCTCCTTTTTTGAATTGTCCCTAGAAAACAGGCCAATCCGTTTTTGAGAGAAAACTTACATCACTTTTTCACCAATAGCCCCCCCCAACACACACACACACACCCACACCCACCCCCTTTCACACACGCCCCTTCTAAATTAATTATTCATGAGGTTGTGCCCACCCATTCATAACACTCGAAGAGGAGCAATGGCGAGCTACAGGTGTGCTTTCCCAGGCTGTTTTAGCAGACTACGATCTTCCCACGGAAAGCAGTGTACGTGATCACTGGCTTTTATTCATTTTTAACCGCATCTCCAGTACATACAACCGCCGACTATTTCTTTGCTCTGCGCATTTCACAGAGGACTGTTTCACAAACCTTGCACGATTTCGAGCTGGCTTCAGTCGGCATTTAAGTAGAGGGTCAGTTCCGACTCTGCGACAAAATCAACCCCAGCAATCAGTACAGCCTGTGAGTATCACATTTTCTTTTGTTTTAAATTTGTGTTGCGCCATATTCCTGTTGTAAGAATTGCATGTTAGAATGGCACGTTAGCTCTGGTTTGTTCCTCTAAAGGGAATGAGCTAACCCCTTAGCAGCTAGGGATGTGTATCGAGAACCGGTTCGTTTTGGGTATCATTAAGAAATGACTCGATCCACCGACATCAATAAGCTTTGTGCTTAACGATTATGTTATCGGTCCTTCAGAGTGGCCGTTGTTTTGGGGGGTGTTTGTCAGGAAAATGATCATTTCTGTATTGATTACAGACCCTGCAGCGGGTCCGTAAACAACTTTTCTGCAGCGCGGCTTTGCTTTGAACCTTGAACCAATCGAAGCAGTGCTTCGCAGATTGAAGCAATGCTTCGATTATTCTTTCTTTCTTTTGCTTAATTTTCTCCTGCTAAAACCATAAAGAGCATACATCTGTGAGTATTATTTACCTTTTCTATGTTAAACCGACCTGTTATGTTCTTCTGAAACAGTTGATAGATGTATTTTATAACTTAAAAACGGGAGCGATGCTAACGCATTAGCATGTCTATGGCATTTTCAATGTTAAAAGTTAGCATTGCAGCTGTCATCACATTCGGGTGCATTTGTTTTCAAATTGTAATATTTCTTAAATTTATTTTTGTTCATATATTAATAATCTAATGATTATTATATACAATTTTACAGAAAGAGGCAAAAAAACCTGAATAGAAACACAACAGAAAATATAAAAGCAATGAAAATAAATAAATAATGCTTTCTTTTCAGTGAGAGCAAGGGCAGCCAATCAAACAACGGCAACCGAACAGCACCACCTACTTGCATTTCATAATGAGGTTGCCAAATAAGCTCTGAAACGACGCCATTAAAGGCAAACGAGGCATTCTAAACCCAGCATAGTAACATAGCTGTTTCGGAGAGCCTTTTAGGAAGGTTCTGAGCCATTACAGTCCCAACCAATTTTTGGGGGGCTACATATCACATCACAGAACAAGGATTAATGCCCCATTCAACCAATCTCTATCACCTTTAATATTATCTCTGCTTCCCTGCTAATTTACTGCTGGTGAACTCATACCTCAGGTGCAGTTATTTCCAGCTGACTGATACTGCTCTTTTTCTCTCTGTTCGTGGCACTGATGACACTGCACAAGGCTGACAGCTGCACACCACACGGCACTGGCTTAACCACAAGATGCCCTGGCTGAAGCTGACACAGCACACTGCAGTCTGCTTTTGGAATGCACTCTTCCATGAGGACATCTTGTGCTGTGGCCCACTAATGAAGTGATGGATGGACACTGGCCCTGCTCCCCAGTGCGCTGGATTTATCTCACGATGCTTGCTCATCTCAATAATGCACTTTGCTTCTGATGCTGTTCTGGTTTTTCTGTTTTCTGTTTCTTCAGCTTGCTCAAACTTTGGAAAATCCTTGTAACTGTTAGAATGGCCTAAGCGGTGGGTCACCCTTTTGAGTCTGGTCTGCTTTAGGTTTCTTCCTCATTATCATCAGAGGGAGTGCTTGCTCTAGGGGATGGTAAGGTTAAACTTACTCATGTGAAGCACCTTGAGGCAGCTTTGTTGTGATTTGGCACTATATAAATAAGATAAAGTGAATTGAATTGAAACCCCATATTCTTAAAAAAATATTTTGCTGGCATTCACTCCCTCTCCCCTTCCTGCTCTCTGCTGCATATCTCACAGAAGTAAATATACAATTTTGTATGTAAATTTTCCTTTTCACACTGAAACAAGTACATGTTAGTCATAGCCTCGTGACAGTTTGGGAATACCACAACTATAGTTAACCATAAAACACAGATAACTGGTTTTGTAACTCATGGCCCCTGTAGAAGAAGAAGAAAAAACAAGTCAACATTCAGTTCATGAGTAAATATCTGTTTTTTGCGTAGTGGATTTTCTCCAGAGGAGGGCAGCAGTCATGTGAGCACCATCGCATGTTCGATGGATTATAACTGAAACAGTGAGTTTATCATAAAATTTTGTGTGGAGGTGCTCCTTGGGTCAAGGAAAAGTTGAACAAGTTTAGGAGGGGTGTTACTTTCCCCCGTTCTTACTGTAATGCTGTCCCTTACAAAGAACAAAATCAATATATTCCTCAGTTTGAATTTATTGAAAGTCATGCTGAAAACCAGGCCTGGGACCCCACAGACACAGCTCACACCAAGGCGCCATATTCTGAAGGACCTTGAACATGGCCGACAAATGGCTTTTATACAAGACAATAGGGATGAGCGAGTACACCACTATCTGTATCTGTATCTGTTCAACCATCAAAATTATCTGTATCCATTTCTGTACTTGTAGTGGGCGGGGCCTAAAGTGGGAGTGGGCGTGGCTTAACCCAAAATGGCTGAGGCTTACATCACTACATTATTTTAAGTCTGAAATTGATATGGATTGATCAGAAGTTGCAATATTTGTTGTTTATTTGAAAACTATTTTTACAGAACAGCCTCAAAATTGAGATTCAAATCAATGTTTTTGATCACAAAAGTAAGAGAACTATTTACAGAACAAGTTTTTTATGAACTCAGAACATGAATATTCTTAAATGTATGAACAAATATTTACAGAACAGCCTCAGAATTGAGATTCAATGTTTTTGATAACAACAGTAAAGGAACTATTTTACAGAACAAGTTTTTGATAAACTCATAACATGAATATTCTTAAGTGTATGAATGAATAACAGAACAGCCTCAGAGTTGAGCTTCAATGTTGTAGGAAATTATGAACTACTAAGTATGCATGAATAAGAGTTGTCATACTCAACACAACTTTCTTTTTTAAAAAGTTTATGATCAAACTGTGATTTTTTTTCAATTATTTATTTATTTTTACTATCTAACGTTCTTGGCATTTTTTTCCACACAAAGTTAAACAATATTGATTTAAGGTGTGTGTGTGTGTGTGTGTGTGCGTGTGTGTGTGTGTGTGTGTGTGTGTGCATGTCTGTGTGACTGTGTGAGAGGAGAGAGAGTTTGTTCGTCTGACCAGTTTCTTTTATGAACTGCAGTGAAAAAGTGTCAGATACTGCATGCAACTATATACAATAAAAATATTAATATAGGTTACTTTGTGTGTTCAGCTATATGTGTGTATGTGTGTAAGTGGTCTGTAAGACTGTTTATTTTTAATGATCTGTGTGAACTTGGTAATGTAAGTCCCTTCGGCTGCTCCCTTGTTTGCACTCGGGGTCGCCACAGCAAATCCAAGGTGGATCTGCATGTTGAATTGGCACAGATTTTACGCCGGATGCCCTTCCTGACGCAACTCCACATTACATGGAGAAGTGTGGCAGGGGTGGGATTTGAACCCAGAACCTTCTGCACTGAAACCAAGCGCATTAACCACTTGGCCACCACCCCTATGATGATCTAATGATCTGTGTGAACTTCATGATTCATGCAAACATCCAGTGATGGCAAACAGGGAAATAACATGTCAGCCTTGTTTACTGTATTCTTCTCAAAAGCACCACGTTCAGTAGGAGCAAAGTTTTCCAACTGACTTTATGTCACCAAACTAAATGAAGAGCAAACAAACGGTTAAAAAATAAATAAAAATAAAAAAAACCCGACCGGAGTGGAAGCAGTGACCGACACAACATGAGCCGTTTTTAGCCGTCTTGTCAAATGCACCGTATATGATATGAAACAAGTTCACCAAATAACTTTAAATATCATACAAACTGAAAAAGAGGTGAGCTGAAGAAAACTAAAGGAGTACTGAGTCAAGCACAGAGAGAGAGATCAGTTCCTGTCTGTGTGCGTATCTCTGCAAGAGTGAGAGACAGGTTGGAGCGGCTGCAGAGACGTGTGTAGGGAGGGGCAGGCCCTGTGTGTGACTGGCCATTCACAGAGCGTGAAGACAGTCAGTCAGCCAATGAGAATTTTCCTTCAGCACTAGCACAGATATTGATGAGTTTTACTTGTATCATCCTCGTACTCATCAAAAATGCTTTATCCGTACCAGTTACTCATCTGAAACGAGTATCCGGCTCAACCCTACAAGACAATGTAGAGTGGCTGGGTTTTACTCTCACAAACCTATTCTTACTGGCTCCCTGTAGACAGAGAGAAGTCCTCCCTGTATCTGAGGTTTGTGCATGTGTAATGGAAGTGAAACTGAACTCTTCTGTTGAAACTTTGAACCAGGTTCCAGGTACTTCTAAACAGATAATAAAAGCAAACACTTGATAACTAACATAAAGTAATAAAATAAGGGATTAATACAGATATTATCTAACAGAGGTGAGCCAAAATTTTTTCCTTTTATTACTTACTTCAGCTTTGTTTGTGAGCTCAACTTTTTATGTGTCGAATTCTTAAACTTTCTGATGACATCACAAATCTGCTACGAATGGTGACACGGATACGCAATCTACCGTGCCAGAGAATAAACTCCTCACAAAGTGTTGTAAACCATTGTAAACTGTGCCATTACAACATGAATATGACAAATAATTACCTTTTAGACTATTTCAAATGTGTCCTCCACCTCATGAAGCGCACGAGAGAGAGAGAGAGAGAAAATGCTGCAGCTGTAGAAAATTCCTCTGTAATTCCGGAAGCAATTAGAGACAGTTTTATCATCCAAACTCTGAGAGCAAATGATTAATCCGCTATGAAATAATTATTTTATATAACTCAGTGTCCAGCGGCACAAAGCGCAGCATCCAGCAGAACACAGCAGGCAGCATTGGCATGATGAATTGCGTGGCAGTGTTGGGGTTAAATGCATACAAGTGGCAATCATCTGAACGATTATAACGAGATGTTAAATCTATCATAAACATACTTTTACAGCTGCACACAAAGGGATGAACATGCAATTGTTTTACCAAGCTATTACAATATAAACATGACAAATGATTACCTTTTTAGACGGTTCCAAATGCGTTCTCCACCTCATTAAGCGCGCACGAGAGAGAGAGAGAGAATAGCTGAGATTCCAGAAGCGATTAGAGGCGTTTTCAACAACCAACTCCGACAGAAAATGATTAATCTGCTACGAAATAATTATTTTATATACGCAGCGTCCAGTGCACAACGCGTGGCATCCAGTGGAACAAAGCACGGCATCCAGCTGGGAATACAGCGGGTGGGATCGTCACGATGATGTGCGTGCAAGTGCGCAGTTCGAAGTTGTGCAACTGTCAGGGCACCTTAAGTTTCATTTGTTCCTCCAAATCTGTGGAGAAAATTTAATCATGACATAATTCAGTCACATTTAGAAGCAGAACTAGAATATAAATAGAGAAGTACGGCATGCAAATGGCATGATTTCTGCTAATGAGCCATCAAGGTCTGCAGACCTTGACGGCTCCGGAGGCCTTCATCAGTGTTTGACCTTAATCTGCATGGAACAAAGCAAATGTAAATGATCCAGAGGAAGAGAGGCAGCGAGAGAGTCTGCAAAAATTCAAGGAAAGGAAGAAGACAATTGACTGTTGGGATGAAGGATGTGTGGGGGCAAAGAGGGCAGAAATGGAAGTTATTGGAGAACATGATTACATTCTTACTGAAGGTCACTGAGAGAAAAAAGTATTGTGGTATACAAGAGGAAGACAAGCTAGATTGAGGACAAAGTGGAGCAGTGTTTTGGATGTTTGTTACTATTTTAGCTTTTTGTTCTGAAACAAAAAACCCAACAACAACAATACAACCCCAGTTCCAATGAAGTTGGGACATTGTGTGAAATGTAAATAAAACCTCAATACAATGATTTACAAATCCTCTTCAACCTATATTCAATTGAATACACCACAAAAACAAGATATTTAATGTTCAAACTGATAAACTTTATTGCTTTGTGCAAATATTTGCTAATTTTTAAATGGATGCCTGCAACACATTTCAAAAACGTTGGGACAGAGGTATGTTTTCCACTGTGTTACATCACCTTTCCTTCTAACAACACTCAATAAGTGTTTGGGAACTGAGGACACTAAATGTTGAAGGTTTGTAGGTTGAAGAGGATTTGCAAATCACTGTATTCTGTTTTTATTTACATTTTACACAACGTCCCAACTTCACTGGAACTGGGGTTGTATTTAAAACCTCAAAACCCCGAACTCTCATGGTGCATTGCAGAACAAAAGTGCTAAAATAGCTCATTTCTCCAAAAATAATAGTCCCATCAACTTTCCCTTTTCGCAGTGTTCATCCTTGACCCAAAATACATAAGCATACCAAACAGCAAATGTCAGCTCTCCACAGTTTTTGCATGATCTAAGCCGTACACGCATGCACACACAGACACACAGAGGCCACTTAGCTATTATAATATAGAATATAAAGTACACACACACGCAGTGTACCTCAGTTGGGATCTAAAAAAAAACTTTTGAGAAAGATGGTGTTTGTGCTGAACAGCAGTGAGCGCAGACATTTCTCCTATAATGCGGGTTGAAGGATTACTATTATCAGCACAGTATAGGAAGAGATAAGTGCTGAGGTGTGAAAAGGGAGCAGAAGTTGTTGGACAGGATTTCATGGTAATCTGAGCTGTCAGATGAGCTGCAGCTGCATGGTCACCACTGGCAGGTGGAGTGTGAGTGATGCTGTTACAGACATTAGCTCACTGTGATGTACATTAGTGTTCAGAATAATAGTAGTGCTATGTGCTATGAGACCCAGAAACTCAATTCTTTAACCAATTGTCTCACCAAAGTTAAGGAATGGCTCAGTGAAAACAGCTTGCAGCTGAACTCTGATAAGACTGAAACATTGACTGTTGCTCCGGAGAGTGCCGTGCCTGCTATTAGGCTGCACCTTGGTGAACTGAATAGTTCAGTTAAGGGCAGCCTGCGCAATCTTGGCATTATCTTGGATAAAGGGATGTCTCTGGAACATCATACGAAACAGTTAGTTAGGAATTGTTTTTTCCAGATCTGGAATATCTCTAAACTTTGAAAAATGGTGTCTTTTGAAGAGTTAGAGATGATTGTACATGCTTTTATATCTTCGCGATTGGATTATTGTAACAGCCTGTTCACGTGTCTTAATAAGAAAGAACTGGCTCGTTTGCAGGTTGTGCAAAACTCCGCTGCACGGCTTCTGACCCGCACCCACAGGAGAGCCCATATTAGCCCAATACTCAAGTCTCTGCATTGGCTCCCTGTCTCGTTTAGGATAAATTATAAAATCCTGGTGCTTACATTTAGAGCTCTGCACGGGCAGGCTCCGGAATACATCAAGGACCTGATCCAACCGTATGTGTGCACCCGGGGCCTGAGGTCCTCCAACCTGAACCACCTGTTTTAAAAATCAAGGGGACAGATCTTTTAAAGCCGTGGCGCTGCGCCTTTGGAATGAGCTTCCCTGCTCCCTTCGCTCAATAGACTCTGTCGATGCTTTTAAAAAGCAACTTAAGACTCACCTTTTTAAAATTGCATTTTAGCTTGATCTTCTTTTAAAATGTTCTTTTTAAATGTTTGTATGTGTTATTTTGTATTTATTGATTTTATCATGTGAAGCACTTTGTGACCCTGGTCTGTGAAAAGTGCTATATAAATAAAGCTTACTTACTTACTTACTTAAGTGACTAAAAAGATTAATCCAGGCTTTGAGTATGGGAAACAAGGTACCAGTAGATTCAGTAGATTCTCACTCAATCCAACAAGACCAAGCATTCATGATATGCACACTCTTAAGGCTATGAAATTGGGCTATTAATAAAAAAAAAAAAAAAGTAGAAAAGGGGGTGTTCACAATAATAGTAGTGTGGCATTCAGTCAGTGAGTTCATCAATTCTGTGGAACAAACAGGTGTGAATCAGGTGTCCCCTATTTAAGGATGAAGCCAGCACCTGTTGAACATGCTTTTCTTTTTGAAAGCCTGAGGAAAATGGGACGTTCAAGACATTGTTCAGAAGAACAGCGTAGTTTGATTAAAAAGTTGATTGGAGAGGGGAAAACTTATACGTAGGTGCAAAAAATTATAGGCTGTTCATCTACAATGATCTCCAATGCTTTAAAATGGACAATACAACCAGAGACGCGTGGAAGAAAATGGAAAACAACCATCAAAATGGATAGAAGAATAACCAGAATGGCAAAGGCTCACCCATTGATCAGCTCCAGGATGATCAATTCCAGTCTGGAGTTACCTGTAAGTGCTGTGACAGTTAGAAGATGCCTGTGTGAAGCTAATTTATTTGCAAGAATCCCCCATGAAGTCCCTCTGTTAAATAAAAGACATGTGCAGAAGAGGTTACAATTTGCCAAAGAACACATCAACTGGCCTAAAGAGAAATGGAGGAATAGTTTGTGGACTGATGAGAGTAAAATTGTTCTTTTTGGGTCCAAGGGCCGCAGACAGATTGTGAGATGACCCCCAAACTCTGAATTCAAGCCACAGTTCACAGTGAAGACAGTGAAGCATGGTGGTGCAAGCATCATGATATGGGCATGTTTCTCCTACTATGGTGTTGGGCCTATATATCGCATACCAGGTATCATGGATCAGTTTGGATATGGCAAAATACTTGAAGAGGTCATGTTGCCTTATGCTGAAGAGGAGATGCCCTTGAAATGGGTGTTTCAACAAGACAATGACCCCAAGCACACTAGCAAATGAGCAAAATCTTGGTTCCAAACCAACAAAATTAATGTTTTGGAGTGGCCTGCCCAATCCCCGGACCTAAATCCAATTGAGAACTTGTGGGGTGACATCAAAAAAGCTGTTTCTGAAGCAAAACCAAGAAATGTGAATGAATTGTGGAATGTTGTTAAAGAATCTTGGAGTGGAATAACAGCTGAAAGGTGCCACAAGCTGGTTGACTCCATGCCTCGCAGATGTGAAGAAATATGAAAAACTGTGGTTATACAACTAAATACTAGTTTAGTGATTCACAGGATTGCTAAAAAAGCAGTTTGAACATAATAGTTTTGAGTTTGTAGCTTCGACAGCAGATGCTACTGGTACCTTGTTTCCCATGTAACAATAAGAAATGTACTCAAAACCTGGATTAATCTTTTTACTCACATAGCACTACTATTATTCTGAACACTACTGTATACTGCTGCAAAAAGACAGCTGACAGAATGAAATCACATACACTGTGTGTACACCGTCTTAGCTTTATGAGTGGGTTTTAGTGTTGCGGGAAACATAACTGAATTACAGAGTGAAGTCAGACAGACTGGACTTGTACTATTACTTTACATCTTACAGCAGCTTTTAGTCTCCACACCTTGCTATGACCTGAAGAGGTTCAGCAGATCATTAAGACATATTTCAGGACTTTTTTTTTTGTTTGTTTGTTTCAATCTCCTACGACCCAGAGGTTCTCATGAAACAAAACTTAGTATTATGGTCTAGACAACCAAAAATGTCATGTCCACATATGTGGATGCCAGGCCCTAGGAGGTTAATGGTGAAACAACTGTATGCATCTCTACTGGGTTAGAACTTTTTTTTTAAAGATAGTTGGCCAGTGGCGGCATCAGAATTTATTATTTCGGTGGGTACATATAATACATAATAAACTAATGAGAGCAACTGATATTTACAAAGACAGTAACAATCGACATAATCCATGTGCAAATGTGAACAATTTGGAATGTTTAAAGACAGAATAATAGAAAAAACTTTCTGGTTATGAACAATTATCTACCAGGGCTGTCAAGCAAAGAAGGCTGGAGACAAATGCAGGACTCGACAACGTAGCTCTGGTTCAAGGAGGCGTTTACTGAAAGGCTCAGCTGGGTTCGGTACACAAAGAGGCAGTCCAAGAGAAGCAAACAAATCCAAAACATCAGGCAATGGTGTGGTCAATATAACAGACAGGTGGTCAAAACACAACGTGGAAGCAGGACTTAGAATGAACAAGGAACAGAGCTAGAAGTGATGGTACAGGGCACAACGATCAGGCAAAAATTCAGTGCAACCAGTGGTGTTTAAATACTCCCAGTGATAAGTGTAGAAAGATCCAGAATAAGGCGTGGCCCAACCAGAGTGAAACGCCCCCACCAAGCTCAAAGAAAGGCAGACAATGTGGACCAGAAAACCCAAGCAAGACACACCCAGCCAGAAAAGCAACATAATCCAGAAACAAAAACCAATGGCACAATATAGGACAAAACATAATACATGACATCACCACAGTCAGGATAGAAGGTGGACTCCTTGAGATGACATTGTTTTCCTTATGGTGTTCGAAGACTGTACTGTTGTCCTTCATCTTCTTATTTTTACTAGGTTTTGATTCCTGGACCTTTTTTTTTTTTTTTAAGAAAAACTTTTTAATTATGGCAGCATACCAAATTCAAGAGCAAATTAAAATTAAATATATGTTATGGTAGTAGTGTGAAGTTGTGGTGTAAAGGCCGTAAATAATTCAAGATCCGCATGTCTCCCACTCCACATAGTATGACCTCTAGATTAATAATATGTACAGATTTATTGTCATGGTGACTTGTTTTTAAAGTAATAAATGTATACATCTTAATGCAGAGTTCCAATGAAATAAAAACAGATTTACATTTAAGTGAGTGAGGAACGAGCATGCTAAAAGCAGGTAGCTTCTACTGACTTGCAGTCAGTTCAGCATGAGATGGCATGTTGTAGACTCAACACATGTCGGTGTGGAAGCATGAAAAGAATCACTCCAAAATATCAGAAGATGAGGACAGAGTTTTCCCCCACATTTCCCTGCACCACCCTGAGCCCACTGAGTCAAGTGTTGGAGGGGACGAGGTGGCTGAGACTCCACTGAGTTCTGGGGAAAAAAACATACCTTTCCCGACTTTTTCCGAGTGGTGTGTTACTGGTGCTTACATTTGCTCCCTCCAGCCACTTTTTTTTTTTTTTTTTTTTTTTGAGGATCGAAAAACTGATTGGATCTGTGATTAAAAACCATGATTCTCTCCGAACTGAGTTTTGTCATCCATTGCAACCACAGTGTGATTGAGCTTACACGGTCCCTGCACAGAGGAGTGGGGTGACGAAACTGGGGGCCACTGTAGTAACAGATCGGTTAGAGAATTAGAAGAAACTGAGGCTAAAATCTAGATTTTGAATGACAAATATCAATTATATAAAGGGGTTACTGAAACTAAAGTATTACACCTATGGCAAAGCAGTGCACAGAGTAGTTAAAGTTTTATTATTGGGTTACACCTAATGCAGTTGTCATTTCAATGAAATGTCACTACCAAATGTACTTGGGCTCATCTGTGCACCCATGGGTGAGACTGGTCTTAAAATGAGGTTTGATCATCTGTCAAGTTGGTTACACCGGTTGTCTTCTCCCTTGGACAGGGAGTGCCAAGATGGGGATACAAGATGTTTTTCATAGGATACTTCCTGCATGTACATTTCTCAGCTAATCAGAATGCAGGTCTACCATGTGTTGTTGTTGGCATTCTGTTTGCCTTGTGAATGAATTACAAATATAGAATCAGACACATGCATTTGTTCTGCAGCACTTAGTATTTTTTTTTTTTTTTTTGCTGTTAGTAGAGTTCAAGATAATGTCCATCTCTCAATGCAGTAGTATACATTGCTGAATTTAGTTATTTATCTATTTTTTCCTAACAATTTCTCCAATCTTTTCTCCGGCAAGTCAATATAAACAATTGAAAAAGAAATAAAAATAAATGTAATAAGATGCAAAAATTGTAAAAAAAAAAACAAAAAAAAAAAAAAACCATGCATGTGGCACGATCTGTTTTATGCTCGTGGTATTTAAATGTCTGGCAGTTGTGAGTTTTTGTTTTATACAGTTTGCCAGGACCATGTTCCTTTAATACATAGCCTAATATGACATAATCCAAACAATTACAGAGTCAGCTGAAATTATACCCATGATATTGATTCAAAGTCAAATGAAAAATAGGGCTGCTTGATGGCAACCTTTGCAGTGGAAAGAAAACAGCCAACAGGACCCAAATATACTGACATCCTTTAATACAAATGTAATACACCTAGGAACAACCTTAAGGTTTCTCAATACATTATAATGCTTTACACCTTGGCACTATGTTAATATCAAAAAGAATTATGCATACACACAACTGTATGCACGCTAGCTAGCATGTTTAGCACTATTATGCACTCTACGTTGTTATCATGCTGTATTTACCTTCAACTGTGAGAAATCTGAAAACTTGAAATCATCAATGGACCAACTGTCCCACTCACAGGTGCAACAGCGCATGCACATTGGTATGCTAATTGTGTGTTGGACATTATGAATGACATAGTGGGTACTGACTTTCTGATTGGCTGAGGTGGTATTTAAATATCTGGCAGTTGTGAGTTTTTGTTTTATACAGTTTGCCAGGACCATGTTCCTTTAATACATAGCCTAGTATGACATAATCCAAACAATTACAGAGTCAGCTGAAATTGTACCCATGATATTGATACACCTGTACATAATGCCAGAAGTAGCCAATGAAAAACTCTCACGATGGGGATGGATATGGGACGTTCCAGCTGCAGCAAGGGTGCGTGGGTCGCATAGAAGGGGCGGTCTGCACATAACTGGATATGAAGAAGATTGGTTGAATGGAGAAGTTGTATTGTATGACTACTGCTCCTCTAAATGCAACCTGGTCACACGGCAAGTTGTGATTCAGCAGCACAAAATATACATTAATCTATTGGTTCGTGATATTGTGACGAAAAGCGCCTCATTTCGTCACGGCAGCACAAATTCATTCTAATTCATTCTGTGATCACTGCACGGCATTAAAATTGAAGCGGGGGGGTTGGGGTGGTTATGGTTAGGGTGGGGGGAAGAGTAAGATTCGGTTATGGTTAAGGTTAGTGTCAGGGGTAGGAGTAGGGTTAGGAATAGTGAGTTAAAAAAAAAAACCTTCACGAAAATTTGACTCATTTCATCACGGGATCACACACACAAAAAAAAAAAACAAAAACGTGAGACTGGGCTACTAAATGAGCTGCTCACACAGTTTCACCTGAGAGACACGTGTGCAGTTCAATTTCCTGGACGCAAGACTCTACTATTTAAATAGTGATGTCAAAAGACCAAGCGTACACAGTTGTTAAACATAATGACAGGTGACAAACTGATTGGTTTAATTATTTGCGTAAACAGAAAGTGGGGTTAAAGCGCTTGTGCTAAATGTGTTTTACACTGTGGACTATGGACTGGTCAAGATAGGGCCCTATATGTAGCTACTGCAACTGGGCCATGAGAAAATAAAAGAAAACCAGGCCTTTTTTTTATTTTAAAGACCAAAGTATAAAAAACCTGAAGCAGATCTGTTTTAAACCACTGGATGCTGTCAGATCAGTTTAATCACTGGCTGTTAGATTGCAGAGTAAATTTGAAAGCAGTTCATATTGCTAATCTGATTGTGTACTGAAACTGTGCAGCAGCAGAGTGCTGTCACACTGGCTCTTTCCCCAGGTTATTTCAAATAAATGTTCCTCATAAGATTTAGGGCACTGCAAGATTAGCTATGCAAAGTCAGAAAATCCAAATTTATCATATTGTTGGCAAAGTTTCTTTCTTGCCAAATTCTTGCTGCAGTTGTGTGTTGTCCTTTTTGACTGCAGCTTGTGCAGAAGCTGCCAGGGCAAACAGGAAGCCAAACACAGCGATGTCTACCCACAGCTTTTACTCTTGTACCCTCATTTCAGAATGCTGTACCTGTAAATCTCTTGTGAACACCGCAGTTGTTAGGGTTAGTAGTAGTGTGTTGTGGAGAATCGCACATACCGAAACACAAAGCGTAAAATCTGTTATAAGCAATGAATAAACTAAAATACAATATTTGCAAGGATGTGCATTTGCAAAAAGGGGAAGTTGTGAGTCATAACAACAGATCTCATTCTTGTACAGACAGTGCTTTACTGCAATAAGATTAAGGACGGTTTTTCAGCAGGCAGGGGTGTAAAAAAATGAAGCAAAAACTTACAGGATAAATGTTCTACTTTGGTCTAAAATTTATAAGATCCTGCCAAAGTGGAGTTATATGCATATCTTTTATTCAGATTGTTATTTGTAGCCCCGATACCTGTAAGCCCTGGTTTAAAAAAAAAGGTGCAATGAAAACATCCCTGACAGTTGGGCACTGTGAGCGCTAAAAGCTGTCAGACTGGCCACATCCGCTCTCCGCTACAACTCAAGGTGCAATGGGGGATTTTCAAGTTGTCACTAGACAACACCTATGTGCATGCGTGATGACGTCACAACTCTGTCCGGTTAGGGAGAAGAGGTTTCGTTCAATAACAAGAACTGTCAAGAAACGTTCTCATGTGTGGTTGGAGTTGTGTGGCGGTAGGAATCACCTTTTGAGTGCTTGAATAATGATGTCAGTCGCACAAAGAAATCAAATAATGGTGAAAACATGTTGATTGCACACAGAATGTTGGTATTTTGGTCGTTGAACTTTCTTAGCAACGAAGCCCCGTTCACACGGCACTAATGAAGGACACTGAAGCCAAAATGAAACAATAAATCTGCACGTTTGCATGCCGTCTGTGGCTGGAGAAGCTGTGCATGTACACACAAATGGACACGAAAAATGGTAACGAAAGATCCTCCCCAGCCACAGATGGCTGCCATCTCTGGCTGGGGAGGATCTTTCGTTACTGATCGTCAATGTTCGAAGTTGGGCCAAACAGAACGCTGACGGTACGGGAACTACACAAATGATGAGGAATGTCAAGACAGAAAGCAAAATGGAATACAGATGAATTTAAGTTGTCATCGGGATTCGTTCACATTTTTCAACAGTTTGAAAATTCTGACGAAGCGCCAGCTACAGGAACGAAGCTGGATGATGGTTAAATGATGTCCAGGTTTCTTGTTTCATTTTGGCTTCAGTGTCCTTTGTTTGTGCCGTGTGACCGGGGATTTACATTGACATTCACACCACTGCAGCACTCCTTCTCATTCCTTGTGGGTTAACAACAACAACAAAATTACTTACAGATACAGCGTGGAATTCAGCTCCAGTGGTCATTTGACTCCCTGGAAATCTGACAGGTGAGCTGTTATTTTTAATGACACCAAACACGCAAGCAAGAGGTTCACTAACCAGAAGTCTTAGTTTCAAACTGGCAGCACAACTTGAAAAATGTCCATTGTGAAAACAGTATCACTGCAGTATCATCACAGCTTCTTTCCATCTGCAGCTAGACGTAAGCTGCCCTGACACATGACTTTGACCCGCGCACTTGCTCATCGCAAACCATTGTAAACTGTGGTGGCTTCGTGCAAGTGCGCAAAGAAAATTTTGAAATGTTCAAAATCTCTGTCATGCATTCATTACGTGAACATTGTGCAAACAATTAAAAATCACTTAGTGTGAGTGCGAGTGTTTGCATCAGCACACCACATCACAGCGCAGCTCATCTGATCGATTATAATGAGATGTTAAATCTGTTGTAAACATACTTTTACAGCTACTCATAAGAAGGAATGAACATGCAACTGTTTTACCAAACTATTACAATATAAACATTACAAATAATTTTAAAGTGTCCCAAATGCGTTCTCCACCTCATTAAATGCAGGAGAGAGAGAGAAAGAGAGAGACGAAAAAAACAGCTATAGCTGAAACGGTCCTCTGTCACTCCGGAAGTGATTAGAGGTGTTTTCAACAACCAAACTCTGAGAGTAAATGATTAATCGACTATGAAATAATTATTCTATATACGCAGTGTCCAGCGCACAAACACAGCGGGTGGGATTGTCACAACGAAGTGCACAGGAGTGCGGAGCCAAAATGCATGCAAGTGTCAAAGCACCTTCATAAATAATGCCAGAGACCCCCATTTACCCTGCCCCCCCACCCCAACAAAGTACAGAATGATCATCCCTGTACTGAAAGGTACTGTACATTTGCATGCCTTTGCACAGCCCCATTCCACTATGTTATATTTATTCAATGGTCAACATAGTTTTGCCTATTTGACTCCTTTGCTTCTTACAGAAGTATTTTTTCATTTTCTTTTTAATTATTGTTGTTTATGCACCAATGACACCAGATCAAATTCCTTGTACGTGAGAACTTAGCAACTTGGCAATAAATTTGATTGTGATTCTGATTGCAAAAAAAAGTATGGCTCAATTTGTTTTGCAGAATTTTGGAGGACAAACTTTAAAATTTTACCTGTTAAAGCCACTCTGTGCGTGATTTAGGGGCGTTTATTAGCAGAAATGTAAGATAGCATTAATATTAACCATCATATATCAAATGAAGAAAGAAACCATCTGTTCATAAGCATATAATTACCTGCAATAACAATATGAAGTGTTTTCATAATCTTAAAATGAGCCCTTCATATCGACATGGGACCGGGGCCCCTGATGAAAGCAGCCATGCTGCACTGCCATGTGGATATAGCTCTTCATACACTTTATCCAATTTCAGAGGACACACAGAGGATATAGAAAGTTTCCACACTTGGCCTTTTACACATTTTAATTTTTTTATGCCACTCAAAAAATAATACTAATATTCAGGCTTATCTCAATTAAAATTTCCAAAAAATATCAACTTTAAAATCAAATTGAAAGCAAACCTTGTTGCCACAATAATGGATTGCAAAAGTAACACCATCCTGTAGTAGTACAATTTAAGTAAATCAGCACTTTTGCAACCAGTTTCCCTGAGATAAGACAAGGGATGGACAGACAAACATTGTCCTGAAGGAGAAATAATATATCCAGTGATGCCGGTAACGCGTTACTTAGTAACGCGTTACTCTAATCTGACCACTTTTTTTAGTAACGAGTAATCTAACGCGTTAATCTTTCCAAATCAGTAATCAGATTAAAGTTACTTCTCCAAGTCACTGTGCGTTACTATTATTTTTCATTGTGGGTCGATAGCAGCATTAAACTTGGTCTGTGGGCAGGAGGTCGGGGTTCGACTGAACTGCCCACTTTCAGTGAGCTGTGAGCTTTTCATCCGCGTTTTTTTGCAGCTGCTCGACTCGTCCTCACCTCTTAAAGCGCGGTGATCAGCACACCTGCACTGAGCTTTACAAAGACATTTTTATACTTTTTTCCTCCTTTATTTAGAATTCTGAGCTGAGCTGCTCCGTATCGTCTCGTTAAAAACAGCTGATCCTCGGCGACGCGTCAACAACTAACACTGTTTTCCACTCAAATGCACCTAAACTCTCTTTCTGTGGACCACATGATGTGAAAACGCAATAAAACTTTCTTACCTGTAAATCTGGTCCTGTTTTCTGCATAAATAAATGTTATCCATTCTTTGTGCTCAAACGCCAAAGCAGGGGCGAATCCAGATGGAATGGGGGCGTGGGGCAAGGATGTGCCCCCCCACAACACCCCTAGATTAAAGGTCCAGTTTTGAAGCCGTTTTTTACTACAACTACTAATACTGCTTCAAATAATAATAATTTCGACAAGTAAAATGTTTAGAGAATTTAAATGTTAGAAAAATGTTTGAATTGAATAGTTACATTTATAAACAATGTAGGTTTGAAATTGCAAGTTTTACTGTTACAGTGCTGTCAACAGTTAAATATGAGGTCAAGAAAGAGGTCTTTATTTTACTTTTTATAAAACAAGTATTTGTTTTCATTGAAGTCAAGAAAGGGTGACTATAAAGTGAGTTTTGGCAAAACAGGTATCATTGTCATGTTGACGTGGGTTGTTGTCGGCAGCTGGGGAAAGTAACTAAAAAAGTAACTAGTAATCTAAATTAGTTACTTTTACAATTGAGTAATAGTAAAGTAACTAAGTTACTTTTTCAAGGAGTAATCAGTAATCAGTAATTGGATTACTTTTTAAAAGTAACTGTGGCAACACTGCCTATATCGGCCCGGCAGCCCATTGGTGCTGGTGCTAATCTCCAGATTATGTAGCATCAAGCACATGAGAGTCCATGAATCCCCCTGGAGGGTACACAAGTCACTTCCTCATCTGAGGCTGGTGTCGCCGACCGAACAGTACCCCTTAAAAATTGGTCCACCCTGCCTTCACTGTGCATGCGTCATTTCTGAGCGTCAGCAGTGAGTCACTGATTATCACCTCGTTTCTGCTTAAAACTACACTCCAGTCATCATCTATTTCAGAGACAGATATCTGAAGCTTTTGTTCAACAATCATTTCCACATAAATTCAGCATTATTTCATCATAAAAGACAGGGGACCGAGCAGAGTTCCACACAGCACATCTGAGTCTGACGTCAATGTCATTTCGGAGCGTCAGTAGTGAGTCACTGATTATCACCTCGTTTCTGCTTAAAACAGCCTTGTTCCTGCTTAAAACCAATGTTAGAATGATTTAGGAGGCTTTCATTTATCATCTGTTGATTAAAAATCACATTATTCCCTTTGATCACTTTGGGTGTAGAGAGTCAGTCTCAGGTGCATGCGCAGTGAAGGCAGCGCGGACCAATTTTTAGAGGGGACCGTTCAGTTGGTGACATCGGTACCTATTTACATGTGGGATACAGATATGTAGCCTGAGTGGTATTCAAACCCAGGTCCATATATTGGCATGCCAGCTCCTTATCCACCCAGCCATACATTATTGTAAATCTGTCTGGAGAAGGCAATTCTCAAAAACTATAAAAGAACACAGAGACGAGTGAAGCCACCAAGAAATATGTGATGAGTGGTTTTATCGGCTTCTCTGGCTTATGATTGGAGGAACTACCCAATCAGACCACAGCTTCATGGTGGAGTGGCACAGAAAAGGATTTTTGAAGAAAGAAGACATGAAATTTCTGCTACAGTTTGCTGGAACACACACAGGAAACTTGATCGCACATTTGATCCATTTTCTTCTCTGTTCTTTTCAAACGTGAAACTGTATAACTGGTGACGCCAACATCCAAAATCTGCATGATGCATGGTTTATAAAATCACATTCACAGAAGGTGAGAACATGTTTGGAATTATCTGGGTGTCTTGGTGACTTCCCTCACTTGTCCGTTTCTTGCACAGTCAGAACAGCTTATTCCAGAAAGATTTACCAAACAGCACCATACTGCTGCTTCTATTTCTTAACAACTCATATACATGAAGTCAAAGACAGGTTCATGCATCCATCCCCTGACTACAGTAAAATGGATGTTTACAAACTGTTATACATACATACATATATATATATATATATATATACACACACACACACACACACACACACACACACACACACACACACACACACACACACACACACACACACACACACACACACACGCTCCCTCATCTTCAACCATTTATGAGTGCAATTAAGGGTCACGGAGTCATACAGCGCAAGGCGGGGTACACCCTGGACAGGATGCCAGTCTTTCGCAGGACCATATACAGACAAACACCTATGGACAATTTAAAGATTCCAATCCACCTATCCTGTGTGAGCACCCAGAGAGAACCGACACAAACATGGGGAGAACACACAAACTCCACACAGAAAGGCCACAGGTGGGAATCAATCCATGACCCGAGGCAACAGCGCTAACCACTATTCCACCGTGCTGCCATATATAGGGTGTCCCAAAAAAATATACATTTAAAACACTCAGTTTCACCCTTAAATGCTACAAACTTAATCACTTATGTTTCTTTTTTACTTGCAGAGACCCTGAAGTTTATGTTGATGCCAAGCAAGCCTCAGGAAAATGCCAAGATTAACCATACTACAACGAACAATAATTATTGAGTTTTGGCACCAGACCAAGAGTGTCAAACAGGTGCAGTGACTTTATGTTAGACTGACAAAATGCAGGGCCAATATTGACATTGGTATGAAAAACTTCAACCTTTTAGCTTTCTATCCAGCCATAAATTCATTTCCTAGACATATGCTTTGACCATTTTCTTTGCTGATAAAATGTTGCATATTTTTTATATATATATTTGTCCCCTCTAACTTTCCCTTTTGATACTCTGTGTGCTTCTTGCCCTGTGTGCTGCTCTGCATTGCTGCTGGAACCTCAATTTCCCCGAGAGTCTTCCCAAGGGATCAGTAAAGTTTCTTTCTTTCTTTCTGCATTTAGTTTGTCCAGTTAAATATGAGCTGCAAAAATGGACAAACTGTTTAAAAAATAGCTGTAATTCCTAAAGGGTTCATCCACTATTTGTTTTAGAACTAAAACTTTACACTGGTGTTGTACAGCAGCACAATTACAGACATATTGCGTTACTGTCTAAATACTTATGCACCTGACTGCATTCACCTCTCGTGTTTTTCACCGTCTTTTTGTTCCACTGGAGCCAAACAGAGACAATGCCAGTTCCTCCACACGCAGTGAAGAAGCTCCATGAAACCGCTGGCTGCGTCTTCTCAGAGGATGTGAACCGGTTGTGACCACAGCATGTGTAGGTGATGAGATCCGTGGCAGCAGGACAGTGACGGCTTATATTTACACTGGTCATAAATCACTTCATGTGGTCAACAGACCGCCGCACGACGGCTGCACAAACACCTCAGCACGCACATAAACACACACGCACATAAAGCCCTTACACTGAAAATGGTGCACACATATTACATAATTAATACCCTCCACATCCATTTGTGCACTTCCAGAAGAGTCCTGCTTGAAAGTGATTTTATCAACACAGGCGTGCGTCCGCTTTAAGTCCTGCATGCAGACGAGCACGGGCACACGTTGTTGTTGTTGTTGTTGTTGTTGTTGTTGGTGATGAGTGTGACAGGCTGTACGTACCTCACTCTGCGCTCCGGTGCTGACTTTCTATCTGGTCCTCAGCTCTCCATCTCTCATCTCTCTCCTCATGCCCGCTCTCCATCACACGCACACACGCATACACTCACACATACACACACATACACACACGTACACACAGAGCCGAGTGTTTGAATCTGACAGATCTCGCTCAACCCAGCGCCCTCCCTCTCCCCGGCTCCACCTCCCTTCTCCTCCCTCCTGCCAAATATGCCAACCAGCACCCCCCCACACACACACACACATCACCTCCCTCGCTCCTCCCCCTCCTGTGAAGCAGTGCGAAAGCCACAACCCAAGCCACGCCCCTCGCTCGCTCCTCCACTCGCGGCGGCTATAAATACCGCTGCTGCTATGAATATACCTCCTTTCTGCCTCAGCATCCCTCCATCTCTTGCCTGCGCTATCCTCCCTCCCTGCCTCTATCCATCCATCCCTCGCACCGCCAAATGTTTTTCCTGATGACCTTGTATTATTCGCCTGAACACAACGGCATCCTTTCCTCTTTGCACAGAAGATGCAACGATTTTCACACACGTGCGTGTGTGTCGTACGCCAGCAGCTGCACAAAAGCACCCACAGACAGGCATACACACAACCACATCCAGCCATTCACGTGTTTCACACGGTACAACCCGTCTCCTGCGCTTCCTGTCTGTTGCGCCGGATGTGGTGTATTTTTCCCTCCTGACGGCTTACAAAAACATTCTTTTATCCCATACTGACAGCAGGTCATTTCACAATGCCTCAACATGAATCAGTCTGCATGGAGCCTTAATTAATAGACATAATCACTGCAAGTTTGCAACTGGGCTGCATGCACTCCAACCACATCAGCATTTATCCCTTCACTCCATCATCCACATTCTATTTACCAAACCGCGCAGGAAACATGATGCATGGATTAAATTGCAAATACGAACACTGTTACATCCCTCTGTCTGTATTTCTGTACTGTGCAGCAAAGCATCCAACATGACAGGTGCACAGCAGAGATTCGCATTGCAAAGTACAGTAGGTGCACGTGTAAAATTGCATCATTCCTATCTGTTACTTATCAATGCCGACAATATTGTTCGGGAATGAGGTTACCAACATCTGGCAAAGGCGTGTTATGCCTACCAAGGGTACACTTAAACGGAATCAAATCTTCTGCTGCAGGCTATATAGTATGTCACGGATGTAATTAATCCTCAGACTGCACCGCTGCCGAGCTATAAAATTATAAATGCGGGCACGAAGAAGACAAAGACGAAGATTTCAACCTGATTGAAAAAAAGGGATACTTCTCTGCTGATCATTCCTCTTTGATACTAGAAGATCCCCCCCCCAAAAAAAATAAAAGCAAGGTGCCAACATCATACCATATAAGGCAAAAAAAAAAAAAAAAGCTTTGTGTGCAGTGCTACACTTGTGGTCAGAGGTTTACATACGCACATTGTGCATGAATATCATGGTAATTTTTTTTTTTTCTTTGCCTACGTGGTACCTGGCCTCAGTCCTTCTTAATGAATGACACTTTTATTCCTTGTGACTCAGTTCTTTCTTGGTGTTTTGACAAGTCTTTTTTGTGTGCCTCCAGCATTCCTGCCTCCTATCAGCTCCGTCGTGGCTGCCTGGTCCAGCTCTCATATCCACAAACCATGTAGTCTGAAAACTCACTCCGGCAGTTATTCTGGTCAAGTCAGCAACTCCCTGCACTCAAATAAATAAATAAATAAATAAATAACTTGCTCAGTGAACATAAAAGAATACATTAATTTAGCCAGAAACAATTTTGCTGGGTGACCTAAGTGTAAATTGGGTTAATATGATGAATTTGCATTACTGTTTCCCAATTACCATGGTTGAGGCCAACTAGACTCGGGGGCCAACACCCCCGAGTCACACTAACTGTCAGAATGCTCGTAGCACGGGCCGTGGGGGAGGATTACCAGCAATCTTCCACTCCAGCTTATTAATTAATCAAAAACCCAGACAGAGCTTTAATTCATTTGAAAGCTTGACTCTTAGTCTTGTCCATCTAAAGTGGAAGTCCCAAAAAACAGTTTTATTTGTTATTATCTATCGTCCACGTGGTCGTTACTGTGAGTTTCTCTGTGAATTTTCAGACCTTTTGTCTGACTTAGTGCTTAGCTCAGATAAGATAATTATAGTGGGCGATTTTAACATCCACATTGATGCTGAGAATGACAGCCTCAACACTGCATTTAATCTATTGTTAGACTCAATTGGCTTCGCTCAAAATATAAATGAGTCCACCCACCACTTTAACCATACTTTAGATGTTGTTCTGACTTATGGTATAGAAATTGAAGACTTAACAGTATTCCCTGAAAACCCCCTTCTGTTTGATCATTTCTTAATAACATTTACATTTACTTTAATGGGCTACCCAGCAGTGTTTCATTACAGTAGAAGTCTTTCGGAAAGCGCTGTAACTAGGTTTAAGGATATGATTCCTTCTTTGTTATGTTTTCCAATGCCATATACCAACACAGTGCAGAGTACCTACCTAAACTCTGTGAGTGAGATAGATTATCTCGTCAATAGTTTTACATCCTCATTGAGCACAACTTTGGATGCTGTAGCTCCTCTGAAAAAGAGAGCCTTAAATCAGAAGTGCCTGACTCCGTGGTATAACTCACAAACTCGCCGCTTAAAGCAGATAACCCGTAAGTTGGAGAGGAAATGGCGTCTCACTAATTTAGAAGATCTTCACTTAGCCTGGACAAAGAGTCTGTTGCTCTATAAAAAAAGCCCTCCATAAAGCTAGGACATCTTACTACTCATCACTAATTGAAGAAAATAAGAACAACCCCAGGTTTCTTTTCAGCACTGTAGCCAGGCTGACAAAGAGTCAGAGCTGTATTGAGCCAAATATTCCTTTAACTTTAACTAGTAATGACTTCATGACTTTCTTTGCTAATAAAATTTTAACTATTAGAGAAAAAATTACTTATAACCATCCCAAAGACATATTGTTATCTTTGGCTGCTTTCAGTAATGCTGGTATTTGGTTAGACTCTTTCTCTCCGATTGTTCTGTCTGAGTTATTTTCATTAGTTACTTCCTCCAAACCATCAACATGTCTATTAGACCCCATTCCTACCAGGCTGCTCAAGGAAGCCCTACCATTAATTAATGCTTCGATCTTAAATATGATCAATCTATCTTTATTAGTTGGCTATGTACCACAGGCTTTTAAGGTGGCAGTAATTAAACCATTACTTAAAAAGCCATCACTTGACCCAGCTATCTTAGCTAATTATAGGCCAATCTCCAACCTTCCTTTTCTCTCAAAAATTCTTGAAAGAGTAGTTGTAAAACAGCTAACTGATCATCTGCAGAGGAGTGGTCTATTTGAAGAGTTTCAGTCAGGTTTTAGAATTCATCATAGTACAGAAACAGCATTAGTGAAGGTTACAAATGATTTTCTTATGGCCTCAGACAGTGGACTCACCTCTGTGCTTGTCCTGTTAGACCTCAGTGCTGCTTTTGATACTGTTGACCATAAAAGTTTATTACAGAGATTAGAGCATGCCATAGGTATTAAAGGCACTTCGCTGTGGTGGTTTGAATCATATTTATCTAATAGATTACAATTTGTTCATGTAAATGGGGAGTCTTCTTCACAGTCTATGGTTAATTATGGAGTTCCACAAGGTTCTGTGCTAGCACCAATTTTATTCACTTTATACATGCTTCCCTTAGGCAGTATTATTAGAAAGCATTGCTTAAATTTTCATTGTTACGCAGATGATACCCAGCTTTATCTATCCATGAAGCCAGAGGACACACACCAATTAGTTAAACTGCAGGAATGTCTTACAGACATAAAGACATGGATGACCTCTAATTTCCTGCTTTTAAATTCAGATAAAACTGAAGTTATTGTACTTGGCCCCTCAAATCTTAGAAACATGGTGTCTAACCAGATCCTTACTCTGGATGGCATTACCCCGACCTCTAGTAATACTGTGAGAAATCTTGGAGTCATTTTTGATCAGGATATGTCATTCAAAGCGCATATTAAGCAAATATGTAGGACTGCTTTTTTGCATTTGCGCAATATCTCTAAAATTAGAAAGGTCTTGTCTCAGAGTGATGCTGAAAAACTAATTCATGCATTTATTTCCTCTAGGCTGGATTATTGTAATTCATTATTATCAGGTTGTCCTAAAGGTTTCCTGAAGAGCCTTCAGTTAATTCAAAATGCTGCAGCTAGAGTACTGACGGGGACTAGAAGGAGAGAGCATATTTCACCCATATTGGCGTCTCTTCATTGGCTTCCTGTTAATTCTAGAATAGAATTGAAAATTCTTCTTCTTACTTATAAGGTTTTGAATAATCAGGTCCCATCGTATCTTAGGGACCTCATAGTACCATATCACCCCAATAGAGCGCTTCACTCTCAGACTGCAGGCTTACTTGTAGTTCCTAGGGTTTGTAAGAGTAGAATGGGAGGCAGAGCCTTCAGCTTTCAGGCTCCTCTCCTGTGGAACCAGCTCTCAATTCGGATCAGGGAGACAGACACTCTCTCTACTTTTAAGATTAGGCTTAAAACTTTCCTTTTTGCTAAAGCTTATAGTTAGGGCTGGATCAGGTGATCCTGAACCATCCCTTAGTTATGCTGCTATAGACTTAGACTGCTGGGGGGTTCCCATGATGCACTGAGTGTTTCTTTCTCTTTTTGCTCTGTATGCACCACTCTGCATTTAATCATTAGTGATTGATCTCTGCTCCCCTCCACAGCATGTCTTTTTCCTGATTCTCTCCCCTCAGCCCCAACCAGTACCAGCAGAAGACTGCCCCTCCCTGAGCCTGGTTCTGCTGGAGGTTTCATCCTGTTAAAAGGGAGTTTTTCCTTTCCACTGTCGCCAAGTGCTTGCTCACAGGGGGTCGTTTTGACCGTTGGGGTTTTTCTGTAATTATTGTATGGCTTTTGCCTTACAATATAAAGCACCTTGGGGCAACTGTTTGTTGTGATTTGGCGCTATATAAATAAAATTGATTTGATTTGATTTGATTTAGATTTGTAAGGGTAAATGTAACAAAAATAAAAAGTAAGTCCCTTTGGCTGCTCCCTTGTTTGCGCTCAGGGTCGCCACAGCAAATCTGAGGTGGATCTGCATGTTGAAATGGCACAGGTTTTATACCAGATGCCCTTCCTGGTGCAACTCCACATTACATAGAGAAATGTGGCAGGGGTGGGTTTTGAACTAGGAACCTTTCATAGTGAAACCAAGTGCACTAATCACTTGGCCACCACCCCTAACCCTGTAAGTAGTTACAGCTACTTTTAAAATTGTACAGTTACATGTCAACTCAACTTTGCTGTATTGGTTATGCAAAATTTATGCAGATCCACCTTGGATTTGCTGTAAAGACCCGAGCGCAAACAGGCGAGCAGCCAAAGTGACTTACTGGTTTTTTTTTTTTGTTTTGTTATATTTACCATTACAAATCTAGTTGCCCTGGCACGTGGTAATTAAGTAACAGTAACGCAAATTCATTGTGTTGACCCAATAAATTTACATTTAGGTCACCCAGCAAAATTGTTTCTGGCTACGTTAACAATTTTACTTGGGTGGAAATACTTTCCATAATTTTATTATGTTCACTGAGCAAGTTAAATTTTAAGCTGTTGTATGTTATGTCAAAACTACATGACTTGAATGTGTTCACCCATAAAACTTGATTCTATGTTGGAGAAGCTACATGTTAGACTTACGTTCATGTATTTTTGGAGTGTGCTCTAGTAGTATCTCCTTCCACACAATTGTGCATTATTCCATTATTCTGTTCCCACAATAAATTGTTATTTTACTTCATTCTGTCTCCCTGCAATTTTGGTCCTAACCTTGTGTTTTGGGTTAACCATAACACCCACAGCATGATTGTATCACCACCATGCAGTTGGTACAGTGTTCTTAGGTTTGAAAGCCTTATGTTTATTCTTACAACCATGCGTCTTGTAATTGTGGGCAAGTGGCCCGATCTTTGTCTTGTCTGACAACATAACCTTTCTCCAGAAGCTTGGTCCAGGTGTCGTCCATGGGGGCAGCTATAAATTTCAGTCTAGCTTGAAGGTATTGACTTTGTATCAGTGGCTTCTTTCTTGTTTAGCATCCTCTTGGTCCATGGCAATGTGACACTGTGGACAACAACACTGATGTTCTAGCAGTTTCCATTTCAGGAGCCTTGGTGATTCCTGTTGTTCCTGAATATCCCAACCAATTTCCACTTTGGGTCTTCCAGACTTTGGCAAAGTGGGGACACATCCGACTAACTGATACTTACATACAAGTGTTTGAACTGATGACTTTGGAATCTGCTCCAAGAGACCTTCTCAACTTGTGTAAATACATAATTCTCCTTCTTAAGAGTTCTTTGGACTTTCCCATTGTTCTGAATATTGGTCAGTCAATGAGTGCTATCAAATGCATCCTTTTATGTTGGCAGAGAGAAACTACCAGTTGTAGTCAATCATGATCACTAATGGGGAGTTAATAGGCCTTGACCTTGTCATGTTCAAACACATTATAGAATCTTCAGAACCACTTTTAAGTGGATGTATGTATATATTTCAGCATGTATGTATAATTTTGACCCTGTGTAGATTAGAGAAGATCCAAGACAAAAACATTCTTGTGCACTCAATTCTTGTTTTTAGAGTCATTAATGATGTATGCTGTACAATCATTCCACCCTGGCAAACGAACAGTTCAAAGGCATCATTAAAAGCCCAAAATTATCAAGACATTCATGCTCATAATGATGATGATTGTTGATGAGCTGTGAAATATCTTCCAGGACTAAATATAGTAAATTTTCTTTTAGGATGATCAAATTCTATTCTATTGACGACCTGAAGCTGGCCAATGACCTGAACGTCTTCTATTCACGCTTTGAAGACAAGGACTCACACCTCCCCACCCCCCACACAACTGGATATTCAAACACTCTGGACCTCCCCCCTCTCACTGCTGCCCTCCCCACTCCCCCTGTTGCCCTCTCGGTCCAAGAGGAGGACGTGAGGAGACATTTCATCCTGCAGCACCTGGACTCACCAGGAACCTACGCTAGGATCCTGTTTGTGGACTTCAGCTCTGCATTCAACACCATCCTTCCAGCTTTGCTCCAGGACAAGCTTTCTCTGCTCCACGTGCCCAACTCCACCTGCAGGTGGATCACAGACTTCCTGACGGACCGGAGACAGCGTGTGAGGCTGGGAAAAAATGTCTCAAACACTCGGGCTCTCAGCACAGGATCTCCACAGGGCTGTGTCCTTTCCCCTCTGCTCTTCTCCCTCTACACTAACTGCTGCACCTCCAGCCACGACTGTGTAAAGCTCATCAAGTTTGCAGACGACACCACCCTCATCGGACTCATTTCGGATGGGAAAGTCTGTGAGGTGGAAGTGATAATGCACCAGCCTTGCCAAACACTTCACCTAGGTCATAATTGCAGTCGGGGATAGTAATAAGATCTGGAGGTGAACTCACGAGGGACTGTAAATACCGACTGTGGCAGGCTTCGCTTCACCGGATAATTGTACCATTTGGGCAATCAAAATCCGGATTATGGAAGGTGAGCCACATATGCCTCAACACCAAGGGGGAGGAAGAGGAATAAACAGAGAACTGGATAGTTTTCCTGTGATTACCTGACACCACTAATGTGACTGGTTCAGTTTAATGTAATGACGGGTAAATGAGTGCTATCAAGGGCATGAACTGCGAGAGGAGTACTAAGTTCCGCCACCGGGATGTGCACTTCAGTGATCACCCTTGTGTCCAAAAAGTTACCCTCCACCCCTGAGTCTGTAAGTGTCGGAACAGAAATAGAATGATGCTGGAATAGAACGGTGGCCGGGATTTGGGTGCACACCAAATTCTCAACCGTGAATCTGATTTGGCTCACCCATAGCCCAGGAAAAATGGACAAATGTTGGCTATTGGTTGAACCGGACAATCACGTATTCTGTGAACCCTGGCCCTAAAATAAATACACTCTCAGCGGAATAACTTTATAGGTTAATAACAGAACCTTAAAATCAGACATCACAGAAACAAGAAGCAAGTGAAGAGAGGCCAAAATTGGTTTAATGTGGTCAAACTGTTGTGAAAGTGTAGGAACACGGACCCACAACAGGGGGCGCAATGAACGGACAATGGAGAAGGTAAATAACAAGGTTTACTATTGTGAAACGAGCACAATAAATACAACAATCACAATTTGGGGTCGAATCCGCTGGTGTCGTGTGGGCAGGCTCGAAGGTAGGAGACGTCCGTCTCAGTCGAACCGGAACCACCCAGATCTCCTCTGCCACCGAACCCTGGAAATACTGGAACCGCCAAGTCCCGAATTCCCAGGTGGCCACTGCCTCCGCTCGTCGGATCCGGTACTGCTGGCGGGAGAGAGCAACAACACACAGGTGTGGATGCGACCGCACCCAGTAACGGAGAGGGGAGAAGCCGCCTCCACCTCTTGTCAAAGTACAGCAGGAAGGTGAGTACTTATCCAAGCAATGAAGCTATCAGTAGTCAACAGTCCTGAAAAGGTTTAACAAGTTTAGCTGGTTGTTCAGAATATAAATGCAGAGAATAGTACCTCAGTCTTAGGCGATATCTCGGCACTGAGGTGGAGACGCCGTCCTCCTGATATACCTCTGTGCTGAGTGGAACAGCTGTGTCTGGTGATGGGTGACAGCTGTCACCCAGGCTACTCCCATAAGGCGGCAGCGCCCTCTGGTGCCTGGAGCCCGCACTCCAGGCAGGGCGCCCTCTGGTGGTGGTGGGCCAGCAGTACCTCCTCTTCAGCGGCCCACACAACACAAACTTTTTGCTTCTTTTCAAAATTCTGGCAGCAGCATTTTAAACCAATTGGAGACCCATAATGCTGGACCTCGGTAAACCAGAGAATAGAACATTGCATTAGTCCAGTCTAGAAGAGGCAAGTGCATGGATCAGTGTCTCTGCAACAGCCAGAGACAGGATGGGATGAATCCTTGCTATGTTACGAAGGTGGAAGAAAGCCGTCTTCATGGTTTCTCTGACATACAGAGAGGCAAATAAGTATTTGATCCACTGTCGATTTTGCAGATTTTTCCACCTACAAAGAATGGAGAGGTCTGTAATTTTTATTGTAGAGACAGAATCTAAAAAGAAAATTCAGAAAATCACATTGTATATTCCTAAATAATTAATTTGCATTTTATTGCATGAAATAAGTATTTGATCACCTAGCAACCAGCAAGAATTAAAAAGCCCTCCTATTCTGCACTCTTTACCTGTATTAATTGCACCTATTTGAACTTGTTACCTGTATAAAAGACACCTGTCTACACATTCAGTCAATCACACTCCAACCTATCCACCATGGCCAAGACCAAAGAGCTGTCTAAGGACACCAGGGACAAAATTGTACACCTGCACAAGGCTGGGATGAGCTACAAAACAACAGGCAAGCAGCTTTGTGAGAAGGCAGCAACTGTTGGTGTAATTATTAGAATCTTCCTTGGTCTGGAGTTCCATGCAAGATCTCACCTCATGGGGTATGCATGATTCTGAGAAAGCCCAGAACTACATGGGAGGACCTGGTCAATGACCTGAAGAGAGCTGGGACCACAACCGCAATGATTACATTAGTAACACACTACACCATCATGGTTTAACATCCTGCAGGGCATGCAAGGTCCCCCTGCTAATGCCGGCACATGTCCAGGCCTGTTTGAAGTTCTCCAGTGACCATCTGGATGATCCAGAGGAGGCATGTGAGAAGGTCATGTGGTCAGATGAGAACAAAATAGAGCCTTTTGGTATCAACTCCACTCACCGTGTTTGGAGGATGAGAACAACCCTAAGAACATCATCCCAACTGTGATGCAAGGGGGGGTGGGGGGTGACATCATTTTTGGGGGTGTTTTGCAAAGAGGACAGGACGACTGCACCGTATTGAAAGAAGGATGGATGGGGGTCACGTATCACAAAATGTTGGCAAACAACTTCCTTCCCTCAGTAAGAGCATTGAAGATGGCCCGTGGCTGGGTCTTCCAGCGTGACAATGACCCGAAACATAGCCAGGGCAACTAAGAAGTGGCTCTGTAAGAAGCATTTCAATATCCCGGAGTGGCCTAGCCAGTCTCCAGACCTGAACTCAATAGAAAATGTGGTGTGTGTTGTGGATTTAAAATAATTTGCAGTTTACACTTTGGCCACACACGGCGGCAACCTAAGATGTAGCAAGTTTTAATATTTAGTAATTATTAAGATCCAAAATTGTAGTGGGCATCACCAGTGGGGTACCAAGATAATTAAAAATTTTAAGATTTAATAATTGTTTGGATCAAATGGGGGGACTTAAATTGTAATGAATTTGAATATTAAGATTTATTAATCTTTAATATTGAAACGTCCTTGTGGGAACCAAGGTAAGTCACGCCTCATTAGTAAAACAATATTTAATTGGAATATTACCTCAAAATTATTAGTGATGAATTTGGGGTTGCCATTGATTAAGAAATTTATCAAACAAATCTGTATGAAACCACTTTGTACCACTTAACAAGCCCTGCTAAATCTGATGGGTCACTTAGCTGGTCCTAAGTGATGGGCCACCATGTGATGGGCCAGGTTCAGCCTGAGCTTGCCTGGTTCTAGGGTTGAACCGCTGGTTTTTCCCAGTGATACCAGATGTGGTTTTGGCTGGGTTTGCTGGCAGGACAGATCAGTGGTTCTGTAGGTCCGTCTTGGTTCACTTGACCCACGGATGAAGGTTTAGGTGTTTGTTAAAAATGGTACTCCGTTGTCTTGAAAAACTTTTGGTTTCAGATTAAACATCTTTGCAAACTTAGAAAAAGTTAAAGGCTTGAAAGCAATGTTGTAAAGTTACAGGAAAAATGCTTTTCTCTAAATTCGCTCTTATTCTGAAAAACTCTGCTAGGAAGTTGTCTATAAACGTGAAAAACTTAACAAGCCTTTAAAAGAATGATCAAAGCTGACACGTTGCCATCAAAAGTTACCAAGTAATGAAACAAACAATGAAGAAAGAAGCCACGTGGCACCTTTTACCTAATGGACTAGGCCACATGGGACCTATTCCGCCACAAAGGGGGACTAAAAACAAGAGCCACAGAAAACACAACAAGACAAAAAGCCAAGTGGAGCAGAACAGTTTTTGTTCTGGAACTTTTAAAGTAGACTCTAAGTCACTAAGTTCTGCCCATTTGGTGTGTAGTTGCACTAAGCAGAGACAGTCAGAGGAGTTTCAAATACCTAAAGACATTAAATATGTTGACATACACTTTGTACTTAGGCTCTTTTAACTACACCAAATATGATTGTTTTTTTTTAAATACCTTTTAAAACAAACCATTGATTAAAAGCAAAACATTTTACCATGCCAAAGCATTAATAATTCAAAAATCACATTTAATATATACCAAGTTATAAAAGAAAACATGTAAGGTTAAACTGGGAAATATGCAATGTCTTTTGAGTACTTATACATGCAAGAAAAACATCATAACTTTCATACTTGGATAAAATAATGTTACTTGGAACATAAAAGGCCATTGTCCACTACACAGAAGTAGCACTACTCGACTCTGGTCGTTTTGGTTCCAAGCGCATCTTTTTCCATTACAAATAGAATCTCCTCAACATGGGCGGGGTCGTGGCACAAACAATGGAGGATTCTGTGTTTTGCTGCTCTATGAGCTTTTAAGAGAAAGCTGCAGGTGGCGAGACAAAACACACTTGAAAAGTACAGCAGATTTTGGGAAGTCATACAAGAATATGAAGACAAGACAGTCTATATAATATAGCTTTTTATTGTCATTGTACATATACATACAATAAAATTTGTCTACATTTAACCCATCCTAATTACAGTTAAACAGTTCTCCTTATTTAAGATCAATTTACATCACAGCTTGTTTAATACCTCCTTGACATGTAACAGAAATAACCCAGATCCTTTTTTTAAAACCAGATTAAATGCCCCAAACAAACACAGATATGAGTTGTTTTTTGTTTTTTTTTTTTGTTATGGTTATGGGTCTGGATGGAACCGGACCTTTACAGGTGATTGACTTAAACGCTGGGAGCAAGGAACAGAACTGGTTGTGAATGAAAAGAGATTTATTTACAATAACCAAATGAACAATGAGGCGCTGGTTAGACGGCCTGCTGAGCCAAGACAGGGCCCGCTTGCAGTGGTGGAACATCTGGGAGCTACAGTGCACATGCGGACAGACTTGGGAGTCTGAGAACAAGCAGGAATCCTGGGGTATATGGGAACTGGATCCGGAGCCAGGTGGGTGCACAGAGCCAAGGACGGGAACTAGGACAATGGAGAAGAACAGAGGTGAGGGCTTGCACTCGTAACACTGAAGCCTTTAACAACAAGTAGTTCACTGTAGGCTTAAAACAGGAATCTTCACAGGTCCAGAAAATAAGGTTTGCTGTTCAGGAATCCTTCACAGTTCATGAATATCTCCAGAGGTCAGGTGCTGTGCATCTTGTGCAATAACCTATAACACGCTTATACTGGGAGACTTCAATTTGCACATAGACCCCCCCACAAACCGCTCTGCTGCAGAATTCCTTGAACTCCTGGATTGTTTGCATCTCACACAACACGTCACAGTACCCACTCACACTAAAGGTCACACCTTGGATCTGGTTATTACAGACAGTGCTTCCATTACCAACCTGCAAGTAAATGACTTAGGCATGTCAGACCATAAGTGCATCTCCATGGAACTGCCTTTAGCAGGCCCATACAATAAAACAAAATGCCAAATCCATTTTAGAAACATAAAAGCAATAGACAGCAACCTTTTTAACCAGGATATACAAGACATCTCACTAGTCACACAGTTCACATCAGTTAATGGATCTGTTGACTATTACAATTCTAGCCTCTACAATATCCTTGAGTCTCATGCACCAATCAAAACAAGAACAGTTACATTTTCCAAGTCAGCCCCCTGGTACACTACTGAGCTCCGAAAAATGAAAACCGCTGGCCATGCCCTGGAGTGGAAATACACCTCCAGTGGCTTACAAGTATTCAAACATGCCTACCACGATCATCAAAAATCATACACCAGAGCACTCGCCATAGCCAGGTCCCAATATTTCTCACTAAAAATCTCAAACAGCACTGGAAACTCCAAGCAGCTATTTTCAGCAATAAATTCTCTGCTCAAATCTCCCACACACGCACATACCGACAGCAGTACAGCTCAATGCAATAGGTTTATGTACTTCTTCACAAATAAGGTGGCATCAATCCGGTCAGCCCTCCCTGTTACAGCCCCATCTCCCTCTGACATCTCTCTCTCAACTCCACTCAACAGTTTTTCTGTCTTTTCAGGCGTCACTCAGACAGAGGTGGAGAGGATCATAAAAAGCATGAGGCCATCCACCTGTTTGCTGGATCCTTTCCCCACAGCATTATTAAAATCTCACATTACAGCCATCAGTCCATTAATCACAGCAATAATTAACCAGTCATTACACGCCGGTCAGGTTTCTCCAGCTCTCAAAACTGCTGTCATTCGCCCCCATCTGAAAAAGCCCTCACTAGACCCCGAAATCCTGGCCCACTACAAACCCATTTCAAACCTGCCGTTTCTTTCCAAAGTCCTGGAAAAAGTTGTAGCAGCCCAACTCCACAGTCATCTTCACATCCATAACGTGTATGAAAAATTTCAGTCCGGTTTTCAATCAGCTCACAGTACAGAGACAGCCCTGGTCCGCGTCATGAACGACTTGCTTATGACTGCGTACCAGGGCTCACCATCACTCCTCTTACTACTGGATTTATCATCTGCTTTTGACACTGTGGACCACACCATCCTGCTTCATCGCCTCCAGTCTATAGTTGGACTTACTGGGACCACACTCAACTGGTTCATGTCATACCTCACGGGCAGGACAGAGTTTGTGACCCTAGGACAGTCCAAATCATCACCTCATACAGTTAACTGCGGCGTGCCTCAAGGGTCGGTCCTCAGGCCGACCCTTTTCACTATCTACATGCTCCCACTCGGTCAGATAATCAATAAACACAAGGTTTCTTTTCATTGTTACGCAGACGACACACAGCTGTATATAAAAATGGACCCCACTCCCACCACAGTTCTGCCATCTGCACTTCACTGTTGCCTGGAGGAGATAAGGGCATGGATGGCTGACAACTTTCTTCAACTGAACAGTAGCAAAACAGAAGCCATCCTTATTGGTACCCCTCACCAAACCCAGTCCTTCTCAAACCTAAACAGTATCTCGATCTTTGACCATAACATTTCCCTGTCCTCATCCATTACAAACCTTGGTGTCAGATTTGATTCACATCTCACATTCGACTCTCACATCCGTCACCTCTGCAAGGTCTCTTTCCTCCACCTTAAAAATATTGCAAAACTCCGCCCCTCCCTCTCCCAATCTGACGCAGAGAAGTTGATCCATGCCTTTGTCTCCTCCAGATTGGACTACTGCAACGCCCTCCTCGTCGGGATCCCCGGCAAAAGTCTACAAAAGCTGCAGCACATTCAGAACTGTGCTGCCCGGGTCCTGTCGAGGAGGCGCAAATATGACCACATCACTCCAGTCCTCAGATCCCTTCATTGGCTGCCCATTCAACAAAGAATTCAGTACAAACTCTGTCTCCTTACACACCAATGCATACGTGGAACTGCCCCTGCCTACCTTAGTGAACTCCTCACGCCGCACACTGCCCCAAGAACCCTCCGCTCCACCACGTCCACCTACCGCTTGCACCAGCCCAGATCCAAGCTCTCCACCATGGGAGACAGGGCCTTCCAGGTAGTCGCCCCACAGCTCTGGAATGCCCTTCCAGAGACCCTGAGGGCCCCACAGAGTGTGGGGCATTTAAAAAAGGCCTCAAGACATTTTTATTTAAAAGGGCCTTTTAAAATGTTAAAAATGTTAAAATGTTTAAAATGTTTGATTTTATCTGTGTGGTTATGGTTTATGAATATATTTTATTGTTTCTGACCCTGTACATTGTTTGTTTTTAGTCTCTGCTCTGTAGCACTTTGAGATTCCATGGAATGTAAAGTGCATTACAAATAAAATGTATTATTATTATTATTATTATCATCTTGTGACACAGGTCCAATTAAAGCAGGACTTGACTTTAGTAATGACTTGGAAAGTTCTCACTGGTTCGATATCAGAATTCATACAGTTTTTGTATGAATGCACAGTCACGAACAGGAGCAGCGTGAGAATGGGATATCACAGACATGCAGGGACTTAACTGAAGCATGGCAGAGCTACGCACTCTGTAGCTGAGAGCCAGAGAGTTCCAAAGTGCTGTCATGCAGAGAGTGGCGTGGGAGACACGCAGGAAAGTGTCTGGAAACTTCAATGAGCTCCAATACAGGAATTAGAGGTGGCCAGGTTACCTTGAACTGAGCTGCGTAAAGCCCAGACATCAGAGCGCTTGG
Organism: Thalassophryne amazonica; assembly: GCF_902500255.1. Classification (NCBI taxonomy): domain Eukaryota; kingdom Metazoa; phylum Chordata; class Actinopteri; order Batrachoidiformes; family Batrachoididae; genus Thalassophryne; species Thalassophryne amazonica. The sequence goes on along the minus strand of NC_047108.1, from coordinate 51,918,045 downwards.
AAGCGTTAGCGTAGAACAAGGCCATGGATGAATCTGGCTTCAGAAAAGGAAAGAATCAGAGAAAGATTGAGCTTAAAGCTGGGTTTTAAGTAGCCCGCTCCCGATGAGCCGCTCGTCAGCTTCAGGTGTGAGGAGATGAGTTACAGGTGTTCCTCTGCTCTGCAGCGTGCCATCTGAGGGGAAAACTAAATCTGCGCACAAGGTTAAAAAAGGGAAGGAGAGAGGCAGACCATGACATTTTTTTAAATATACATGCAATTAAATGATTAATTTAGAATAACTAATCACAGACCCTGTAATTAATTATATATATTTTTTTAAATAACCTGATAGCACTAATTAAAATATGTATACTGTGTGTGTTTCAGATGGTTTTCTCAGAGTCATAGCTGCAAAAGGTTACAACATGGAATGGGACACCTTCATCATCATTTGCATGTTTCACAGTGAATTTTGAATAAACTTTTGTACTTTTTGCTAAAATGTCTCCACTTTTGTGTAACATCAATTTGATTTGTAAAGGTTACCAAGGTTTACTGATTTCATTCAAATGCTAAGTTTGAAAAGCTTTTTAAGCATAATCCAGTAAAATAACTTTTACATATAATAGGGTCATAAATGTAAATGTAAATAAACGGACAGTAAAGCTGGTTGTTCAAAATATCTGAAAAAAATACTTCTGGTTTGGTATAAGTCATCCAGCAGAATTATACACCATAGTACAATAGTTTGTGGTAAAATGTTACATCTCATTAAATCCTAACCCTCGTATAGCCAGAATTCCTTGAAGTAATGGTGCTATCACTGAAATGTCTAAACCTTTTTGTTTATGCTAAACACCATTTGCTAAAATCTCAGTTTAGACATGATTATCCCGTATCTTTGTAAAGATTCAGCCAAATTAAAAATTCTTAGAAATGAAACATCATTGCACAAAAACATCAATGACAAAATATTTTTTTACTGTTGACTCAGCCTGAAATGACTGACAATTGTGATAAAATCATGTAAGTCAGATTGTTTACTGCAACTAATAGACACAACTTCCACCTCCCTTGCTTCATTGAGGATCAGTCGGATGTGTTGATCACACTGAGCCCAGATCAGCTTCAGCCTCAGTATCACTCAGGATGGACAGAGTCTCCTGCTGGAACAGGCTCCTTTTTCTCTTTCCTGCACAATTAGTGCAGCAGATAAGTGAAACAATCATGCAAATGGTGATAAAAGCATTAAATTCAGCAGAAATACTCCTTAGACACTCCTCTTTTGAAAAAACGATTGACCACTTGGCTTTTCAATCGGTGGTCAGGTAGGGGTCAATTGAAGAATTACACAAAGGTCATATTGAAAAATATTCCACATTATTTGCCTGATCATAAAGATTCCAAAAAGGTATAGTTTGGACTATGTGTGACTGAATTCTATGGAGTTACGGGATAAAAACAGCAAGAATTGGTTGAGCTAATAGGATTAATAAATGGAATAGTTTTGACAGTGTTGAATGCTTGGTCTCCAAAGTAAAGGTCAAACAAGGTCTACGTCTATTGGATTCTATGACATGTGACATATGTTACCCCGTAACATGATAAGTAAGGAAGATACAAGGTCCAAAGTATTCCTTTTTCAAACCGTGCTAACTCAACTAGTAATTTGCATCACTTTTTACCAAAGTTGGAGCAACTTTAACTTTTGACCCCTGTACAAAATGAAACTGACCTTTGTTGCCATTCTTGCTGTTTTATCCCGTAACTCCATAGAATTCAGTCACAGATAGTCCAAACTATACCTTTTAGGAATCTTTATGATCAGGCAAATAATGTGGAATATTTTTCAATATGATTGGAGCATCTTTTAATTTTGACCTCTGTGTAATTCTTCAATTGACCCCTACCTGACCACCGATTGAAAAGCCAAGTGGTCAATCGTTTTTTTCAAAAGAGGAGTGTCTAAGGAGTATTTCTGCCGAATTTGATGCTTTTATCACCATTTGCAGGATTCCCCTCTAAAAATTCTCTTATCCGCTGCACTAAATAATGAAGATAGAAATAGGAAGTGATTAACAAAAGCAAGTTAAAAAAAATGATGTATACATACATACACACAGGGTGACCCCCCCCACCCCCCAAAAAACATAAGAATTCTTCTTCTTTGTCTTTCGGCTGTTATTGTGAGGGGTCGCGACAGCAGATCAATCGTTTCCATCTCACCCTGTCCTCTGTATCTTCCTCTGTCACACCAACCACCTGCATGTCCTCCCTCAGGACATCCATGAACCTCCTCTTTTGCCTCCCTCTTCTCCTCCTGCCTGGTGGCTCCATCCTCAGCATCCTTCTCCCTCTATACCCTGGGTCCCTCCTCTGCACATGTCCAAACCATCTCAATCTCGCCTCTCTGACTTTGTCTCCAAACCGTCCCACCTGAGCTGTCCCTCTGATATGTTCATTCCCATTCTTGTCCATTCTCGTCACTCCCAAAGAGAATCTCAGCATCTTCAGCTCTGCCTCCTGTCTTTTTGTTAGTGCCACCGTCTCTAAACCGTACAACATACGTAGCTGGTCTCACTACTGTCTTGTAAACTCTCCCCTTCACTCTTGCTGATATTCTTCAGTTACAAATCACTCCTGCCTCCTTTCTCAATGTCAATGTCAATTTTATTTACATAGCACATTTACAACAGCAGCTGCCCAAAGTGCTTCAGCGCAAAAACAATATCAAAAACCATACCACAAAAAACAGAGCATTAAAATTCCAAAATATACAAAGACACATAAAACCAGACACACACAGCTTAAATTGTATTAAAAGCCAAAGCATAAAAATGAGTCTTAAGAACTGATTTAAAAGACTCTAGAGATGGAGCAGCTCTAATGTGCAAAGGCAAACTGTTCCAAAGTTTAGGCGCAGCCAGCAAAAAAGCCCAATCACCTCGAGTTTTTAATCGAGATCTGGGCACATTTAATAAAAGCTGGCTTTCTGACCTCACTGATCTGACCGGAACATAAGGAGTCAAAAGCTCAGAGAGGTATTCGGGAGCCAAACCATTTAAGCACTTGAACACAAGCAGCAGGATTTTAAAATCAATCCTAAATGTGACTGGGAGCCACCCACTCCACCCTGCCTGCACTCTCTTCTTCACCTCTTTACCACACCCTCCATTACTTTGAACAGTTGACCCCAAATATTTAAACTCATCTCCTTTCACCACTTCTACTCCTTGTAACTGCACTATTCCACTGGGCTCCCTCCCATTCACACACATGTACCCAGTCTTGCTTCTACTGACTTTCATTCCCCTTCTCTCCAAAGCATATCTCCACCTCTCCAGACTAGACTCAACCTGCTCTCTACTCTTACTGCAGATCACAATGTCATCTGCAAACATCATAGTCCATGAGGACTCCTGTCTGATCTCATCCGTCAACCTGTCCATCACCACTGCAAACAAGAAAGGACTCAGAGCTGATCCTTGGTGTAATCCCACCTCCACCCTGAATGAGTCTGTCATTCCTACTGCACATCTCACCACTGTCACACTATTCTTGTACATGTCCTGTACTACCCTAACATACTTCTCTGCCACTCCAGACTTCCTCATACAATACCACAGCTCTTCTCTTGGCACCCTATCATAAGGTTTTTCTAAGTTCACAAGCACACAATGTAACTCTTTCTGGCCTTCTCTGTACTTCTCCAACAGTATTCTCAGAGCAAACACTGCATCTGTAGTCCTCTTTGTCAACGTGAAACCATATTGCTGCTCACAGATCTTCACCTGTTTTCTAAGCCTAGCTTCTACTACTCTTTCCCATAACTTCATGCTGTGGCTGATCAACTTTATGCCTCTGTAGTTACTGCAGCTCTGCACATCACCCTTGTTCTTGAAAATAGGAACCAGCACACTTTGTCTCAACTCTTCAGGCATCCTCTCACTTTCCAAGATTTTATTAAACAATCTGGTTAGAAACTCCACTGCCATCTCTCCTAGACATTTCCATGCCTCCACTGGAATGTCATCTGGACCAACTGCCTTTCCACTCTTCATCCTCTTCATAGTAGCCCTCACTTCTTCCTTACTAATCTCTTGTACTTCCTGACTTACTCTCACCACATCATCCAGCCTTTTCTCTCGCTCATTTTCTTCATTCATCAGCTCTTCAAAATATTCCCTCCACCTTCTCAGCACACACTCCTCACTTGTAAGCACATTACCATGTGCATCATTTACCACCCTAACCTGCTGCACATCCTTTCCAGCTCTGTCCCTTTGTCTGGCCAATCAGTACAAGTCCTTTTCTCCTTCCTTACTATTCAACTTCTTGTACAGCTCGCAATATGCCTTTTCCTTCGCTTCTCTGTTCGCCTTACAGTGCATCTCCTTGTACTCTTGTCTACTTTCTTCATCCCTCCAACTATCCCAAAACTTTTTCGCCAACCTCTTTCTCCTTATGCTTTCCTGGACCTCTTCATTCCACCACCAAGTCTTCTTGTCTTCCTTCCACTGTCCAGATGTCATGCCCAGTACTGTCCTAGCTGTCTCCCTCACCACATCTGCAGTACTGTTCCAGTTGTCCAAAATTGCTTCCCCTCCAACCAGTGCTTCTCTCACCTGCTCGCTAAATTTCACACGTCTTCCTCCTTCAGCTTCCACCATCTGATCCTTTGTTGAGCTCTCACTCTCTTCTTCTTCTTTACCTCTAAAGTCATCCTACAAACAACCATCCTATGCTGTCTAATGACACTCTCTCCTGCCACCACCTTACAGTCTCTGATTTCCTTTAGCTTGCATCTCCTATAAAGAATGTAGTCCACCTGTGTGCACCTTCCTCTACTCTTATATGTTACCCTGTGCTCCTCCCTTTTCTTAAAGTAGGTGTTCACCACAGCCATTTCCATCCTTTTTGCAAAATCAACTACCATCTGTCCTTCCCCATTCCTATCCTTGATATCATATCTACCCATTACTTCATCATCACCTCTGTTTCCTTCACCAACATGCCCACTGAAGTCTGCTCCTATCACCACTCTTTCATGCTTGGGCATACTCTCCACCACCTCATCTAGCACACTCCAGAAATCCTTTTTTCCCTTCATCTCTAACCTACCTGTGGGGCATATGCACTGATTATATTCATCATCATCATCCCTTCAATTTCCAGCTTCACACTCATCACCCTGTCAGACACTCGCTGAACCTCCAAAACATATTTAATGTACTCTTCCTTTAAAATGACCCCAACACCATTTCTCTTCCTGTCCTCACCATGGTAAAACAACTTGTACCCACCGCCGATGCTCCTGCTCTTACTTCCCTTCCACTTGGTCTCTTGCACACACAATATGTCTACCTTTTCCCTCTCCATCATATCAGCCAGCTCACTCCCTTTACCAGTCATACTACCAACATTCAAAGTCCCCACTCTCATTTCCACCCTTCTAGTTTTCTTCTTCTTCCGCTATTTGTGGAAACGTCCTCTTAAGAATTGTAATAAAGCCTACAAAAAAAAACCCTTCAGTCTCTATATGATCATTCCCCAAAGTTTCAGTTACCTTTGTCGCTTTGCATAAAAGTTATGATCTTTCAAAATTATGCTCCAACAAATCATACCATTTGGAGCATAATTTTGAAAGAACATGACTTTTATGCAAAGCGACCAAGATAACTGAAACTTTGGGGAAGGTCCAGCAAAATTTGCTGGGACTTTGTGGGATATCCATCCATCCATCCATTTTCTTCCGCTTTATCCGGAGTCAGGTCGCGGGGGCAGCAGCTCAAGCAAAGCCGCCCAGACCTCCCAATCCACACACACCTCCCCCAGCTCCTCAGGGGGAACCCCGAGGCATTCCCAAGCCAGCCGAGAGATGTAGTCCCTCCAGCATGTCCTGGGTCCCCCCCGGGGCCTCCTCCCAATGGGACGTGCCCAGAACACCTCTCCAGCGAGGCGTCCAGGGGGCATCCAGAAAAGATGCCCGAGCCGCCTCAGCTGGCTCCTTTCGACATGGAGGAACAGCAGCTCGACTCCGAGCTCCTCCCAAGTGAGCGAGCTCCTCACCCTATCTCTAAGGGAGCGCCCAGCCACCCAGTGGAGGAAACTCATCCCGGTCACTTGTACTCGCGATCTCGTTCTTTCGGTCATAAGCCAAATCTCATGACCATAGGTGAGGGTCGGAACGTAGCTCGATCGGTAAATCGAGAGCTTTGCACCCTGCTCAGCTCTCTCTTCACCAGGACAGTCCAATACAGCGACTGCATCATTGCAGATGCTGCACCGATCCGTCTGTCGATCCCACGCTCCATCACTCGTGAACAAGGCCCCCGAGATACTTAAACTCCTCCACTTGAGGCAAAGACACTCCACCGACCTGAAGAGGGCAAGGCACCTTTTCTGGTTGAGAACCATGGCCTTGGATTTGGAGGTGCTGATTTTCATCCTGGACGCGTCACACTCGGCTGCAAACCGCCCCAGTGCATGCTCAAGGTCCTGATTTGATGAAGCCAACAGAACCACATCGTCCACAAACAGCAGAAATGAGATTCTGTGGTTCCCAAACTGGACCCCCTCTACACCCTGGCTGCGCCTAGAAATTCTGTCCATAAAGGTAATGAACAGAACCGGTGACAAAGGGCAGCCCTGGTGGAGGTCAACATGCACTGGAAACAGGTTTGACTTAACTTAACTTAACTTTTTTTCTTATATAGCGCCAAATCACAACAAACAGTTGCCCCAAGGCGCTCCATATTGTAAGGCAAGGTCATACAATAATTATGAAAAACCCCAACGGTCAAAACGACCCCCTATGAGCAAGCACTTGGCCACAGTGGGAAGGAAAAACTCCCTTTTAACAGGAAGAAACCTCCAGCAGAACCAGACTCAGGGAGGGGCAGTCTTCTGCTGAGACTGGTTGGGGCTGAGGGAAAAAACCAGGAAAAAGACATGCCGTGAAGGGGGGCAGAGATCGATCACTAATGATTAAATGCAGAGTGATGCATACGGAGCAAAAAGAGAAAGAAACAGTGCATCATGGGAACCCCCCCACAATCTACGTCTAAAGCAGCATAACCAAGGGATGGTCCAGGGTCACCCGATCCAGCCCTAACTATAAGCCTTAGCGAAAAGGAAAGTTTTAAGCCTAATCTTAAAAGTAGAGAGGGTATCTGTCTCCCTGATCTGAATTGGGAGCTGGTTCCACAGGAGAGGAGCCTGAAAGCTGAAGGCTCTGCCTCCCATTCTACTCTTACAAACCCTAGGAACTACAAGTAAGCCCGCAGTCTGAAAGCGAAGCGCTCTAATGGGGTAATATGGTACTACGAGGTCCCTAAGATAAGATGGGACCTGATTATTCAAAACCTTATAAGTAAGAAGAAGAATTTTAAATTCTATTCTAGAATTAACAGGAAGCCAATGAAGAGAGGCCAACACGGGTGAGATATGCTCTCTCCTGCTAGTCCCCGTCAGTACTCTAGCTGCAGCATTCTGAACCAACTGAAGGCTTTTTAGGGAACTTTTAGGACAACCTGATAATAATGAATTACAATAGTCCAGCCTAGAGGAAATAAATGCATGAATTAGTTTTTCAGCATCACTCTGAGACAAGACCTTTCTGATTTTAGAGATATTGCGTAAATGCAAAAAGGCAGTCCTACATATTTGTTTAATATGCGCTTTGAATGACATATCCTGATCAAAAATGACTCCAAGATTTCTCACAGTATTACTAGAGATCAGGGAAATGCCATCCAGAGTAACGATCTGGTTAGACACCATGCTTCTAAGATTTGTGGGGCCAAGTACAATAACTTCAGTTTTGTGAGTTATACCACGGAGTCAGACACTTCTGATTTAAAGCTCTCTTTTTCAGAGGAGCTACAGCATCCAAAGTTGTCTTCAAAGAGGATGTAAAACTATTGACGAGATACTCTAACTCCCTTACAGAGTTTAGGTAGCTACTCTGCTCTGTGTTGGTATATGACATTAGAGAACATAAAGAAGGAATCATATCCTTAAACCTAGTTACAGTGCTTTCTGAAAGACTTCTAGTGTAATGAAACTTATTCCCCACTGCAGGGTAGTCCATCAGGGTAAATGTAAATGTTATTAAAAAATGATCAGACAGAAGGGAGTTTTCAGGGAATACTGTTAAGTCTTCTATTTCCATACCATAAGTCAGAACAAGATCTAAGATATGATTACAGTGGTGGGTGGACTCATTTACTTTTTGAGCAAAGCCGATAGAGTCTAATAATAGATTAAATGCAGTGTTGAGGCTGTCATTCTCAGCATCTGTGTGGATGTTAAAATCGCCCACTATAATTATCTTATCTGAGCTAAGCACTAAGTCAGACAAAAGGTCTGAAAATTCACAGAGAAACTCACAGTAACGACCAGGTGGACGATAGATAATAACAAATAAAACTGGTTTTTGGGACTTCCAATTTGGATGGACAAGACTAAGAGACAAGCTTTCAAATGAATTAAAGCTCTGTCTAGGTTTTTGATTAATTAATAAGCTGGAATGGAAGATTGCTGCTAATCCTCCGCCACGGCCCGTGCTACGAGCATTCTGACAGTTATTTAAACTAACATATTCATCCTGCTGTAACCAGGTTTCTGTTAGGCAGAATAAATCAATACGTTGATCAATTATTATATCATTTACCAACAGGGACTTAGAAGAGAGAGACCTAATGTTTAATAGACCACATTTAACTGTTTTAGTCTGTGGTGCAATTGAAGGTGCTATATTATTTTTTCTTTTTGAATTTTTATGCTTAAATAGATTTTTGCTGGTTATTGGTAGTCTGGGAGCAGGCACCGTCTCTACGGGGATGGGGTAATGAGGGGATGGCAGGGGGAGAGAAGCTGCAGAGAGGTGTATAAGACCACAGCTCTGCCTCCTGGTCCCAACGCTGGACAGTCACAGTTTGGAGGATCCAAGAAAATTGGCCAGATTTCTAGAAATGAGAGCTGCTCCATCTAAAGTGGGATGGATGCCGTCTCTCCTAACAAGACCAGGTTTTCCCCAGAAGCTTTGCCAATTATCAATGAAGCCCACCTCATTTTTTGGACACCACTCAGACAGCCAGCAATTCAAGGAGAACATGCGGCTAAACATGTCACTCCCGGTCTGATTGGGGAGGGGCCCAGAGAAAACAACAGAGTCCGACATTGTTTTTGCAAAGTTACACACCGATTTAATGTTAATTTTAGTGACCTCCGATTGGCGTAACCGAGTGTCATTACTGCCGACGTGAATTACAATCTTACCAAATTTACGCTTAGCCTTAGCCAGCAATTTCAAATGTCCTTCGATGTCGCCTGCTCTGGCCCCCGGAAGACAATTGACAATGGTTGCTGGTGTCGCTAACTTCACATTTCTCAAAACAGAGTCGCCAATAACCAGAGTTTGATCCTCGGCGAGTGTATCGTCGAGTGGGGAAAAACGGTTAGAGATGTGAACGGGTTGACGGTGTACACGGGGCTTCTGTTTAGGGCTACGCTTCCTCCTCACAGTCACCCAGTCAGCCTGCTTTCCCGACTGCCCGGGATCTGCCAGGGGGGAACTAACGGCGGCTAAGCTACCTTGGTCCGCACCGACTACAGGGGCCTGGCTAGCTGTAGAATTTTCCACGGTGCGGAGCCGAGTCTCCAATTCGCCCAGCCTGGCCTCCAAAGCTACGAATAAGCTGCACTTATTACAAGTACCGTTACTGCTAAAGGAGGCCGAGGAATAACTAAACATTTCACACCCAGAGCAGAAAAGTACGGGAGACACAGGAGAAGCCGCCATGCTAAATGGGCTAAGAGCTAGTAGCTACGCAACCTAGCGGATTCCTAAAAACACACAAAGTGAATAATGTGTAAATAATTTAGAGGTGACTCAGCAGAAGGAGTGCCCCAATCAAGGCACCAAACAGGCCATGAAGCAGCACAGGCAATGCACGACAACAGCGAACGCACGACAACGGTGCTAAAATAAAATAAAAATCGACTAAACACGCTGTGGAGCAGCACAGATAACGCACGACAACAGTGCTAAAAAAAAATAAATAAAAAAAAATAAAAAAATAAAAACGAAAGCGTTAGCAAGCTAGTTAGCTTGCCAACGCTGATGAAAGTTAGCTGATAAAAAGTGCTCCGTCGCGATGTTTCGACCGTTAGAGGTCTTCCTTAGGCGTTGGAGCACAGTAAAAAAGTAAAAAAAAAGAAAAAAAAAAGTAAAAAGGTAAAAAAGTAAAAAAGTCTTGAAAAAGACTGTTAGTTCAAGTCCAAAGCAGCAGGTAGCAGTCTCTGTGTAAACAGTCCCAACAGAGAGCCAAAATTCTGATGCAATCTCACTCCGAAGACCAAGTCAGCAAAGTCCACGTTCCGCTTCCTCAATCAAGGCGTCGGTCTGATGACGATGACTTACTACCGGCAATGTGAACCAAGCTCCTGCTGCGGTCGAACAGGGACCGGATAACCCTTAGCAAAGGACCCCGGACCCCGTACTCCTGGATCACCCCCCACAGGGTGCCCCGAGGGACACGGTCGAATGTCTTCTCCAGATCCACAAAGCACATGTGGACTGGTTGGGTGAACTCCCATGAACCCTCGAGCACCCGATGGAGGGTGTAGCGCTGGTCCAGTGTGCCGCGACCAGGACGAAAACCACATTGCTCCTCCTGAATCCAAGGTTCGACTATCGGTCGAATTCTCCTCTCCAGTACTCTGGAATAGACCTTACCGGGGAGGCTGAGGAGTGTGATCCCCCTATAGTTGGAACACACCCTCCGGTCCTCCTACTTAAACAGAAGGACCACCACCCCAGTCTGCCAATCAAGAGGCACTGTCCCCAACCGCCATGCAATGTTGCAGAGGTGTGTCAACCAAGACAGTCCCACAACATACAGAGACTTAAGGTACTCAGGATGGATTTCATTCACCCCAGGAGTCAATTGCCACCGAGGAGCTTTCTGACCACCTCTGTGACTTCAGCCTGGGTGATGGATGAGTCCGCCTCTGAGTCCCCAGTCTCTGCTTCCTCTTCGGAAGACTTGAAGATGGGATTGAGGAGATCCTCGAAGTATTCCTTCCACTGCCCGACAACATCCCCAGTCAGGGTCAACAGCTCCCCACCCGCACCATAGACAGTGCCGGTGGAGAGCTGCTTCCGTCTCTTGAGGCGTCGGATGGTTTGCCAGAATTTCTTCGAGGCCGACCAATAGTCCTTCTCCATGGCCTCCACGAACTCCTCCCAGACCCAAGTTTTTGCCTCGGCGACCGCACGGGCTGCAGCGCGCTTGGCCTGCCGGTACCTGTCAGGTGCCTCCGGGGTCCCACTTACAAACAAAGACAAGTAGGACTCCTTCTTCAGCTTGACAGCATCCCTTACTTCCAGCATCCACCACTGGGTTTGGGGATTGCCGCCGCGACAGGCACCAGAGACCTTGCGACCACAGCTACGAGCGGCCGCATCGACAATGAAGGTGGAGAACATGGTCCACCTCGGACTCAATGTCTCCAACCTCCCCCGGGATCTGTGAGAAGCTCTCCCGGAGGTGGGAGTTGAACATCTCGCTGATAAAGGGTTCCGCCAGTCAATCCCAGCAGACCCTCATGATACGTTTGGGCCTGCCACGTCTGACCAGCTTCCTCCCCTCCCAGCGGATCTAACTCACCACCAGGTGGCGATCGGTTGACAGCTCAGCCCCTCTCTTCACCCAAGTGTCTGAGACACGTGGCCGAAGGTCAGATGATACAACTACAAAGTTGATCATCGAAAAAGTGAGAAAAGTGGAGCGTCCAGCCCCTCTCCAGGAGTTGGGTACCAGAGCCCAAGCTGTGCATGGAGGTGAGCCCGACTATCTCTAGTCAGTATCTCTCAACCACTCGCACAACCTCAGGCTCCTTCCCCCCCAGCGAGGTGACACTCCTCATCCCAACAGCCAGGGGCTTTGAGTGCAGACCGGGCCGCTGGGCCACCCACCCTCAACTGCCACCCAATCCTGTCTGCACCCGACCCCCATGGACCCCTCTGCAGGTGGTGAACCCACAGGAGAGCGGGCCCACGTCGCTCATTCGGGCTGAGCCCGGCCGGGCCCTGTGGGCTAAGGCTCGACCACCAGGTGCTCGCATGTGAGCCCCAACCCCAGGCCTGGCTCCAGGGTGGGGCCCCGGCTCCCCCATACCGGGCAACATCTCGTTCCTTGATTTTGTACTGGTCATGGGAGCTCCTGAATTGCCCTTAGTCTGACCCGTCACCTAGGACCTGTTTGCCTTATGAGACCATACCAGGGCACAACGCCTTCAACAACATAGCTCCTAGGATCATCCAGGTATGCAAACTCCCCCACCACGATAAGGTGGCAGTTTGAGGGGGAGTGGGATATATTACAATATTTATGGGTTCTGTTTTCTTTTTTTTTGGTGGGGGGGGGGGGGGGGGGTCACCCTGTATGTATAATATATATATATATATATATATATATATATATATATATATATATATATATATATATATGGTATTTGGGAAATACATTCTGGAGTTAAAAGCTATTAGTGCAGCAGATACCTCAAATAATCTTTCACTTGGTGATACAAGCACTAAATTTGGAACAGAGGTGCTTCAGGACCTACTCTCTTAGAAAAGGTCGCTATCCAGGTAAAAAAAAACAAAATGGCCACCAATCGAACTGGTTTTTACGCTTGTTTTACCTATATTTTAATTGAATAACCATATCTGGAAGATGTAGCAATGGAAATATATGATTTGAAGTGTAGAAAATCCAATTACGCAGTCAAAAAAAAAAAAAATATTGAAAAATCAGGTAATTTTTATGCAAATTATGTAAATGAACACTCGTTCAATGATGTTTGCAATCTGCTAAATTTCCAAAAACATAACACCAATGATTACATGTTTGTTGCTTTGGTATGAAACAAAGTCTCTGTTGATGTACAGTTTGCATAAGTTATTTTAGGTCATCACATTTGCAGGAACATAACTGTTGAAGCGATAGCACTTGCATCTTCCTCTGCAGTCAGTCTTGCATCCACATTTTGTCAATTGCTGGCAACTCTCTGCAATTGCAGGAAGCTTTGACCACAGAACTTTCCAGATTTCACTATCTTTTATCCAACCTCAGTTGGCAGGGCTTTGAATTTGCATTTCACACACAGTAGCCTGGCCCCATATACAGGCAGCTTGGAAGACAGACCGTTTTACATGCTCGAAGAGGGATGCACTTGTCGGTGGAATGGCATCATACGGTCTCTGTTTCCGAGCAAACAAGTCCAGTCTTGCCTCATCAACCTTGTTTGCAGTGCTGTTCTTGTCATACGTAATGATGACAAACTTCTCAAGAATTTTCAAGTCAGCATCTTCTATGACTGCTGGATATTTACTGAGCTTATTGAAGACATGGGTCACTTCAGGACAAAAGTCCCATGCTTGCCATGCTGTTTTCTTGCCTTTGCCACGGAAAGATGATACAACATCGCAGCCAGTGAAGGCATGGAAGAACAGCATACCATTGGACTTTTCTGGTAGCTGGTAGTCGAACTGTCCTCGCTTACGGAAGTGGATTCTTCAACAAAAACATGAAATCGACATGTCAAAAACAAACAAACAAAAACAAAACAAACCATCACAGTAATGTCACTAAATTAGTCAGGTGTACATGTTGTCATCCTGACTTTAGGTGGTTTTTTTTGTCAGACGTTTCAAGCGGAGCACAGAGTTAGCTAGCTTGCTATTTAGCAATCAGCTACTAGCTCACTGTGTCCACATATGAGACAATGATGTTACTTTAACACAGGTTTAGACTCAAAAGATCCTTGTTTATTAAAGTGCGCTTCCCATCAATGGGATAAGTAACGTTAAACTGTGCTTTCAAGCAGACTACAGATTATAAAGTCAAAAAACACTTACCACCGTCACATCCAACAAAGCCGTGGCCAAGTCGCGGTCATCCTGCCTCCTGTTGCTCGCTGATTGGTGTCCGTAAACAGTGTTCCTGTGTTTGAACCGCTTCCAGCCCTTACAGTCTGACCTACTCTGTCCATTGTGGTCCTGTAATAACTTTTTTTAAGATTTTTCAGCTTTTCTCTGTGTTGCTGTAATCTAATGTCCGGTACTGATGCGTAGCCAAAAACTGGGAGACTGGGAGTAATCTAAGTGTTCCTGTGCACACTGTGTAAGCACGCAGTTTTTGATCCAGCACATCAACAACACATTTCAAATGGTTGTAGTCTATGATTACATTTGGTTTTTGCCGCAAATCTTCTTCAAGCTCCACTTTCTTATGCAGCGTGCTGAGAAGACACATTTTTCTTCTGCATAAACTGTTAGCAGGGCACTGCCAGAAGTGAACACCTGTGTTGAAAACTCCTCACGTTCTCTGGTGTTTTTTACCTGCTCTGGAACTTCCCGTCGAATTTTGTTTATTGTGGCAAGCAGAGTTGTGTTGCGTTGTAGAAGCCTGTTCACCAGAGACAACAATGTGAAAAAATTGTCCATAGTGACGGTTCTGCATCTGTCCAAAATGGGTTCCATAAGCCTTGTCACAACATTGTCTGCAAGTCGCTCTCCTATGGCTGGGGTCTTTTCCTAAGTAAGGAATGGCACTGCACATGTACTTAGTGTCTAAGTCTGCTGCAATCCAAAACTTTATTCCAAACTTGTCCGGTTTAGATGCAATGTATTGCAGAAAAGGACATCGGACCTTTGTTAGAAATAACTGTTCATCAACTGTTATGTGTTGCCCTGGGTTGTACGACAGCACACAGTTCTGAACAAAGCACCCCCAAATGTCTGAAATGGCAGCAAATTTGTCCGTCTGCATGCGTTCCAAATGGGTGTCCTTGATATCGAAGCATAAATAGCGCATCAACTCTTCAGATCGGTCTTGGGACATTGTGGACATGATTTCCGGAATGCCGAAGCATTTTGAGCAGCAGTCACGCATGGCACCAGTTCTGCCAATCGCTCCTTTGAAGAATAAAACAGCAATGAATGCCATCAGCTCGAATGCCATTGTGCTTCAGTCAGGGTTTGTTTTGCGGGCTTTGTGTAATGTGCAGTCTATGATGGTCCTCAGCATGCTGATGTCAAAAAGACAAAGGAAGCTTTGCAAGCGACTAGTCACTTTGCGTCTTGCAATCTCCGTCGGTCCTGCATTGCTGACTGATCTCTGGGTTGTCTGCATTGGCTGAACAGTGCTGAAGTCCTTAATTTGTCGCTGAACCCAAACAGTTCCATCTCTCGCTGTCTCACAAGGTCCTGCCTAAAGATAACATGAGATAAGATGAAACCTCTATTCCCTCAAAAGGAAAGAATTGTTTTGCATTTAGGAATATATATAAATAAAACCATAAATAGAAAGACATGAACACAGACAATGCTACAATATAATTACAATCATTATAATTATGCAAAAGAGCTAAGGCTTCTAGAGGACTGTATTTCTTGCTTGACCGTCTTGCTGCCATTGTGATGTTTGTCTTCTTGACTTGAAGATGTGTCTGCTTTTATAGTCAAAATGTCATACATACGCCCACATACATCAGGTAACCCTAACCCCACACAGCCTGTTTGTCTATGCAGATTGAGGACTGCATGCTGCATTAACATATGTTTGGGCTTAGTAGAGAAGCTTGAATCTTCGACTGGACTGGGTTGCTTGACGCGAGGACGTTTCGCTTCTAGTAGAGACTTTACTAGACTCAAGACAGAAGTCAGACTAGCACAGCAAGAATTTTAGCTGAGGAAGCTTCTGCGATTTGAAGCAAAACGTCCTCGCGTCAAGCAACCCAGTCCAGTCGAAGATTCAAGCTTCTCTACTATGGAAACCACCTGAACAACTGAGAGCCTACACAAAAACATATTTTTGGGCTAGTGAATGGCTTGTTAATGAACCATTGTGCCACAATGATGGGCTTTGTAGCCAATAGTGCATGTTTGTAGTCCAGAATAACACCGTGCCACATGTAGTGGAACACTACTAATTTTGAACTATGCCCTTTTCACTCTAGATGTCTGGACTTATGATTGAGGCCAAGTAAGTGACCACTGAACTGAGGCGAGTGTATTTTGGGTGGGCATGGTCTTAATGTAGGTGGAGCAATCATGTCCAATGTGGTCATCAGCGCTGAGTTTAAGCTGTTGTTGGAGTGGACCTTTTTACTACAGTATCACACAACTGTGAACCCAAAACATCAACATGCAAATATCAAAGTTTACCTCAGCTTGACCTTGTCATAGTTTTAATTAACAGACTGAGTCAAATAAATGTAACAACAGAAGATCTGGTGGGTTCAACACAGGCCTGACAGAGTAAATCTATAGCCCCGTAAAGAACCTCGCTTATTGCTTTTACCTTTCTTTTGTACAATTCTTGATCCCTCCCTAAACTGACATTGCGTGACTATCTTAGATGTTGTCCTGTCATTGGATTGGTCATCTGTCTTCTTGACAAGCACCGTTTTCCGACCTTTCTCCGGCATTACCTAAGAAAAGAGTTATGTGCTGAAGTCATCAACAATCAGAATGTTATTGGCATTGGTTGCCAAATTATAGGTAAACTCACCAAATTCATCTAAGAATTTAGAAAATGGTGGTAATATATACGGTGACAAAATAACTTGATTTTTATTGTTCTGACCTTGGCTATACAGTAGTGTTCAGAATAATAGTAGTGCTATGTGATTAAAAAGATTAATCCAGGTTTTGAGTATATTTCTTACTGTTACATAGGAAACAAGGTACCAGTAGATTCAATAGATTCTCACAAATCCAACAAGACCAAGCATTCATGATATGCACACTCTTAAGGCAATGAAATTGGGCTATTAGTAAAAAAAAAGTAGAAAAGGGGGTGTTCACAATAACAGTAGCATCTGCTGTTGACGCAACAAACTCAAAACTATTATGTTCAAACTGCTTTTTTTAGCAATCCTGTGAATCGCTAAACTATTATTTAGTTGTATAACCACAGTTTTTCATGATTTCTTCACATCTGCGAGGCATTCATTTTGTTGGTTTGGAACCAAGATTTTGCTGGTTTACTAGTGTGCTTGGGGTCATTGTCTTGTTGAAACACTCATTTTAAGGGCATGTCCTCTTCAGCATAAGGCAACATGACCTCTTAAAGTATTTTGACATATCCAAACTGATCCATGATACCTGGTATGCGATATATAGGCCCAACACCATAGTAGGAGAAACATGCCCATATCATGATGATTGCACCACCATGCTTCACTGTCTTCACTGTGAACTGTGGCTTGAATTCAGAGTTTGGGGGTCGTCTCACAAACTGTCTGCATCCCTTGGACCCAAAAAGAACAAGTTTACTCTCATCAGTCCACAAAATATTCCTCCATTTCTCTTTAGGCCAGTTGATGTGTTCTATGGCAAATTGTAACCTCTTCTGCACGTCTTTTATTTAACAGAGGGACTTTGTGGGGGATTCTTGCAAATAAATTTGCTTCACACAGGCATCTTCTAACTGTCACAGCACTTACAGGTAACTCCAGACTGTCTTTGATCATCCTGGAGCTGATCAGTGGGTGAGCCTTTGCCATTCTGGTTATTCTTCTATCCATTTTGATGGTTGTTTTCCATTTTCTTCCATGAGTCTGTTTTTTTTTTTTTTTTGTCCATTTTAAAGCATTGGAGATCATTGTAGATGAACAGCCTATAATTTTTTGCACCTGCGTATAAGTTTTCCCCTCTCCAATCAACTTTTTAATCAAACTACACTGTTCTTCTGAACAATGTCTTGAACATCCCATTTTCCTCAGGCTTTCAAAGAGAAAAGCATGTTCAACAGGTGCTGGCTTCATCCTTAAATAGGGGACACCTGATTCTCACCTGTTTGTTCCACAAAACTGACGAACTCACTGACTGAATGCTACACTACTATTATTGTGAACACCCCCTTTTCTACTTTTTTTTTTTTTTTTTTTTTTTACTAATAGCCCAATTTCATAGCCTTAAGAGTGTGCATATCATGAATGCTTGGTCTTGTTGGATTTGTGAGAATCTACTGGTACCTTATTTCCCATGTAACAATAAGAAATATACTCAAAACCTGGATTAATCTTTTTAGTCACATAGCACTACTATTGTTCTGAACACTACTGGGTGATTCTTAGACTACGGGCACTTATTATGTCCTTTGATCATATTGTATGAAAAACAGAAAAAAGGGAAATTTCACACTTTTACAGTTATCTTTACAATGAAAGTGTGTTAAGAAATTTGTTCTAGTAGTCTATGATGACTTTTTCACCTTTTTTCAGCATCATTATATGCAAATATTTCCGTTTTTGCTCTTGTCCCACACCCAGACTTTTGATCTTCAGTTGATAAAAATGAATGGTAAAGAAACATTTTTTCGAATGTTTTAAAACATCTCTGAATAAAATATCAGTAAAATAATAAAAATATAATTGGGGTATTCAATGTCATACAACTGTTGTGATTTTTTTAAACAAAATGTAGTTGTCCCACACTATTGCCGTAATTTCCACCACAACACTGTAATGTCCCTTCAATCAATCAACTTTTTTCTTATATAGCGCCAAATCACAACAAACAGTTGCCCCAAGGCGCTCCACATTGCAAGGCAAGGCCATACAATAATTATGAAAAACCCCAACGGTCAAAACGACCCCCTATGAGCAAGCACTTGGCCACAGTGGGAAGGAAAAACCCCCTCTCAACAGGAAGAAACCTCCAGCAGAACCAGGCTCAGGGAGGGGCAGTCCCCCGCTGAGACTGGCTGGGGCAGAGGGAAAGAACCAGGAAAGAGAGATCAATCACTAATGATTAAATGCAGAGTGATGCATACGGAGCAAAAAGAGAAAGAAACAGTGCATCATGGGAACCCCCCCACAGTCTACGTCTAAAGCAACATAACCAAGGGATGGTCCAGGGTCACCCGATCCAGCCCTAACTATAAGCCTTAGCGAAAAGGAAAGTTTTAAGCCTAATCTTAAAAGTAGAGAGGGTATCTGTCTCCCTGATCTGAATTGGGAACTACAAGTAAACCCTAGGAACTACAAGTAAGCCTGCAGTCTGAGAGCGAAGCGCTCTAATGGGGTAATATGGTACTACGAGGTCCCTAAGATAAGATGGGACCTGATTATTCAAAACCTTATAAGTAAGAAGAAGAATTTTAAATTCTATTCTAGCATTAACAGGAAGCCAATGAAGGGAGGCCAACACGGGTGAGATATGCTCTCTCCTGCTAGTCCCCGTCAGTACTCTAGCTGCAGCATTCTGAACCAACTGAAGGCTTTTTAGGGAACTTTTAGGATGACCTGATAATAATGAATTACAATAGTCCAGCCTAGAGGAAATAAATGCATGAATTAGTTTTTCAGCATCACTCTGAGACAAGACCTTTCTGATTTTAGAGATATTGCGTAAATGCAAAAAGGCAGTCCTACATATTTGTTTAATATGCGCTTTGAATGACATATCCTGATCAAAAATAACTCCAAGATTTCTCACAGTATTACTAGAGATCAGGGAAATGCCATCCAGAGTAACGATCTGGTTAGACACCATGCTTCTAAGATTTGTGGGGCCAAGTACAATAACTTCAGCTTTATCTGAGTTCAAAAGCAGGAAATTAGAGGTCATCCATGTCTTTATGTCTGTAAGACAATCCTGCAGTTTAGCTAATTGGTGTGTATCCTCTGGCTTCATGGATAGATAAAGCTGGGTATCATCTGCGTAACAATGAAAATTTAAGCAATACCGTCTAATAATACTGCCCAAGGGAAGCATGTATAAAGTGAATAAAATTGGTCCTAGCACAGAACCTTGTGGAACTCCATAATTAACTTTAGTCTGTGAAGAAGATTCCCCATTTACATGAACAAACTGTAATCTATTAGACAAATATGATTCAAACCACCGCAGCGCAATGCCTTTAATACCTATGACATGCTCTAATCTCTGTAATAAATTTTATGGTCAACAGTATCAAAAGCAGCACTGAGGTCCAACAGAACAAGCACAGAGATAAGTCCACTGTCCGAAGCCATAAGAAGATCATTTGTAACCTTCACTAATGCTGTTTCTGTACTATGATGAATTCTAAAACCTGACTGAAACTCTTCAAATAGACCATTCCTCTGCAGGTGATCAGTTAGCTGTTTTACAACTACCCTCTCAAGAATCTTTGAGAGAAAAGGAAGGTTGGAGATTGGCCTATAATTAGCTAAGATAGCTGGGTCAAGTGATGGCTTTTTAAGTAATGGTTTAATTACTGCCACCTTAAAGGCCTGTGGTACATAACCAACTAACAAAGATAGATTGATCATATTTAAGATTGAAGCATTAAATAATGGTAGGACTTCCTTGAGCAGCCTGGCAGGAATGGGGTCTAATAAGCATGTTGATGGTTTGGATGAAGTAACTAATGAAAATAACTCAGACAGAACAATCGGAGAGAAAGAGTCTAACCAAATACCGGCATCACTGAAAGCAGCCAAAGATAACGATACATCTTTGGGATGGTTATGAGTAATTTTTTCTCTAATAGTCAAAATTTTGTTAGCAAAGAAAGTCATGAAGTCATTACTAGTTAAAGTTAATGGAATACTCAGCTCAATAGAGCTCTGACTCTTTGTCAGCCTGGCTACAGTGCTGAAAAGAAACCTGGGGTTGTTCTTATTTTCTTCAATTAAAACAGTTTAATTGACAGTTTGTATGAAAGATTGTTTGGGTAGTTTCTATGGAGATAAACAGTGACATCAGAGCACATGTATATAGCGCCAAATCACAACAAACAGTTGCCCCAAGGAGCTTTATATTGTAAGGCAATGGTGTGGTGGAAATTACATTTACAAGGCCAATTGTGCCCATAGTTAAACAATCACCCTACTGTACATTGCTACCTGGGCAGAGCAAAGAGTCAAAAATTCAAATGAATTATTTTTTAGACCCCCAAGATAGATAGATAGATAGATACTTTATTGATCCTTTACAATAAATTATGCTGTTGCAGCAGCTCACACAGACATACACATTCAAACAACCATCTAAACACCTAAAATAAAACAAAAAGTGCAATAGTGGACATTCTATAATCACTGCGCGTTGAACAGTCTAGTAGCAGGTGGAATAAAGGTCTTCCTCATACGGTCCAACCTGCACTTTGGAGCTATCAGTCTGTGGCTCCACTGTACGAATGGCTTCTCCCCAACAGGCCACAGCAAAAATCAAGGAACTGGCCACAAATGTATGGTACACTGTCTTCAGCAAGGGTGGGCCAATGTTAAATGACCGTAGCCTCCTTAAAAAATACAATCTGCTTTGTCCCTTGCTGTACACAGTGTCTATGTGGCTCTTCCAATCCAGCCTCTCATCCAGCTGCACCCCCCAGGTATCTGTGGTTCTGAACCACTTCAACCTCAGTGTTCCTAGTGATTGATGTTGGATGGGCTCCTCTTCTCCTTCCCCTTCTGAAATCAACAATCATCTCCTTAGTTTTTCCAATATTAAGGATGATTGATTGCACTTGCTCCAGTGGACAAACTCCTTGATGGTATTCCTGTACTCCTGCTCCTCGTCCCCCCGGATCAGACCAACTGCCGTATCATCTGAAAATTTGAGCAAAAAGCAGTTGCTGGTGTTGTGCTGGAAATATGCAGTGTAGATGGTGTAGAGGAATGGTGCCAACACTGTTCCCTGTGGTGCCCCAATGCTGCTCAGGATGGTATCTGAGACACAGCTCTGCAGACGTACAACTGCAGACTGTGGGAAAGATCCACACACCACTGGACCGGGGAATCCTCCTTCTCCCCCAGTAGCACAGGGCAGATAGTATTAAATGCACTTGTAAAGTCAAAAAACATTAACCTCACAGAGGCATCAGGAGTATCCAGATGTGAATATGCCCTGTGCAACATGTAGATGAGGGCATCGTCTACACTAATGTTCGGTCAGTATGCGAATTGTAAAGTGTCCATATGAGGTGCCACAATGTCCCTGATGTTTAGGAGGATCAGTCTCTCTAGCATCTTCATTATATGTGATGTAATGGCTACAGGCCTGTAGCCCTTATACTCAGTAGGATGGCTTTTCTTTGGCAGTGGAACCAAACACAATGTTTTCCATAGCTTAGGGACCCTCTGTAAAAGCAGGCTCATATTGTACAAATGTGCTAGAATCCCACACAGTTCATTGGAGCAGGTCTTCAGAAGCTTAGGTTTTCCCGTAATTATTGTATGGCTTTGCCTTACAATATGAAGCGCCTTGGGGCAACTGTTTGTTGTGATTTGGCGCTATATAAATGAAATTGATTTGATTTGATTTAGTATTAGACAACATCCTCCTCTTACACCTACAATGCACGGTGATGTGAACGACCATATCTCCCTGTATGCAGATGATGTCGTAATTTTTCTCTCACAACCTGACTAGTCTGTTCCCATTCTGCTGGACCTCATGAAGTAATTTGGTGATATTTCTGGATATACAATCAATTGGCAAAAAAGTGAATTAAGGTGTTTTGTGCCAACCTTGATGCCGAATTTGTGGATAATCTTCCTTTCAAAATTACAGAAAAACTTGAGTATCTGGGGGTAGTTTTACCAAACAACCCTAGGTTAATCTTCAAACTGAATTTTCTTGAAAAACTGGATAAGTTGAAAGTGGGTCGCATAAATGCTATCAAAATTATATGATTGCCGAGATTTCTCCACAAAATCTCTCCATTTCCTTAAAATCATTTTTTAAATCACTAGAGTCGGTAGTCATGCCTTTTATTTGGGGTTTCAAAGCCCATAGGATATGAAAAAAAACACTTATACAACCCCTGGCAAAAATTATGGAATCACCGGCCTCGGAGGATGTTCATTCAGTTGTTTAATTTTGTAGAAAAAAAGCAGATCACAGACATGACACAAAACTAAAGTCATTTCAAATGGCAACTTTCTGGCTTTAAGAAACACTATAAGAAATCAAGAAAAAAAGATTGTGGCAGTCAGTAACGGTTACTTTTTTAGACCAAGCAGAGGAAAAAAAATATGGACTCACTCAATTCTGAGGAATAAATTAAGAAATCACCCTGTAAATTTTCATCCCCAAAACTAACACCTGCATCAAATCACATCTGCTTGTTAGTCTGCATCTAAAAAGGAGTGATCACACCTTGGAGAGCTGTTGCACCAAGTGGACTGACATGAACCATGGCTCCAACACGAGAGATGTCAATTGAAACAAAGGAGAGGATTATCAAACTCTTAAAAGAGGGTAAATCATCACGCAATGTTGCAAAAGATGTTGGTTGTTCACAGTCAGCTGTGTCTAAACTCTGGACCAAATACAAACAACATGGGAAGGTTGTTAAAGGCAAACATACTGGTAGACCAAGGAAGACATCAAAGCGTCAAGACAGAAAACTTAAAGCAATATGTCTCAAAAATCGAAAATGCACAACAAAACAAATGAGGAACGAATGGGAGGAAACTGTGACAACGTCTGTGACCGAACTGTAAGAAACCGCCTAAAGGAAATGGGATTTACATACAGAAAAGCTAAACAAAAGCCATCATTAACACCTAAACAGAAAAAAAACAAGGTTACAATGGGCTAAAGAAAAGCAATCGTGGACTGTGGATGACTGGATGAAAGTCATATTCAGTGATGAATCTCGAATCTGCATTGGGCAAAGTGATGATGCTGGAACTTTTGTTTGGTGCCGTTCCAATGAGATTTATAAAGATGACTGCCTGAAGAGAACATGTAAATTTCCACAGTCATTGATGATATGGGGCTGCATGTCAGGTAAAGGCACTGGGGAGATGGCTGTCATTACATCATCAATAAATGCACAAGTTTACGTTGATATTTTGGACACTTTTCTGATGTTTAAGGATGATTAAATCATTTTTCAAGAAGATAATGCATCTTGCCATAGAGCAAAAACTGTGAAAACATTCCTTGCAAAAAGACATATAGGGTCAATGTCAACGAGCAGATGTGATTTGATGCAGGTGTTAGTTTTGGGGATGGAAATTTACAGGGTGATTCCATAATTTATTCCTCAGAATTTGAGTGAGTCCATATTTTTTTCCTCTGCTTGGTCTAAAAAAGTAACCGTTACTGACTCTCACAATCTTTTTTTCTTGATTTCTTATAGTGTTTCTTAAAGCCAGAAAGTTGCCATTTGAAATGACTTTAGTTTTGTGTCATGTCTGTGATCTGCTTTTTTTCTACAGGCCGGTGATTCCATAATTTTTGCCAGGGGTTGTACAAACCAAAAGAGATGGTAAGATCAGTGCTACCTTGCTTCCAACATTATGACTGGGCTGAAAATTGAAAGGCTCTTGTTTATTGGCAGGAAGTCTACAACTTGGGAGTTTCAGTGGATACTCCTGCTTGGGTCACAATTGAAAAGAAAGATACCATAAATAGTTCACTGCCAGCACACCTTTTCTCAACACCCAGCCTGCCTGCAGGCACAACGGTGAACAATCAGATAATTTCAAACCGTCTCAAAATCTGGTTACAAATTAAGAAGTATTGTAAGTTGTCAGCTACCTCTATTCATACTCCAGTGTTTCTTCCATCATTTTTGGATGCAGCTTTTGACAGCTGCAAAGGCATAGCCACTTTTAAATATCTGTACAATAATGAAAAATTTGCCTCCTTTGCCCAGTTAAAGACAAGTTCTACCACCCATCAACACACTTCTTTAAATATGCCCTAAGGGGAAAAGGGTTTACTCACTCCCAATAGGGCCGCCTGACTCTAACGGTTTGGTTTAAAACTTTGTCAAAATATTTTATGAACACGTTAAATTTAATAAGCAATCTTTGAAAGCGGCCTGGGAGAAGGAGCTGGGACTGCAGATTGATGAGAATATTGTTTGGAAGGAGAGGCTCAGCAGAATTCGCTACTGTTCCATTAATGCCAGACATCAGTTAAACTTAAGGTGATGCACAGGCTACATCACTCAAAAGTTAAATTGAATTTATCCTACAATTTTTCCCTTGTGTGATCAGTGCACAGCTGCTGAGGGCTCTCTAGCCCACATTTTTTGGACCTGCCCAAAACTGCATAATTTCTGGTGTGAAATATTAAAGTGTGTGTTTAGTCCTGACCCAGAGATAGCATTGTTTGGATGTTCTTTGTCACTAGAAAATCACAGTCTCTTGGTGCAGAGCACTATCATGTATGGAATGGAAATCACTAAGAGACTGACTTTAAGACTCTGGAAATTGGACATTGTGCCTCAGTTCAAGGCGTGGCTAATGGGACTAAGCAGATTGCTACAGTGCAGCGCCTGGGGACCAACTCCAAATGAAGAGATGCTGCCTTGGTCAGGGACAGAGAAAGGAGCAGACCCTAAATAAGCATGTTTTGATTGTTGGAAGAAACTGGAGTGCCCGGAAGAAACCCACACAGACACGGGGAAAACATGCAAAATTCACATAGAAAGGACCAGTTGGGAAGCGATCCCACAATCTTCTTGTTGTGAGGTAACCGTGCTTACCATTAAGCCACCGTACCGCCAAGATATAAGACAACAGTATACTTCATCATGTGAGCTTGTTCATGCACCTTTTGACCAGGTCAGGAGCACCCCTGATGGCCTGCATTGGGAGGCGGGAACAGCCTGTACTTCAATGGGATGCAGGTAAGAAACTAAGAATGAGAGCAACTCTGTTTTCAAATCAACCACATTTATGATTGTGATCAATTTTTCATTTTTAATGTCACCTTGTTTGCGTCTATGTGCGGGTGAATGTGAGTAACGTTCAACACAGTCATGTCATTAGAAATGGAGAAACGGCTGGTCTACTGAAGCTCCAGCCTGCCTGGACAGTCAACAGACAGACAGTGCAGCTGTCGATTTGTCTGAAAGCTACATTTGTTGACTGCTCCCACCTCCCATTTAAGCATCGACACAAAGGCACTGGATCGTTTTCAATAATCTGTTAGATGAAGTAGGCCGCTACCCTCAGAAAGCAAAACAACAATGTCCACACACACAAGTTCTTGTTGACAGAAAAGAAAAATGGACGTGAAAAGGTGTGCATTAATGCTGCTTTGTCTTTGCATCAGGCCATGCGGAGGCAGCCTGCGGATCCTCTGAGGTGTGCGAGTGTTTGAGGGCTCTGTGTAACAACTCAGGGCTGACCAGTTTGAAGCGCACCAGGGAATCAATCAGTTGAGAGCGAGCATTTCCGATGAACGCGTGAGATAGGAAAAACGGGAGGCCTCCTCCTCTTTTCAGGATGTACAGTGGGACTCTGACCATCCCCAGAACCTGGAAAAATATGTAAACAACAGAGAGACAGAGTGAGTGGTGAAGAGGGACAGGGCATGAAATGAGGTAAACGGCTACAATCAGTCATTCTAGAAAGGAAGACCGATGCACACTTCTGCCTTCTTTTTGGCGTTGCAACCCAGATCTTACTGAGACATGAGTCGGATGAGCTGTATGTGAAAAAACAAATGTGCAAATCAGTTGAACTACTATTAAATGTTTGATCATATGCAAGCTCCTGAGTATGAAGTTCATGCAATGACTGATTTAGTCCTCTGTCAATAGGGCATGTTAGGCCTTGGGCCAGACCCCTGTCAGTGGGAGGGGCCAATGAAGGATTACACAGGGGCTCAGCATTTAAAAATGCTCAAATCATATTGACAAGTAATTTGTCTGAGCATCAAAATTCCAAAAAGGTACAGTTTGGATAATATTTGACTGAATTTTATGAAGATATGAGGTAAAAAAAAAAAAAAAACTACAAAAATAGTGACAAAGCATAGTTTCAATTTTGTACAGGGTTCACAAAAGTTAAAGTTGGTCCAGTTTTGGTAAAATGCAAATTACTGATTTGATTGAGGCATTTTTACCCCTGTGTAAACTAGTCATTGACCCCTACCTGGCTACAGTGAACCCTCCCGTTTGGCTATCATACATGTTTCCTAGTCCCTATAGAATTGGTGGCTAAAGGTTTTGCCACCCCAGATGGTCATGACCTACCTATCTGAAACATGGACTATGTCCTTGTCCAGAGAGAGTGAGTGGGCATATTGATGATAGGGCTGAAACAATTAGTCGAGAAACTCGAATAATTCAATTACAAAAAATGTTCGAGGCAAATTCTGTGCCTCAAAGCTTCGTTTAACATTGTAGTACATGTGCCAGGCCTGCGTGTGGCGCTGCAACGTCCCCAGAAAAAAAAAACAGAAGAAGACTAGAACATAACAGCTAATCAAATCACCAGTGATAGCTACCACTTTCCAACGAGACACACAGAGTAAAATAAAGCCTTTTAAGAGAAAGTGGGTCCATGCTGATCATCTGAAACACACTTACTGCACATTTAGTGTGTTTATTTTTGAAAAACATACGGTCTGTTCGACGTGGGGAGGGATCGCCCGGTGGCCGGCTGCTGTCTCTGCTCGATGCGAGTCACAGCTCCATCCCCTGAGTGAGTGAAGAGTAAGACGTCTGCTGACAAACAGCAGAAGTCCAGTCTTTCTTCTGTGTGTTTCGCTTTTTAATTTTGGCTTTTTTGGGGCAACACACAATGCTTCGCAAACACGGTAACTTAAATGAAATAATAATTTAAAAAACTGACTGTGAGGCTTGCATGTTCAACCTCCAGTTGAAATGCATTTGCTGAATCACAGAGAAAGAGGGATAAAAAAAAAAAAATCACGCAGGGACCCAGTCCATCAACCTTTAAAAACAACAACAACAACAACAAAGTAACTAACTTAAAAATGGCTAAATTTTACACGTTGGAGAAAACAAAACAGAAAGCCACTTCCCATCGCCATTTCAGCAAAATGTCAACACTGCCACAGTGATATTGTGCCATTGCATAGCGAGAGCCCTGGACTATTGATGTTGTTTAAAAACACAAAAGTACTTTTTATCCAATTACTCGAATAATCAATAGAATACTCAATTACTAAAATAATCAATAGCTGCAACCCTAATTGATAATATTTCTGTTATTAGACCAGCATAATAACAGTGGGGATGGATCAGTTGTCTGACTGGGTGGTTGCCATTCAGGACTTAGAGCAGTTCATTGGTGCTGTGCATGCACCAATGCATGCACTGTCCGTCCACACAAACACACACACACACACCAGTAAAAACCAGTGCACATACACATGCCAGTGAAGTCCAGTGCATCCAAGGATAAAGAAAAATGGACATTTATACAAAGAGGCACACAAAAACTGGAGAAACAAATGGCATTTGGGAACTTCTGTCAGGAACAGTTGACATCAGAATAGGACAAATTCAAGGAAAAGCAAGCAGAAGTTCCACAATGTACTTTTAGGTCATATCGTGCCTGTTGCACACTGTGCCCAGGTGCTGCCCATCGCTGAAAACAAGCAGACTATTTCCAGTGGGAGTGTAAGCATCTGACATGGAGAATGCCATGTTGTGTGGTACATGTATGAATGGGCATATCAGGGGCAATGTCACATGAGGAATAAGGCTTACCTCGTGCCCGTGATCTGTTGCTGTGGAAACGGCTGCTCTCTCCACTTCCTTAATCTCCTCCTCCTCCATCTTCTTCACATAGAAGTGAAGGACAAGTCGAGAGATGGAGGGGGAGGAAGTAGGAGCATAGCAAGAGGCCACATGATCTTCTATTGATATCGGAAGCTCGACACCAACCTCTTCCAACAACTCCCTGCTCAGCCCCACCTCCAACGTCTCCTTTGAGAGATCAACTAGCCTGAGGGGTCAAAGACCAGAATCAGAGACAAAGGTAGAGATGCACTGCTCTCCAGAGACTCCTAAGAATTCATTTAAATACATTAAAAGTGGGAACCTTATTGAATTTTAAGAATGAAAAGCACTCTGCCAAGTTAAGACCATTTTCACACACACACAATATATATATATATATATATATATATACACATACATATACAAACTACATCTGCCAAGTATGTAATAAAATCATCTGTGTTTATTTTGTCTGTTAGCAAGATTATGTCAAAACTACTCTGTGGATTCTCACCAAATTTGCACCACAGATACATATTAGGCCATGGAAGACTCCATTAAATTTTGTAGGTGATCCAGATCTGGATTCTGGATCAAGCTTCACTTTGTATAGTCTTTGAAGGATTACGTCAAAATAACTTCATGAATTCTCCCCAAATTTGCACCACAGATATATTTTAGGCCATGGAAGACTTTGGAAGATTTTGGAAGTGATCCAGATCTGGTGTAACAGTATAACTTCCCCCCCGGATCGCTTCCCCCCTCAGGGAGGAAGATATCCTGGAAATTTTCCCCCCCCACCCCTGACAGGCAACATTCCATTCCACTCTTGTCTTGGAATTAACTCCAAAATAAGTTTAGACTGAAAGAGCTAGTGCCACTTAACACTTTTAAATCACTCTTGATGGCTCTTGAAACAAAGTCTCTGACCTGTAGATGTTGTACCTGATTGTATTATCTCGTTCAAGTGTCTGTTTTCTATGTAATTGTAACTGTGTATGTAATTCTGCCCTGTCTCTTGGCCAGGACAATTTATATAGCGCCAAATCACAACAGAGTTGCCTCAAGGCACTTCACACAAGTAAGGTCAAACCTTACTAACCCAACCAAGAGTTTCCTTCTGAACACAAAATGAACCACAGCAGAAATATTTACAATTTATTTACAATTTATAGAAGAAATGAACATTTTACTGGCATGTTATGGACAGTGATTAAAATAAGTTCATTCATGGAAACAATTTTCTTACTCACTCATGAGACGTTGGAAGAAAGAGATAAAGCTTAAAACTTTAAGTAAATAAATCTGATTGGAATTTAGTGATAAATTTTGAAGCCAATCATTAAGAAAAATTTTAAACAAGCATGAATATGTTTAAAAAGGAGCAGAATTAAAAATATACGAAGAGCCACTTCATACCATTAACAACGAAACCCTTTTTCTGCAACCTTGAACTGGTCACTTAGTTGGTCCGTTTGAAGTTGGTTCAAATGATCGATCCGTCCGTCGGTGTTCATGCTCTGGGTAGCGTGAGTGCACTTTGGTCAAGGGGTTATCTCAGCGGCTTCCCCGATGTGATCCAAAGGCTTGTGTCAGCTGGCTTTGCCGACAGTTAGCTGCATGCAGTCAGGTTTGAGATCAGCTCCGTCATCAGCTTGCAGGAACCCAGAGGTAGAAGGTGTTTGCTGAAAATGGTTTCTAGTAGCTTTAAAAAAAAAGTTTGTTTGAACCAGATTAAAAATCTCTGTGAATGTAGAAAAAAAGGTAAAACTTTAAGAGCGTTGAAAAATTATAATGAAAAGGAAAAGTCGCTTTTCTGTAAATTCGCTCTTAATTTGTAAAGCTCAGTTCGGAAGTTCTCTTAAAAATTTAAAAGACTTGACACACCTTAAAGCGTCAGGTTAAAACTTTAAGTTTGTCAAAAGTAAAGAATAAATGAATGAATGCCACGTGGTAGCTTAGGTTAGGTTAGCAATGGTCCTTGGCCCAAAAAGAACAATTAAGAGTTTACAAAGGAGAGCGCAAAGAAAGAGAAGGAGCGTCGAGAAGGCAGAAAGGGAAGGGCCGAGCGAGGCTCTGTCCTAACTTCTTAAAGGGGGACTGATGTCACCAAACTCCACCCATTTAGGGTGTGTAAATTTACAGAAAGCTCCTTGTCTTCAAAAGAGGGCAGACAGAAATGAATCAACTATTAAAACACATTAATTAATTTGAAATACTATTTGTTCTCAGACACTCAAATGAATGCACATTATTCATCATCACTTAAACACATCCTCTGGGTTAAAACAGAATACTTCAATATCAACATTTTAGATAATGCAGAAAGGTCACCCTTACACACATATCAGTGGCAAGAACACATATCAATAAACTGGAATGATTATATGCAAAACATTTAGTTTGTGGTATCATGGGGGAAGGGATATCGTCTTGCAGTCTTGAGACCATAAAGTGGGTTCTTCAGGCCTTCACATAAAGCAATTATAATGTCTGCATCATGTAATTCATAATGACCGGAGTTTAACCGAGAAAAGGCAAGGGCTCCCCTTTGAAGAACTTTGAATTACAGTTTTGTTTTTCCTCTGGGAAGCAGTGTTGGACAATCGGGGGATGTCTCCAAACTTATCTGAAGATCTCCAGATGACTTAGGAATTTCTCAACTGAGAGTGGAGACGTAGTCTTTTGACAGCATTAATGTATTTATTTAATTAGGGCAAATCCAGGCCATGGTGCTATAGACCAGACTCAAAGGGGTGACCCTCTGCTTGGGCCATGCTACAAATTACATAAATTACAGAACAATTCACAAAACAAATATGTAGCAAAAGCTGTTGGTGCACAGGACAGGAGGGTCTCCAGCAAAATTACCACACCCATCTCTGGATGGAGCTGCACCTTAAACAGCTAAGCCCTAAGCTTCACTAATAGACCCAGAATTTAGGTAAAGTTGAGGCCGCGGCATGCTCCGTTTCCTAATAAAATGAACTAAAAGAGTGAA
This sequence comes from Thalassophryne amazonica, assembly GCF_902500255.1. Classification (NCBI taxonomy): domain Eukaryota; kingdom Metazoa; phylum Chordata; class Actinopteri; order Batrachoidiformes; family Batrachoididae; genus Thalassophryne; species Thalassophryne amazonica. Next base: position 51,886,555 of record NC_047108.1, on the reverse strand, counting down.
AAGCGTAGAACTATACTATGCCAGTATGCTAGCCATACAAAAGGGAAAATAAATGCATCTTAAGTCTGGACTTGAAAGCCTCCACAGAATCCGTTTTCTTGACACAGGGAGATCATTCCACAGCACAGGAGCATGATAAGAGAAAGCTCTGTGACCCACAGGCTTCTTATTCACCCTAGGGACACTAAGTAGTCCTGCACCCTGAGAAAGCAAAGCCCGGGCTGGTACATAAGGTTTAATTAGGTCAGCTAGGTTAGGGAGGTGCCAGCTGTGAACAATTTTATAGACTAGTAGCAGAACCTTAAAATCTGATCTCACTGGGACAGGAAGCCAGTGATGGGATGCCAAAATGGGTGTAATGTGGTCAAACTTTCTGCTTCGTATCAAATGTCTGGCAGCAGCATTTTGAACCAATTGGAGACCCCTAATGCTGGACTGCGGGAAACCATAAAATAAAACATTGCAGTAGTCCAGTCTACAAGAGATAAATGCATGGATGAGGGTCTCAGCATCAACCATAGACAGGATGGGATGAATCTTCACTATATTTCACAAGTGGAAGAAAGCAGACCTCATAATATTTCTAATGTGGAGACCAAAGGACAACGTAGGATCAAAAATTATCCCAAGGTTCCTCACTTTCTCCGTGTGATGTATCACACACGAGCCTAGGCTAAGCGTTATCTGGTCACATTGATGCTGATGTCTCACTAGACCAAGAGCCATCATTTCAGTCTTATCAGAATTTAAAAGTAGGAAGTTTCTAGACATCCATCTGTGATGCAAGGCAATCTTCTAAGGATTTTATGTGGATGAGATGACCAGCAGTTATTGGCATGTATAACTGAGTATCATCAGCATAGCAGTGAAAGGTAATCCCAAAGCGCCACAATAGGTGCCCAAGGGGTGCTATATAAAGGGAGAAAAGCAGGGGGCCTAAGACAGACCCCTGTGGAACCCCAAATCTCATGTCACTAAGGTTAGAGGTAGTGTTACTGTACAGAACACAGTGAGAATGACTGGTCAAGTATGACGTCAACCATGCAAGGGCACTCCCGGTAATCCCAAAATGATTTTCCAGCCTATCAAGGAGAATATGATGATCCACGGTAAATGGTAAATGGACTGCATTTATATAGCGCTTTTCCATCTGCATCAGATGCTCAAAGCGCTTTACAAGTATGCTTCACATTTACCCCGATGTCAGGGTGCTGCCATACAAGGCGCTCACTACACACCGGGAGCAATAGGGCCTTTAGTGATTTTCCAGTCAGGCGGGGATTTGAACCCATGGTCTTCTGGACTCAAGCCAAACACCTTAACCACTAGACCACCACCTCCGAATGGTACCAAATGCAGCACAGATCTAACAGCACAAGAACCATAGTGGTGTCCGAATCCATTGCAAGCAAGAAGATCATTTACCACTTTAGTGAGAACCATCTCTGTGGAATGATATTTTCTCAAAGCAGACTGCAGTGGCTCAAAGAGATTATTCTCAGTAAGATAGTCCATGAGCTGCTGTGAAACCACTTTTTCCAGAATTTTAGAGCAAAATGATTGATTTGATATCGGCCGATAGTTTTTCAGTACACTCGGGTCAAGATTAGGTTTCTTAAGTAATGGTTTAATCACTGCAGATTTGAAACATTTAGCAACAGATCCAGAAATTAAAGAAAGATTAATCATTTCCAGCACAGTCAGACCAAGAGCGGGCCACAGGTCCTTAAACAGTTTTGTTGGTATAGGATCAAATAGACAGGTTGTGCTTTTTGTTGACGTTATGAGTTTCTTCAGCATGCCTAGAGAGACACTCTCAAATTCTGTAAATCTAGGTAATACCTCAGTAATGGCGCCCACCTCATTAGTAGGGTGTAGTGGCTGGGTTAAGGCATGCTGGGATATGTTTAACCTAATGTCTTCTGTTGTCTTCTCAAAGTAATCCAGGAAATCTTGTGCTGTAAAATGAGAGCGAACTACAGGTGGTTGTCCATGAATAAGTGTTGTCACCGTGTTAGGCAAGAACTTTGAGGTATGCTTGTTTTTGTTGATCAAATCAGAGTAATAGGTCCGCTTTGTAGCCAGTAATGCATGCTTATAGTCTAAGATAGCATCACGCCACGCAAGGTGGAATACTTCTAATTTTGAACTACGCCATTTCCGTTCTAGACCTCTAGCCTTATGCATGCAGGTAATCATTGAACCAAGGTGACTGTGTTTTGGGGGGTGCAATTTTAACAAAGGTGGCAAATCATGTCGAGTGTAGTTTAGAGCACTGAGTTTAAACTATCCACAAGACTGTCTACTGATTGGGTATTTGCCAAATGTGAAGCTAAGACATCAGGCAGTCTAGCTTAGAGTTCAGTCTTAGTTGATGCATCGCCGTAGTGATATATAAGGTTGTTGTTCAACTCAACACGGCAGTAAAACTGTAAACTTAATAAGTGAGTGATCAGAGACCACTGATGTAAGAGGCATGATGTCAGTATTCTTGACAGCAATACCACATGCGAGAACAAAATCCAGGGTATTTACAGTAATGTGCGTCGAGTCCTGAACACATTGCCAAAATCCTAATGCATCCATAATTTCCATAAATGATTTGCAGAATGGATCAGAAGGCTTATTTATATGAACGTTAAAGTCACCAATGATCGGAATGTTATCTGCACTAGTTGACAAGTTAGAGATGAACGCACCAAATTCATTTAAGAATTCAGAATATGGGCCAGGAGGCCTGTATACAGTGACAAAGTAATACAGCTGATTTTTATTCTTCTGACCTTGGTAATGCATAATATCCTGAGCAAAGCGGAGAATCAGATGCAGGACATGCTTGAAAAAAAGATTCTTAATCTCAATGAGTTTTATCCTGGTTAAATAAAGGTAAACAAAAATCCTACAGCGCAGCACTGATTAACCCAAACCTTGATAAGGGCCAATCAGGATAGAGTAACCTTTAAACTAAAAAAAAATATTTTGTGGATGTTTTATGGTCACAGATGAAGCAGTTTGATTGCTAATGTTTTCTCCGGTATTTTTTTAGTTTTCAACACATGAATGATTTGATCCATCGCGAATCACTGCTTTAAGGTTTAAGGCTTGCCTTAAGCCTTGATCAGGTTGGCAGCCACAGTTTGAAAATGTGTCCACGTAAATAAAAAGAAAACATCTTTGTGTTTATTGGTTGGACTGCAAACCAGCTTTAGAGGTGCATGCCACCACCTACTGTTTCAGAGTGTCTGGAATTTATTCATTTTCTTTACCCGCTTTCTCCAATCAAGGGTCACAGGGGAGCTGGAGCCTATCCCAGCAGTCATAGGGTGTGAGGCAGGGTATATCCAGGACAAGACAGCAGTCTATTGCAGGGCCACATATAGACAGACAAACATAGTCACCTACGGTCAATTTAAAGTTCCCAATTCACCTAGCCTACGTATTTGAATATGGGAAGAAGCTGGAGCACTCAGAGGAAATCCACGCAAACACGGGAAGAACATTCAAACTACACACAGAAAGGACCAGGCAAGAAGGACCTTCTCACTGAGGCAACAGTGCCTAGCACTAAGACACTGTGCCGCCTATGTGTGGAATCATGGGATTAATTATTCTACACAGAACATGAAACAGTTAAAGGAAACAAAGATTTAACAGAAACACTAAAGTAAACAAAACACACACACACACACACACACACACAGCAATAATAAATTATTATTAAAATAAAGTAAAATTGTAAAATGTCTTTCAGAGGGATGCAACGCTCTTGGGACAGCAAAGCTATTGAAAAAAAAAACATTTTGTTAAAATAGTCAACAGGGTCACAAGAAAAGTCTGGAGAACATAAAACAAATTAAATGCAAAATTCTTGAGAAGAATTAAAATGTAATGCTACCAGGAAACCATTATTCCCCAGTGCCACCATATTCCAGAACTGAAACTTACCTGGAGTAAGCAGAAGTACAAAGTGTTCAGTGCTTAGAGACATGGCCAAGGTAAGGAAGTCAGAAGCAAGACCACCACTGAACAAGGCTCACAAGTGGAAAGATTGAGTCAAGAACATCATTATAAGATCTTTCAAAGGTTTTGTGGACAGATGAAATGAATGTCTCTTCATGGACCAGATGGACAGGCCTGTGGCTGGATCATGAACAGCAAGGTGGAGGAGGGGTACTGCTATAGGCTGCTATTAAGGATAAGCTAGTTTGACCATTTTGGGTTGAAAATGGACTTAAAATCAACTCCCACACCCACTTTCTTGAAGCAGTGATACAATAAAAAAAAGTCTGCATTATTCAAGAAGGCCATGATTTTTATGCAGGACAATGCTCCAAGTACACCACTGCTTTGCAAGCCAGCAAAAACCTCAAAGATGACAGAATGACATGGTCCCCTTCCTTACCTGACTTAAAGAGAACCTGCATTGAAATAAATGTGGTCAGATCTCAGAAAGAAATAGCTGATATGTATTTATAAGACCCTTATGAATGCAGTAAAGTACATCTGCAAGCCCAAATTTGTAATTCAACAGAGAAATTGTCGTTTAAAAATGACAAATCTGCAGCTAAAATTTGGCCCTCCGCGAAACCGTTTGTACATCCGGGACATTGCCATGACGTAAGGGAGAAGACAGAGCGCTAGCACCTTCAGTCCGATCACACGCGTTGAGTGAATGCAATATTAGCTATTTCTCAATTGAAATTGATTTTATCTGTTATACACATCCTGGTTTCAACATCCAAAAGTAAGCTGCAATGAATGTGAGATACAGTTCTGCATGCTCAGATCAGCGGCGACATCGACAGCGGGCGACCTTCTTCCCCGACGCTTACTGCGCCAGCCTGCTCGCTAGCACAGCATGCGAGCGGGTCGTCGCGGTAACCCCGACCCCAGCCCCATGAGAAAATACTGGCTTGCATGGAGTGCCTCCATCCGTTCACTCACACTGCAGCTGCATTGATCATGCAGATCCTACTTACATTGCAAAAAGTCCCGAAAATATTTTTATGCAGTCCTCAAACATTCAGTTTTAGAGCAAGATAATATAAAACTCACCAATAATTGTTTTTTATATGATCGAAATATGATCGAATATAGATCTAGTCTAAAGGCAAAACAATCATAAACAATCTCGAAACGGCGGTAGGGTAAAGACAGTAGATTTTCAATGCGACACCAGTCACTCAAAAGGGCGTATGAAAAAGAAACCAAAAATAATTTTCAGGCAAAAATAAAAGAAATGTATACTCACCAAATGTACCGCAAGACAATATGAAGTTTTAAAAAAGTCAATCCTTCCGTATAAGACAATAAAAAGGTGCTTTTGTAAGAGATGCAAACTGACGTAAATCCACCAATATAACGCAATGCTAAAATACCCTCGGCCATATGGCCAATGTGTTCTTTATAATTTGCAGTTGTTTAATTAATTATTAAGGTCCTATTGTCTTCCATGCAATTTGTACATGTTCAATAAAGCTCCTCTATCAATCAGTCAATCAATCAATCACAATATTTTCATTTTAACAGCATCTGCAGGAGGCCTTGCGTATGTTTGTACATGAGCTTTTGACAAGAGTGGAAGTTGTGCATATTAAGGAATAATTTGCAGATCACCCTCTGTACATTTGCAGATACAGTATTAATGAGAGAAATTTAACTCCCTAGAAACTTGGCTTTGAGTTAGCGGAAGTTAGTGTGCATGCTAACGTCCACAAAGTCCTTGGGCCATTGTTGTTTCTGTTGTATAGTCATGGTTTCTAAGTTTGTGAGTTGTATTTTATTTGCCGATGATACGACTGTGTTTTGTAGTGGGGATCATTTGGAACAGCTTTTGGACATGTTGGAGAGGGAACTACTAAATTTTAAACGATGATTTGATTTCAAGAAATTATCGCTTCATCTTGGTAAAACAAAGTGTATTATATTTGGAAATAAGCCCAGGAATTTAAGTAGAAATTTATTGAAAGATGCTGAAATTGAAGTTGTAACCAAAACCAAATTTCTTGGAGTTTTTGATGATAAAGTAAGCTAGAAAACTCATAAATTATGTTAAATCTAAAATCTTAAAAGCCATTGCAATTCTGTGTAAAGCACAAGACTCTCTCCTAGCATTCGTTAGTTACGCTATATCATTCATTACTTGTCCCATATATGACCTATTGCATTGAGGTTTGGGGAACACATACAAAACAAATACAAATACAATATTTTTATTACAAAAGAAAGCTATAGGAGTTATCAGTAATAAACCACATCATGAGCCAACAAATCCACTATTTGCCTGTTTACAATTTTGAAATTCTGGGACTTGGTTGATTATATCACGATACAAATCATGTAAAAAGTTAAAAATAAACCTTTGTTTCAACATGTCCAGGATCTGCTTAAAATGAGGGAGTCAGTTATAATTTGAGAGGAACATTAGTATTTGATCAATTAAAGACTCAAACTACTGTAAAAAGTCATTGTGTTTCTGTAAAAGGTGTAAAAATTTGGAATAACTGATAGCATTAAATTATCTGGCACTTTAGTTGGCTTAAAAATACTTTATAAAACAATGTAATTACTTATTATAGTATGATGAATTTAGGTTAACTGAGTTTGTTACTGGTTTTTTGATTGTGCATTGCAGTATTGTTTGTTCTGTTGTGTTGAGATATTTTAGTTCACTGATTAATCTATATCGTCTCTGCTTGTTTTTTTTTTTTCTTTTTTCGTATTTTTTGTTATGAGTGTACATATATTATACAAATAATGGATGGTGAGGAGTCCAACATAGAGAAATATTGGATGAAGAAAAGTTATATTGGACTTGCCATCCATCAATTGTTATGTTCTCCACCCCCCTCCAAAATTAACCAAACAACAAAGTCAAGTAAATTAGATCAATTTATTTTGTTGTGAACAGCATATGAATGCTTCTACAACATCAGCATGCAACAGCATCCTTGTCTACCTTCTTAGTGTTTTTGGCATCCTTGGAGTTCAATATTTCCACCAGTTCCTCCTCTGTGAACTCAGCAAACCTCGCTGGCAGACGATTTTCTGCTGTTGTTGACATGTTTGTTGCCATTTTTTCAACCAGCGTCTGTCAGCAAGTTCCTGACCTCCGCTACGTCATTAGTGATGTCATCTCATGAATAATTGTATGTCGCGCTCTGACTGGCTAGTTGTTGGCAGTAAGCTCTAACACTATTGGTCAGTGGGAACCCATCCAATAAACTTTTGGTCCTAGCCTTTTTGGATCCCTTTAGATCCAACATATGATGGACAGAAAGGCTAATCTGTGATTGGCTATTGCAATCTGAGTGGAGAACACACACACACATCGTAAAAGGGGGTGGGTGTTTATAAACTTTTGCTTCTACCTACATCCTTTCGGCCGCACAAAACTGGGAAATTGCCTATGAGTTTTTTTGTTTTGTCTTGATTTTGTTTTTGTTTTATGAGAGATATTTTTTATTAAGTATGTGTGTGTACAGTAGTGTTCAGAATAATAGTAGTGCTATGTGACTAAAAAGATTAATCCAGGTTTTGAGTATATTTCTTATTGTTACATGGGAAACAAGGTACCAGTAGATTCAGTAGATTCTCACAAATCCAACAAGACCAAGCATTCATGATATGCACACTCTTAAGGCTATGAAATTGGGCTATTAGTAAAAAAAAAAAAGTAGAAAATGGGGTGTTCACAATAATAGTAGTGTGGCATTCAGTCAGTGAGTTCATCAATTTTGTGGAACAAACAGGTGTGAATCAGGTGTCCCCTATTTAAGGATGAAGCCAGCACCTGTTGAACATGCTTTTCTCTTTGAAAGCCTGAGGAAAATGGGATGTTCAAGACATTGTTCAGAAGAACAGTGTAGTTTGATTAAAAAGTTGATTGGAGAGGGGAAAACTTATACGCAGGGGCAAAAAATTGCAGGCTGTTCATCTACAATGATCTCCAATGCTTTAAAATGGACAAAAAAACCTTAACCTGGAACTCGCTGTTTGAGCAGGAAGAATAGACAACGCCTATTTACGAGAACGCACGACCAGATTTACAGGTAGGAAAATTTTAATCATCATTTTTTACATCATGTTGTCCTAAAAAACATTTGGGAGGAAAAAAAAAAAGCATTAGTTTTTGTTGTTAATGCATGTTGATCAGCTGTTTTTAGTGAGGACAATCACAGGGCGCACTGAGTTTTAAAGAGAAGAAAAAGCATATAAATGTCTTTGTAAAAGTCAGTGCAGGTTAAGAGATGACAACTGGTTTTTCTACTTGGAACTGCTGCAGAAAAAAAGAGGAAAAGTTGCAGCATGAAACGCTAAGTGGGCGAAGTTGGCAGTTTAGCGTAGTGTTGGCAACTTTCTTGCTGTATCTGGTGACTTTCCAAACCGTCTTTGTGGCTTGTTTTTTTCAAAAGCGACTAGGGACAACTCTAACCATTGCAGATTTTTCTGGTGTTTGATGACTCAAAGGTCAAAACAAGTATTGATTTATGACAGTCTCTGTTTTCACTGAGTGGCAGTGGGTGTGTGTTCTGCCCGCGGCAGCTGCAAAGCACAGAGCAGATGGAGATCTCCCCCACTGCCAAAGTTTACTGGAATTTAAAGGACATGCAAGGAAAAACAACAAGAGCCGCACTGACAATAAGGACAAAAATGGTAGAATTGTACAAGCATACAAAATGGGATAAAAAAAAAAAAAAAGAAAAAAAGAGGTATTCAAAGGTATAGTCAGGGTTCTCCCCAGAAATTTTTAGTATAGCGGTGCTGCTGGCATTTATCGCCCGAGGCGGTGCGTTATGAGTCATTTTGACTGGTTTTAGATGCATTGAAAGCAAGAATAATAGACAAAAAAATGACATTTATGTTGTAATATCAAAGTTCTTTTTTGTATATTTCTTTCTAAGTTACGAAAATAAATAACACTGAAAAGTTTAAAAACACAATATTTGATGGACATGACATTTGCTCTCTTCTTTAAAAATGACACACTGTACCTTTAATCCAGTAAGAGTCCAGGCAGAGTTTTTTCTGTCAGGTTGACAGTTTAGCTTTTTCTTTTTTCTCTCAACATTTTTGAGTGGAATTGCATACTTATTAAAAAAAAACAATATAACCCTTAATTGTCTTGCTTGAACAAGAGCTAAATCTGGACTGATTTCATTGTCAAATCAGAATCAAATTTATTGCCACGCAAGTTCTCACATACAAGTAATTTGATCTGGTGTCATTGGTGCATAAACAACAATAAAAAAAAAGAAAAAATAATTCTGGAAGAAGGAGTAAATCTGCTCTTTTAAAGATGGATCCTGGATGAAAAACAAAATTTCTGAATCAGTTTTTCACACTTTACTGTTTCACTGAAGATGTGTGGTGAAAGTGATCGTTGATTAAAATTGCTTCGCTGCTTTTTTACAGTGTGTTGCGTCTGCTGTTCACACCTTTTCCTTTCTCTCTCTCTCTCTCTCTCTCACTCTCTGTGTGTGAGGGAACGAGAGACTCTTCACAGTATTAGGGCAAACTTTGGAAACATGAAGGCTTTCAACTGTAAAATAAAGCTATATAAATTAATTTTTGGAGCTATGCAATCAGAAGGAGCTCTTTTTATTGGAAGACTTTGAAAGAATTTGTTTTTTTCACTCTGCTCTTTCAGTTGCAGTGCTGCTCTGCTCGGCTCTCTGCCGGCGGTGGAAGGGTGAGCAGGCAGTTCAGCACAAACAGCCTGGCTGGATTTTAGAAAACTACCTGAGAGCAGAGAACAATATAACAGCGCTGTTAGAACACTATGATGGCGCGGCGCCGTTGTTCCATTGTCTGGGGAGAACCCTGTAGAGTGCAGCAGACAACTGAAAAAAATCCTTCAAATGGTGATATAAGAATCAAATTTGGCACAAATACTCCTTAGATATTACACTCTTGGAAAAAAAAAAGGTAGCCACCGAAATTTGAATCCACAGCCGGGTAGGGGTATGAATGCTCCAATCATTCCACAGTATTTGTGTGATCATAAAGATTCCAAAAATGTATAGTTTGGACTATCTATGACTGAATTCTATGGACTTATGGGGTAAAAATAGCAAAAATGGTGAGAAAGGTCCATTTCAGTTTGACAAGGGGTCAAAAGTTAAAGTTGCTCCAATTTTGGTAAAAAAAAAAATTGTAATTTATTGGTTGAGCTAATAGGATTAATAAATTGAATAGTTTTGACCATGTTGAATGTTTGGTGTCCACAGTAAAGGTCAAACAATGTTCGCATCCATTGGATTCTATGACATATGACACCCTGTAATATGATAAGCATGAAACATGGTGCAAACTATTCCTTTTAAAACTCTATTTGCTCAACCAATAATTTGCATCACGACACAGAAAAACACAGAGGTCTGATATTCCCAAACAGACTGAGCAAGCAATGGTAATAATTGATTCATTATTACATGGCTGTGACACAAGGTACACTCTGATTGGCTGATTTCTGGTGTGATATTTTCCTATATCAGACTGGTCACCATGACAACCGGTCCGCAACACGTATCACATCAGTTACAAACCAGAAAGATAAAAATACGATTAGAAAAACCAAGTTGGACATGAACATAGACCTCGGTCAGACACTTTTGTCTGATATACGAGGTCTGTGAGAAAAGAATCCGACCTTTTTATTTTATGCAAAAAATATATGAATTTGATTCATATGTTTTTACGTCAGCCAAGCTTGAACCTTCGTGCGCATGCGTGAGTTTTTCCACGCCTGTTGGTTGCGTCATTTGCCTGTGGGCAGGCTTTGAGTGAGCACTGCTCCACCCCTCTCGTCGTTGTTTCATTGCGAGGAAATGGCGGAATGATTTGGGCTTTTTTTCCATCAGAATTTTTTCAGAAACTGTTAGAGACAGGCAGCTGGAAACCATTCGAAAAATTTATCTGGGTTTCTGTGAAAATTTTACGGTCTTCACAGAGAATAAGGAGTGTTACTACAGCTTTAAGGACTGCCCACAATGGCGCACGGCGCGCCGCGCTCCGAGCCGCCATCGAGAGGCAGAAACCACCACATCATTTCTAAATGGATGGCTGTGTGGAGCTGGGACCATCGTGTGCAATTTCTCTGGTTATCACAAGAGCTGGACATCAACAATTTTCCAGCAGATTTCACTTTTAACAAGAGATTTTGTCATGGAAAGCCGCGCGGAGGCTTCGCGTGTCACGACCGATTCACTGATGAAGCGAGACAAAGGAACACCTCCGTTTTGGAGTGTTAAAGGACAAGTTGGGACATGCCTATCTCGGCTTTCAGTGCTTACCAGTCGAGTCACTCCTTATTCTCTGTGAAGGCCGTAAAATTTTCACCAAAAGCCAGATAAATTTTTCAAATGGTTTCCAGCTGCCTGTCTCTAACAGTTTCTGAAAAAATTCTGATGGAAAAAAAGTCCAAATCATTCTGCCATTTCCTCGCAATGAAACAACGATGAGAGGGGTGGAGCAGTGCTCACTCAAAGCCTGCCCACAGGCGAATGACGCATCCGACAGGCGTGGAAAAACTCACGCATGCGCACGAAGGTTCAAGCTTGGCTGACGTAAAAACATATAAATAAAATCCATATATTTTTTGCATAAAATAAAGAGGTCGGATACTTTTCTCACAGACCTCGTATCCTCATACAGACTTCACGCTTGGTTAATAATCCTTTATTTTATCTATCTATCTATGTTCAATTTTTCAATTTATTTTCATTTATATACCGCCAAATCACAACAGACTTGCCTCAAGGCGCTTCTCGCAAGTAAGGTCTAACCTTACTAACCCCCAGAGCAGCAGTGGTAAGGAAAAACTCCCTCTGAGGAAGAAACCTCGAGCTGACCAGACTCAAAGGGGTGACCCTCTGCTTGGGCCATGCTACGAACATAAATTACAGAACAATTCACAAAATGAATATACAAGAAATGCTGTTGGTGCACAGGACAGGAGGGTTTTCAGCACAAATACCACACCCATCTCTGGATGGAGCTGCACCTTAATCAGAGAGAAAAAACAGAATCAGGCATCAGAAATACAAGAAATACAGTATAATCTGCCAGCATTAAACAACAAGAAAAACAGGAAATACTAAGGTGATCGCCGGCCACTAGCCCTAAGCTTCACTAAAAGACTCAGAATTTAGGTAAAGTTAAGGCCGTGGCACGCTCTGTTTCCTAATAAAATGAATTAAAAGAGTAAAAAGCGCAGAAGTATAGTATGCCAGTATGCTAGCCATACAAAAAAGAAAATAAGTGCATCTTAAGTCTGAACTTGAAAGTCTCCAAAGAATCTGTCTGTTTTACTGACGCAGGGAGATCATTCACCAGAACAGGGGCATGATAAGAGAAAGCTCTGTGACCCACAGACGTTTTATTCACTCACACTGATCTCACTGGGACAGGAAGCCAGTGAAGGGATGCCAAAATGGGTGTAATGTGGTCGAACCTTTTGCTCCGTGTCAAAAGTCTGACTGCAGCATTTTGAACCAACTGGGGAGCCCTAATGCTGGACTGCGGTAAACCAGAAAATAAAACATTGCAGTAGTCCAACACATGGTCACCCATCACCTGAGACAGCTGACAGCAATCATCAGAGGGGTATATCAGCAGGACGGCAGCTCCACCTCATTGCCGAGATATTGTTTCTACTGAGAAGGTAACGTGCTCAGCTGACTGTTTAACAGTGATCACTGACTTTTGTGTTTTGCTCTGAGTATTTTCCAACGAGAGGTGGAGGTAACGTACCTGCTGTTCGGATTCCTGGGTGCGAGCGCGCCCTCCTTTAATTGTCCTTTGTTCCTCGCCAGCAGTACCAGGTCCGACACGCGAAGGCAGTGGCCACCTGGGAGTTCGGGACTTGGCGGCTCCAGTATTCCCGGGGTCTGGTGGCGGAGGAAACCGTGTGGTTCCGGTTCTACTTTGGAGAGGCGTCTCCTATCTTCGAGCCTGCCCACACGACACCTGTGTGAATTCGACTTTGTCTATTATTGTAATCTGTTGTACTTGTTGTGCATATTCACAACAGTAAAGTGTGTTATTTGACCTATTCCATTGTCCGTTCATTTGCGCCCCCTGTTGTGGGTCCGTGTACTTACACTTTCACAACAGGATATCTCGGCCAGCGTCATGGATCCCGAGGGGCGTCAACCGGCTGTTGAACAGCCAATGGAAGAACAGGGCGCACAGGCGTCCGCGGGAGGGGTGATCGGTGAGTTGCAGCGGATCCTCATCGCTTTCACAACTCGGTTGGATTTGATGACCGAGCACAACGTCCTCCTGAACCGCAGTGTGGAGGCTCTCGCCGCGCAGGTGGAAGCGCGCCCTCCGGGCGCCGCTGCGGCTCTCCCTCCCGTCGACCCTGTGCGTAACAGTGACGTTCCACTGGTCATTCAACGACCCCTCCCACCTTCCCCTGAAGCATACATAAGCCCCCCAGAGCCGTACGGAGGCTGTGTGGAGACGTGCGCGGATTTCCTTATGCAGTGTTCGCTCGTCTTCGCACAGCGTCCCGTCATGTACGCGACTGACGCTAGCAAAGTAGCTTATGTGATAAATCTGCTTCGTGGTGAGGCACGCGCTTGGGCTACAGCGCTCTGGGAGCAAAATTCACGGCTCCTTCAGACATATGATGGGTTTGTGAGGGAGTTCAGAACAGTGTTCGATCACCCTAATAGAGGAGAGACCGCTTCAGCCGTGCTGCTATCAATGAGACAGGGGCACCGGAGCGCAGCTGCCTATGCAGTCGACTTCCGCATCGCGGCTGCGAGGTCCGGCTGGAATAGCACTGCCCTCCGCGCCGCCTTTGTAAACGGACTGTCGTTGGTCCTCAAGGAGCACCTGGTGGCTAAGGACGAACCGCGGTTCCCTTGGATGTTGAAACACAATCCCCGGATTGATTGGCCGTCCAGGGTAGTGGTTCAGTGGAGCGAGACCTGCCATCGGGTATGTTTAGGTTCCTCGGTTCCTCCCGGTTCCCAGGCCAGGGAGGAGGTCAGAGCCCCGCCCAATCTAGGGACGGTTCCGGTGCAGTACCATGACCTTGCGGAGGTGTTTAGCAAGGATCTGGCGCTCACCCTTCCCCCGCACCGCCCATATGATTGTGCCATTGATTTGGTTACAGGTGTTGAGTTCCCGTCCAGTAGGCTGTACAACCTCTCACGACCTGAACGCGAATCAATGGAGACCTACATCCGGGACTCTTTGGCTGCCGGGTTGATCCGGAATTCCACCTCCCCGATGGGTGCGGGTTTCTTTTTTGTGGGGAAAAAGGATGGCAGATTACGTCCTTGCATCGATTACAGGGGGCTGAACGAAATCACGGTTCGTAACCGATACCCCTTACCCTTGTTGGATTCGGTGTTCACGCCCCTGCATGGAGCTAAGATATTCACCAAGCTTGATCTTAGGAATGCGTATCACCTGGTTCGGATCCGGAAGGGAGACGAGTGGAAGACGGCATTTAACACCCCGTTAGGTCATTTTGAGTACCTGGTCATGCCGTTCGGTCTTACAAACGCTCCCGCGACGTTCCAAGCATTGGTTAATGATGTCTTGCGGGACTTCCTGCACCGATTCGTCTTCGTATATCTTGACGACATACTCATCTTTTCTCCGGATCCTGAGACCCATGTTCGACATGTACGTCAGGTCCTGCAGCGGTTATTGGAGAACCGGCTGTTTGTTAAGGGCGAGAAGTGTGAGTTTCACTGCACCTCTTTGTCCTTCCTGGGGTTCATCATCTCCCCCAACTCCGTCGCTCCTGATCCGGCCAAGGTTGCGGCGGTGAGAGACTGGCCCCAACCCACAAGCCGTAGGAAGCTGCAACAGTTCCTCGGCTTTGCTAATTTCTACAGGAGGTTCATTAAGGGCTACAGTCAGGTAGTTAGCCCCCTGACAGCCCTGACCTCACCAAAAGTCCCCTTCACCTGGTCGGATCGTTGCGATGCCGCGTTCAAGGAGTTGAAACTGCGCTTCTCGTCTGCACCCGTTCTGGTGCAGCCCGATCCTAGTCGCCAGTTAGTGGTTGAAGTGGACGCCTCAGACTCAGGGATAGGAGCTGTGCTGTCCCAGAGCGGGAAGACCGATAAGGTCCTTCATCCGTGTGCCTATTTTTCCCGCAGGTTGACCCCGGCCGAACGGAACTATGACGTCGGCAATCGAGAGCTCCTCGCGGTGAAAGAGGCTCTCGAAGAGTGGAGACATCTGTTGGAGGGAACGTCTGTGCCATTCACGGTTTTCACTGACCACCGGAACCTGGAGTATATCAGGACCGCCAAGCGGCTGAATCCCAGGCAAGCCCGCTGGTCACTGTTCTTCGGCCGTTTTGACTTCCGCATCACCTACCGGCCCGGGACCAAGAACCAGAGATCGGATGCCTTGTCCCGGGTACACGAAGACGAAGTCAGAACGGAGTTGTCGGATCCACCGGAACCCATCATCCCGGAGTCCACTATCGTGGCCACCCTCACCTGGGACGTAGAGAGAACCGTCCGGGAGGCCCTGGCACGAAGCCCGGACCCCGGGACTGGACCGAAGAACAGACTTTACGTCCCACCAGAAGCTAGGGCTGCAGTCCTGGACTTCTGTCACGGCTCTAAGCTCTCCTGTCATCCAGGGGTGCGAAGGACCGTGGCAGTTGTCTGGCAGCGCTTCTGGTGGGCGTCCCTGGAGGCCGACGTCCAGGATTATATCCAGGCCTGTACCACCTGCGCCAGGGGCAAGGCCGACCATCGCAAGGCTCCGGGACTGCTACAGCCGCTGCCCGTGCCTCATCGCCCCTGGTCCCACATCGGCCTGGATTTTGTCACGGGCCTCCCGCCGTCCCAGGGAAACACCGTCATCCTCACGATAGTGGACCGATTCTCCAAGGCGGCCCACTTCGTGGCCCTCCCGAAGCTCCCAACAGCCCAGGAGACGGCAGACCTCCTGGTCCACCACGTCGTCCGGCTGCATGGGATTCCATCAGACATCGCCTCCGATCGCGGTCCCCAGTTCTCCTCGCATGTCTGGAGGAGCTTCTGCCGGGAACTGGGGGCCACGGTCAGTCTCTCATCCGGATACCACCCCCAAACCAACGGGCAAGCAGAGCCGGCCAATCAAGAGATGGAGCAGACCCTGCGCTGCGTGACAGCCGCGTACCCGGCGGCCTGGAGTACCCATCTGGCCTGGATCGAGTACGCCCACAACAGCCAAGTGTCGTCAGCCACCGGCCTCTCCCCCTTTGAGGTGTGTTTCGGGTATCAGCCCCCGTTGTTTCCGGTGGTTGAGGGACAGGTCAGTGTGCCCTCGGTCCAGGCCCACCTACGGAAGTGCCAGATAGATACATAGGTCCTTTCAAGATCCTTAAGGTCATCAATCCCGCCGCAGTGAGGCTTCAGCTTCCGGCCTCACTGCGGATCCATCCAGTGTTCCACGTGTCGAAGATCAAGCCCCATCACACCTCACCCCTATGTACACCCGGTCCGGCACCACCTCCTGCCCGGATCATCGACGGCGAGCCGGCTTGGACTGTGCGCCGGCTTTTGGATGTCCGACAGATGGGCCGGGGCTTTCAATATCTGGTGGACTGGGAGGGGTACGGTCCCGAAGAACGCTCCTGGGTGAAGAAGAGCTTCATCCTGGACCTGGCCCTCCTGGCCGACTTCTACCGCCGCCACCCGGACAAGCCCGGTCGAGCGCTAGGAGGCGCCCGTTGAGGGGGGGGTCCTGTTGTGTGGGCCGCTGAAGAGGAGGTACTGCTGGCCCACCACCACCAGGAGCAGCCAGGGTGACAGCTGTCACCCATCACCTGAGACAGCTGACAGCAATCATCAGAGGGGTATATCAGCAGGACGGCAGCTCCACCTCATTGCCGAGATATTGTTTCTACTGAGAAGGTAACGTGCTCAGCTGACTGTTTAACAGTGATCTTTGTGACTTTTGTGTTTTGCTCTGAGTATTTTCCAACGAGAGGTGGAGGTAACGTACCTGCCGTTCGGATTCCTGGGTGCGAGCGCGCCCTCCTTTAATTGTCCTTTGTTCCTCGCCAGCAGTACCAGGTCCGACACGCGGAGGCAGTGGCCACCTGGGAGTTCGGGACTTGGCGGCTCCAGTATTCCCGGGGTCTGGTGGCGGAGGAAACCGTGTGGTTCCGGTTCTACTTTGGAGAGGCGTCTCCTATCTTCGAGCCTGCCCACACGACACCTGTGTGTATTCGACTTTGTCTATTATTGTAATCTGTTGTACTTGTTGTGCATATTCACAACAGTAAAGTGTGTTATTTGACCTATTCCATTGTCCGTTCATTTGCGCCCCCTGTTGTGGGTCCGTGTACTTACACTTTCACAACAAGCATCATGTGTTACTAATGTAATCTTTGTGACTGTGGTCCCAGCTCTCTTCAGGTCATTGACCAGGTCCTCCTGTGTAGTTCTGAGCTTTCTCAGAATCATCTTTACCCCACAAAGTGAGATCTTGCATGGAATCCCAGACTGAGGGAGATTGACAGTCATCTTGTGTTTCTTCCACTTTCTAATAAATAATCATAACAGTTGTTGTCTTCTACCAAGCTGCTTGCCTGTTGTCCTGTAGTCCATCCCAGCCTGGTGCAGGTCTACAGTTTTGTCCCTGGTGTCCTTAGACAGCTCTTTGGTCTTGGCTATGGTGGACAGGTTGGAGTGTGATTGATTGTGTGAACAGGTGTCTTTTATACAGGTAACAAGTTCAAACAGGTGCAATTAATACAGGTAAAGAGTGCAGAATAAGAGGGCTTCTTAAAGAAAATTTAACAGGTCTGTGTGAGCCAGAATTCTTGCCGGCTGGTAGGGGGTCAAATACTTATTTGTAGCAGTAACATACAAATAAATTATTAAAAAAATCATACATTGAGATTTCTGGATTTTTTTTTTTTTTTTTTAGATTATGTCTCTCACAGTGGACATGCACCTAAGATGAAAATTTCAGACCCCTCCATGATTTCTGAGTGGGAGAACTTGCAAAATCACAGGGTGTTCAAATACTTATTTTCCTCACTGGATATTGCCTTTAAAGTGTCCCTGCCACGCCATGACGTTTTTACATATTCTTGAAGAATAAAAAAGCTTTTTCCATACCTTGTTTTTGTTTTTTAACCATCAAGGATTTAGATGTTTCGTTACCCATCTAAGAATTTGAATTTACCGCCTCCGAGTTGACCTACTTTTTCGCTGCAACGGATGTGACGTCATTCGAGTAAATGTGTCGCAGCGCGGCTCTGTTTACCAACACGGCAGACACGGACAGCGAAGGCATAGTGTGCGATTATAGCAAAGATTGAAGTGACATAGATTGTTTTTGAAGAAGAGGACGAAGTTTCTGATGAAGAGATTAACGGTGTAAATAATGAGCCGCTCCAAACCGTGTATGTTCCAGCCGAACACGACAGAAAGAGGATGACGCGCAGCTGTCAGCTGACAGCAGCAGCGATGTGGATGAGGTTATAAGCTGCTGAATGGTTTGTTCACTCACCACCTTTTCTTATAAATGATCATTTATTCCTGGCACGGTGTGTTTGTGTATGAAAAAAAATATTTCAGCAGCACAGCGTGCTTAAATTCAGGAGTTTATTCTAAAATCACTGAAAATAAAGTTTCTGTACATTCTGTATATATTTAATCATTCATAAGTCAGTTTCTTGTGATTGTTAATTCACATTTTATTCAAAGCAAATGATTGCAAATCTTTATCTGAAAAGCTGTAGACCCAAATGGGATGGGGAAAAAGATTTCTAAATAAAAGAAAATTTTACTTCTATATCTGTTGTCAAATTTTATCAGGCATAATATTGTAGAAAAATGTTTATGCTAAATTGAGACTTTCCTGTTAAAATACACATACAGAACATCTGTAATCATATTTGTATCACATCTAATCTACTTTGAATGAACAGAAGTCTGAACAAAAAACAAGCTGTTCAGTTTACATGCATATGTATATTTGGAAAACACAAAAATGTCAATGTTCTGTTTTTTTTTCAGGTGCTCATGTGAACGCAGTCAGCCGATGCCACAAACCATTCAGCAGCTTATATCGTCCTCCACAGCGCTGCTGCTGTCATCTGACAGCTGCGCTTCATCCTCTTTTTGTAGCGTTCAACTGGAACATACACGGTTTGGAGCCGCTGATTATTTACACCATTAATCTCTTCATCAGAAACTTCCTCATCTTCTTCAAAAACAATCGATATGTCACTTAAATCTTTGCTATAATCGCACACTATGCCTTCGCTGTCCGTGTCTGCCGTGTTGGTAAACAGAGCCGTGCTGCGACACATCTACTCGAATGACGTCACATCCATCGCAGCGATAAAGTAGGTCAACTCGGAGGCAGTAAATTCAAATTGTCAGATGGGTAACGAAACATCTAAATCCTTGTTCAGTGTAATTTTATGGCAAAAAAACAAAGACAACATGTGGAAAAAGCTTTTTTATTCTTCAAGAATATGTAAAAACGTCATGGCATGGCAGGGACACTTTAAATACTATAACAATCAATTTGGAATTGAGTTTGTACAAAACAAAAGTTCTGCATTAAATCCTAAAGTGATAAACCTAATACAACCAAGAGCTTGTGTATTTTTCTGACATCTGTTTGTTGGCCAGATTGCTTGGAGGATTAACAACAACAACAACAGCAGCAATCACAGATTTCTGACATCTGCCAATCTGGATCATCTGCAAAATTCAGTGGAGTCTTTCATGCCCTAATATCTATCTGTGGGGCAAATTTGGTGAGAATCCGTGAAGTAGTTTTTACGTAATCCTTCAAAGCCTATTTGAAGTGAAATCTTGATCCAGAATCTGGATTCGGATCTGGATCACCTCCAAAATTTAATGGAGTCTTCCATGGCCTAATATGTATCTGTTGTGAAAATTTGGTGAGAATCAATCAAGTACTTTTGATGTAATCCTTCAAATCTTATATAAAGTGATACTTGATCCAGAATCCGGATCCAGATCACCTCCAAAATGTAATGGGTTCTTCCATGGCCTAATATGCATCTGTGGTGAAAATTTCATCAAAATCCATGCAGTAGTTTTCACGTTATCCTGCAAACAGACAGACAGACAAATAAATAAATAGATAAATAAACGCCGATGATTTTGTTACATTCTTGGCGGAAGTAACAACAACAACAACGTTGTGTCTCAGACATTTTGTTCGAATATTGCCAAGGAAGCCGACGAGTTTGCGCTTGCACACAGCGAACTTTATTACAAGGCGTCAGCAACCTACTGGTCTCCATTTATCTTCCACCTACTTAGCCAGAGCCTTATATAGTGATGCTTAGCGCCCCTGCAGTTAAGCCCGGGTACTGCACCAACAGAACCTTCCAGTTACCACAAACAACAACATAAAACTTGGTGAAGCTTGAGACAATACTGATACAAGCTCAAAAAAAGGCAACAATTTGGGCCTTATGTGCTGTAATATCTACTTTTGTCATTTTACCTTTTTGTCTCATTTTGTTTCAGCCTTCAGCTTTGGTTTGAGTTTCCTCTGTCAACTTTCAAGCTTACAAAAGTGACAAACAATCCAAGTTTTCATCCCATGTTCAAACCCAAAAAAAAAAAAAAAAAAAACAAAAAAAAAACAATGCTTTTGGCGGAAACCTCAGAGCATAATTTAGTGTTTAAACAATTATGAGTGTGTCTTGAACTTGGCAGTGAGCTCCATAGTTTTTTTTTTCTTCTTCTTCATTAAGTGCTGGTGAAGGATTTTCAAATTCAGATTTGCTTTGTTGTGCCCACAGTATGCAATCGTGATTGCTGAGACGTCTGTTGTCAGGTTACATAATTATTGTGGTGTTGCCAAATAATACCACAACAATTCTGGCAGTAATTACTGTTAATCACACTTACAAAGGCAACCACACAAGTGACTCATTAAACTGAATACAAATTAGCAGTATGCATCAACATGAATAATGCATTTAATGTCAACATTAAAAAGGACTATTCATAGCACCTGAGGCATCTTACAGAGGAAATTGTAGTGGACAAATTGTCATGTCCTACAGTGATAATGTGCAAACAGTGTTTAGTAAACATTAAGGGTTATATTGGAGGGTGCAACCTCAAAATTCACAGCAACCAAACAAACGTTCTAGCAAGCTTTACATATAACAGAAGATCAGTATATTCTGCCTGAATTTTCTTGTGGAAAGCACAAATCTAGAGAGGCAACACTGATGTTTCACTTTCAGATTTTTCTGCTTCGTCTATGAGGCACAGACATCAACTACTACTATTTCATCAAATAGGATTGGTTGAACTCAATATGTGTGGTTATCATCACCCCCCCCCCCCCCCCCCAAAAAAAGCTAAATAAATAAAATGAGCTTTTCAGGGCATGCGGTTGCTTTACAAAAAACTAAATATACTAATATCTGCCAATGTACGAGGTCTGTCCGTAAAGTATCATACCTTTTTATTTTTTTCAAAAACTATATGGATTTCATTCATATGTTTTTACGTCAGACATGCTTGAACCCTCGTGCGCATGCGTGAGTTTTTCCACGCCTGTCGGTGACGTCATTCGCCTGTGAGCACGCCTTGTGGAAGGAGTGGTCCCGTCCCCTCGTCGGATTTTCATTGTCTGGAAATGGCGGAATGAAAAGGACTTTTTTTCCATCAGAATCTTTTCAGAAGCTGTTAGAGACAGGCATGTCTATCTCGGCTTTCAGTGCTTACCAGTCGAGTGAGTATAAAAGAACTTGTGGAGAGCTGGACATGTCCCAACTTGTCCTCTAACACGTCGAAACGGAGGTGTTCCTTTGTCTTGCTTCATCAGCTAATCGGTCGTGACGCGCGAAGCCTCCGCGCGGCTTTCCATGACAAAATCTCTTGTTAAAAGTGAAATCTGCCGGAAAATGGCTGATGTCCAGGTCTTGTGATAACCAGAGAAAGAGCACACGACGGTCCCGTATCCACAGAGCCATCAGCTTAGAAATGATCCAGTGGTTTGTGCCGCATCGTCGCAGCTTGCAGCGCGGCGCACCGACCGTCCTTTAAAGGGGTCCTTAAACCTGTAGTTAAAGTCCTTATTCTCTGTGAAGCCCGTAAAATTTTCACTGAAAGCCAGATAAATTTTTCGAATGGTTTCCAGGTGCCAGTCTCTAACAGCTTCTGAAAAAATTCTGATGGAAAAAAAGTCCTTTTCATTCCGCCATTTCCAGACAATGAAAATCCGACGAGGGGGCGGGACCACTCCTTCCACAAGGCGTGCTCACAGGCGAATGACGTCACCGACAGGCGTGGAAAAACTCACGCATGCGCACGAGGGTTCAAGCATGTCTGACGTAAAAACATATGAATGAAATCCATATAGTTTTTGAAAAAAATAAAAAGGTACGATACTTTACGGACAGACCTCGTATACATAAACAATGGCAATGCCAAATATGTAGTTACCAAACATGAGGTAGTTAATGTTGGGTAAGAACTAACCCCGATTATCACAGTATAATTCACGCTGTGATAGGCAGGGACTAATTTCCTGGGTGGCATGCAGACAATTCGTTCAGACAAGTTTGGTGGACCGAATGAATGCCACAGACTGTAACTATCCGGCCTCGGGGGGCGCATTCAGCCCTCGAGTCAACAATTGGAGACATCTGATATAATCCATTGATGGGATGTTACATCAATCCATTTTTTATACCCGCTTATGCCAATTAAGGGTCAGGTGGTCCTGGAGCCTATCCCAGCAGTCATAGGGTGTGAGGCAGGATACACCCTGGACAGGACACCTGTCTGTAGCAGGGTCACATACCCATGACCTGGGACGCTACATGCTGAACTAAAATTAAATAAATAAGTTAATAAAGGGCTGGACTAGGAGGGCGTGGAAGGCCAATATATCACCAGAGTGTGCATGACGCCTGAAAAAAAAAAAGCCTTGTGGCTGCTACATCGCTGTATTACATTACTAATACATATGTATTGGTTTCTTTCTTTTTATAGGACATCAGAATACTGTAGAACTCATAAGATTTGCAAATTCTGCTTATTTAAACAATAATTTGACTCAGATTTCTGAAACAAAATAGCGCATTTCAGTATCCTAAAAATGAATAAATTCATCCCCAGCAGTAAAAGGGTTAAGGGTAATCATCAGCAAAAAAGGCTGCCTGTTACTCACAACACCTCATAGAGTTGAAAAAATTGTCATTTTGGAATGGTCATCCACTTCGAATTGTGGATCACTGCTACCGTTCCACAACGTAAATGGATCGGCGTCACTACCTGGTGTGAATAATCACATAACACAGCAACGTAGTAGCCACCAAGGCCGCTGCTGGTGCTTTTGTTTTTTTTCAGGCCTCCTGCGCACTCCGGCAATATTTTGGCCTCCTGTGACTTTCAGTCCACCAGGATAATTAATTAAAAATTGGTAATATAAAATAGCAGAACACAAGCAGCAAAAGGAAAAAAAAATTCTGACTCACCCACCAGGGAAACCCAACAGACCATCAAAGCGCATCTGCATCTGTAGGCAAATGAACAAGGCTGTCACTCACACTGGTACACAAACTGACAGGCAGAGATGCTTAGACACATCCTTACCAAAAAGTAGTATATGCAAGTATGTTTCAAGTATACTTCTAGTTTACATTTTTATATACTTATAAGTACTATTTTTTGGTAAGGGCAAACAGGCATTTTTAGTTATTTCTTTATAGTCTATCAATATGATCCACAGTCTGAGACACACACACAGTCCTACCCCTCACCAGAATGATATGCTTGAAGGGAATCCTCCCAAACAGCTGAGATTTGGTGTCAGAGTACAGCATCACATGGCATGCATGTCTACAACCAGAGCAAGACAAAGCCTCCGCCCTCGACATCTGTCCACTCGCCATCTACGAAGACAAACACAATCCCACAACTCAGAGAATCCAAATTCATCTGGACCTCTTTTTATCAAGGTCAACCAGTGTATAAATGCAGTGGTACCTTGTCAAACACACTCTGCTCTTCTCTCTTTTCTTATACAGTATATCTTCTTATACAGAACGTATCTGAAACTTCTTAAAGCAGCTTCAAGGCCTGTGAGCCTGTAGGCAGGAAGTTAGTACAGGCTGGCCAGCAGGATAACAAATGAAGACTTGGTGACTTGTGCCAAAATGTTGTAGCACCATCTGCTGGTGTGGAGCAGAATCACAAATGGGGAATTCCTTGGATTTAACTGTGAATGTTACTCTTCATTGTTTGTTTGTATGTTTGATTGTTAGCAGGATATATTAAAAATGCAGTAACAACTTTCAATTAAATTCTGAGCAGAGATAGGCCTGTCCTTCAGTCAGGGAAGTGATTACATTTTGACCCAGATGTAGATTCATGGTAGTTGTTATCAGTGTTGTTGCCACAGTTACTTTGAA
This sequence comes from Thalassophryne amazonica, assembly GCF_902500255.1. Lineage (NCBI taxonomy): Eukaryota > Metazoa > Chordata > Actinopteri > Batrachoidiformes > Batrachoididae > Thalassophryne > Thalassophryne amazonica. The sequence continues at coordinate 51,862,146 of NC_047108.1, read as the reverse complement.
AAAGTGATTACCCCTGTTGGAGACTGGCCCCCCAGTATCCTTGACCTCATCCGCCAGTCGCCACACATCCGTGGATCCCAGGGAAGGTGGAACCAAAGAAGTCATGACACAAAGGAATCTGTTCGGATTACACCCTGCCTGATTTACCATTCAGAACATAGTTTTATTTAAAAGAACATTGAGTTGTAAAATCAGTCTTACACAGATCTCTGTGGATCCTGTTCTCAGCCCTGACGTAGCCTTAGCTCTCAGCAGGAGATAAGAAGAAGAGTCCCCCACGTTATCTATCATTCACTTAAATAACCTCCTCTAACAGTGATTCAGCTATTCTAGAGGCATTGTTTTGTCCCTTCCTCTCATTGGTCCAAGAGGTTGGTGAGAACCGTCTGCTTCTGGGAATTCTCCTCCCTTCGGGTTGTGTGGCAAAACTAGCTTGGAAGGAGAGGTGTCTTTACCACACCCATCCCTGATGGCCTGTACAGGACAGGTTATGGCCACATGCTTCAGGCTTCCTCCCTTGTTCCTGTGAGAATCTGCAAAACAACTATGTGTGGGCATGAACACACTTCCTGAGATATCCTTAGCCATAACATACGAGGTCTGTCCGTAAAGTATAGGTCCTTTTTATTTTTTTCAAAAACTATATGGATTTCATTCATATGTTTTAACGTCAGACATGCTTGAACCCTCGTGCGCATGTGTGAGTTTTTCCACGCCTGTCGGTGACGTCATTCGCCTGTGAGCACTCCTTGTGGGAGGGGTCGTCCAGCCCCTCGTCGGAATTCCTTTGTCTGAGAAGTTGCTGAGAGACTGGCGCTTTGTTTGATCAAAATTTTTTCTAAACCTGTGAGACACATCGAAGTGGACATGGTTCGAAAAATTAAGCTGGTCTTCAGTGAAAATTTTAACAGCTGATGAGAGATTTTGAGGTGATTCTGTCGCTTTAAGGACTTTTCACGGTGCGAGACGTCGCTCAGCGCTCTCAGGCGGCGTCATCAGCCTGTTTCAAGCTGAAAACCTCCACATTTCAGGCTCTATTGATCCAGGACGTCGTGAGAGAACAGAGAAGTTTCAGAAGAAGTCGGTTTCAGCATTTTATCCGGATATTCCACTGTTAAAGGAGATTTTTTTAATGAAAGACGTGCGGACGGATTGCAGCGTCGGCTCGCAGCCGCCGCGACGCTCCGTCACAGGAAAAACACCTCTGCTGGAAGCCTTAAGGACAAGTTGGAACATCTCCAGCTGATAAACAATTTCTCATATACTCACTCCACTGAAAGCCATCAAAAGCCACCTGGATTTTACAAATGGTTATCAACACGGAGGTGTTTTTCCTGTGCCGCCGCACCGCGCCGGCTGCGTCCCGACGCGCGGACCCGTCCGCACGTCTTTCATTAAAAAAATCTCCTTTAACAGTGGAATATCCGGATAAAATGCTGAAACCGACTTCTTCTGAAACGTCTCTGTTCTGTCACGACGTCCTGGATCAATAGAGCCTGAAATGTGGAGGTTTTAAGCTTGAAACAGGCTGATGACGCCGCCTGAGAGCGCTGTGCGACGTCTCGCACAGTGAAAACTCCTTAAAGCGACAGAATCACCTCAAAATCTCTCATCAGCCGTTAAAATTTTCACTGAAAACCAGCTTAATTTTTCGAACCATGTCCACTTCGATGTGTCTCACAGGTTGCGCACGAGGGTTCAAGCATGTCTGACGTAAAAACATATGAATGAAATCCATATAGTTTTTGAAAAAAATAAAAAGGACCTATACTTTACAGACAGCCCTCGTATATCTTAAATGTCAGCAGGCTAGTGTGCACAGATGTGCCTGCAGTTCAATACTTAGTTCCACAGCAACAATATAGACAGGGTACATCTTGTCTAGACATTCCACTGATACCAAACAAGCCGCATAAGCAGTTACACTATTCTCACAATTAATCCAAAGTAGGATGACAAGTACAATATCTTCAGCACATAATGTGCTCTTACAAAGAAACCCTAAATCTAATTCAGTTAGGGATGAGAGAGTACGCCACTATCTGCATAACCATCTAAATTATCTGTAACTGTATCTGTACACTTAGTGGGCGGGGCCTAAAGCGGAAGTAGGCTTGGCTTAACCCGAAATGGCTGGGTTTAAATAAGTACATTATTTTAAGTCTGAAATTGATATGGATTGATCAGAAGTTGCAATATTTATTGTTGATTTGAAAACTATTGACAAACTATTGATCACAAAAGTAAGAGAACTATTTGCAGAACAAGTTTTTTTATGAACTCAGAACATGAATATTCTTAAGTGTATGAGGGTGATTCTTAGACTACGGGCACTTATTATGTCCTTTGATCATATTGTATGAAAAACAGAAAAAAGGGAAAATTTCACACTTTTATAGTTATCTTTACAATGAAAGTGTGTTAAGAAATTTGTTCTAGTAGTCTATGATGACTTTTTCACCTTTTTTCAGCATCATTATATGCAAATATTGCCGTTTTGTGCTTGTCCCACACCCAGACTTTTGATCTTCAATGATAAACATGAATGGTAAAGAAACGTTTTTTCTAATGTTTTAAAATATCTCTGAATAAAATATCAGTAAAATAATCAAAACATAATTGGGGTATTCAATGTCATACAACTGTTGTGATTTTTTTTAAACAAAATGTAGTTGTCCCACACTATTGCCGTAATTTCCACCACAACACTGTAATGTCCCTTTAAACAGTTTGTATGAAAGATTGTTTGGGTAGTTTCTATGGAGATAAACAGTGACATCAGAGCACATGTATATAGCGCCAAATCACAACAAATAGTTGCCCCAAGGCGCTTTATATTGTAAGGCAATGGTGTGGTGGAAATTACATTTACAAGGCCAATAGTGCCCGTAGTTAAAGAATCACCCATGAATGAATATTTACAGAACAGCCTCAGAATTGAGAGTCAGTGTTTTTGATCACAATAGTAAAGGAACTATTTTACAGAACAGGTTTTTTTATAAACTCAAAACATGAATATTCTTAAGTGTATGAATGAATAACAGAACAGCCTCAGAGTTGACATTCAGTGTTGTAGGAAATTATGAACTACTAAGTATGCATGAACAAGAGTTGTCATACTCAACACAACTTTCTTTTTTTTTTAATTTTATGATCAAACTGTGATTTTTTTCAATTATTTATTTATTTTTACTACGTTACTTTCTTGGCATTTTTTTCCACACAGACTTAATATTGATTAAGGTGTGTGTGTCTGTGTGTGCATGACTGTCTGTGTGCATGTGTGTGTGACTGTGTGAGAGGGAGAGAGAGAGGTTGTTCAACTGACCAATTTATTTTTAATGAACTGCAGTAAGAAAGTGTCAAATACTGCATGCAGCCATATTCAATAAAAAAATATTAATATAGGCTACTTTGTGTGTTCAGCTATATGTGTGTATGTGTGTAAGTGGTCTGTAAGACTATTTATTTTTTATTGATCTGTGTGAACTTGGTGATTCATGCAAACATCCAGTGATGGTAAACAGTGAAATAATATGTCAGCCTTGTTCACTGTATTCTTCTCAAAAGCACCACGTACAGTAGGAGCAAAGTTTTCCAACTGACTTTATATCACCAACAAAACTAAGACCAAACAAACGGTTAAAAAATAAATAAATGAATAAAAAACGCGACTGGAGTGGAGGCAGTGACTGACGGGACACGAGCTGTTTTCAGCTCTGTCTTGTCAAAAGCACCGCGTAAGATATGAAACAAGTTCACCAAATAACTTTAAATATCAGACAAACCGAAAAAGAGGCGAGCTGAAGAAAACCTTTAAAGAGTACTGACAGAGCAACGTGAGGCAGAATCAACCGTAACATATTTAGTAAAGTTGGGAGGACGTCAACAAAACCATCCATGGGAACATTCTGCAAATGTTTTACTTTTTTTTTTACCTGGGTAAAAAAGCAGCTTTATCCTATAAAGAGAAATAATACATTTACAAACATTTTGCAATTCAGCCTCAGGAATTCAAAACACATCAAGTATATAAGGCACATTGCCCTCACCTTTCATACACTTATTTCTAAACTTGTATGGCCCAGATACAACAGCTAGGTTGCGCCCACTTCTGTTACATAATAGGCTTGTGCAAACCGGTTATAAAGTAAAAAACTACATGAGCTAGAATAAGCCGGGTGAGGTTTCCCGTGTTGAGTCAAATTAACCCGCAGGGTCCTGGTGGTGCTCTTCCGTCTACTAGGCTTCCTGGTGGAATCGGTACACCAGACGCTACCCTGGAGGTCATGTGAATAACACCACTGGATCGCTAGTTGGCATCGCTTATGGTCGTAACTACGATGATATGATCATCTTTGAACCTCCCACTTTCGTTCCTGATTAATGAAAACATTCACCTGTATAGCCCCTGGCCATCCCTCTTAATCATGGAGCCAGTTAAATAAAGAAAACCCACAAAATATAACCACAGTCCTATTCCATTATTCCTAGCTGGGGTATCCATGTGGCCCACTTTAAACGCTGTAATTTCCAAAGTAAACGCTTCAGACAGCCAATGTGTGTGAGTGGCGCTATTTAAATCCAAGTAATTTCTCCATTTATGTGTATTTTGTGTCTGTCTGATGCCAGCAGCCGCAACAATAAAGTTGCTGCAGTTAAGAAGCTTGTAGTTGGATCTCGGTACTCTGCTCTTAACTGAGTGTCCTTTTACTTTATTAGAACAACACAGAACAAAGGAATAAAAGTGACAACTCTCAGTATCTACAAGGAATCAGATGTAATAACGAAGTGATTAAAAGTGACAACTCTCAGTATCTAAAAGGAATCAGATGTAATAACGAAGTGATTATGAACCTCCAAAGACAATACAATTTGCATTACAGCATTTTCTCAATGAGTCTGGTGGATTGTATCTATTATAATGCAGTCTGAACAGTTTACTTTGAAAATTACAGTGTTTAAAGGGGGACATCTGGATATCCCAGCTAGGAATGATGGACTAGAACTGCGGTTATACAATGAGCAAACTGAGCAAATAGTAAACAATGAAGCAAAAAACAATAAAGTTTATCAGTTTGAACATTAAATATCTTGTCTTTGTGGTGTATTCAATTGAACATAGGTTGAAGAGGACTTGCAAATCATTATATTCTGTTTTTATTTACATTTTACACAACGTCCCAACTTCGTTGGAATTGGGGTTGTATTTTGTGGGTTTTATTCACTTAACTGAGGCCATGATTAAGAGACAGCAAGAATGAATTCATTAATCAGGGACGTAAGTCTGAGGTATGAAGACGATCAGATACCGTCACAGTCCCGACCATAAGCGATGACAACTAGCAATCCAGCAGCGTTATTCCCAGGATCCGCTGGGCAGCGGATCTAGGACTGGTGTTGTGTGGGCCGCCAGAAGAGGATGTACTGCTGGCCCACCAACAAAGGGCGCCCTGCCTGAAGTGCGGGCTTCAGGCACGAGAGGGCGCTGCCGCCACGGACACAGCCGGGAGTGACAGCTGTCACTCATTAATTCCTGACAGCTGTCACACATTCTTCATCAGCGCACTCCATAAAGACCAGACGTCATCTCCACCTCATCGCCGAGATATCATACTTCATTGGAGGTAATATCCTCAGCCGTTTGTGTCTTTTGCAATATATCTGTATATTGTGAGTGTTTGCAGGAGTACCGGTTCCTTTTTCTGTGGAGGCTGAGTGAGTGCAGGACGGCACTCTTTTCCCCTGAGGAATCACTGCGGTACTCTGCAACATATTGAGTGAGAGGTGGAGGTGGCATTCCCACCGTTGTTGTTACTGGGTGTACACACACCCACACTTGACTGTCTTTGTTCTTCGCCAGCAGTACCAGATCCGACAGTCGGGGACAGTGATCACCTGGGAATTCGGGACTTGGCGGCTCCAGTATTCACCAGGTTCTGGGGCGGCGGAAATCGTGTGGTTCCGGCTCTTCTCAGGACAGACGTCTTCTATCCTCGAGCCTGCCCACACGTCACCTTTGTAATTTGACTGTAATTATATTCTGTGATTGTCTGTATGTTCGTTGTGCACCTTCACAACATTAAATTGTTACCTTTTGGCTCATCTATTGACCGTTCATTTGTGCCCCCTGTTGTGGGTCCGTGTCACTACACTTTCACAACAACTGGGTAATCTTGCAGAATAATTCACAGGCCCACATATGTATAATTTCATGGTAAAGAGAGCTCAAACATTCCAACAATGTTCTTGGGACGTTACAAAGAAATGTATTATAAGAAATATAATACATTTAACTTCTCTGTCAGAAATATAATACTTGTTGTTTTATAAGAAATATAAAACAAGAATTTGAAAGGTTTCAGTTATTTAAAATCATAAACAAGCAGGCAATTTAGATAGCAAGGAAGAAATAAAAGACAGACAGGTCAAATTATAGATATTAGTTCCTGCATATCTTAGATTTTCAATATAATGGATTCTATGTTTAGAAAAAAAAATTACATATATATATATATATATATATATATATATGTAATTTTTTTTCTATATATATATATATATATATATATATATGTAATTTTTTTTTCTAAACATAGAATCCATTATATTGAAAATATCTGCAACATTCTGCAGATGTTACCCCAGAACTTATGTGGGCCGCTGAAGAGGAGGTACTGCTGGCCCACCACCACCAGAGGGCGCCCTGCTTGGAGTGCGGGCTCCAAGCACGAGAGGGCGCCAGACCCAGAAGAAGTGACAGCTGTCATTCATCCTCTGCACCAGCTGTCACTCGTTTATCATCATCATCATCACCATAAAGGCCGGACTGCAACTCCACCTCCTCGCCGAGAAATCGCAACTACTGAAGAGGTAATTTCTCTGCTGACTAATACGTTGTGTAATAATCTGAACTTCTGTTGCAGCCGTTTTCCTGGTGGTTTTCTTGTCTGTGGGATTGGCGTTTGGTGTGACAGCGACGGCTTCGCCTCACACTCCAAACCAGATAAGTGGTTAACCAGGAGCTGCACGAGTGTGTGATTGGAGGTGGAGGTGCTCCCTCCTAACTGTGTACAGACTGTGGATTACTGAGTGTGCGGACTCACACTCATTCATCTTATCTCTGCTTTCTGCCAGCAGTACCGGGGTCAACAGCCGAAGACAGAGGCCACCTCGGGACTCGGGACTTGGCGGCTCCGGTGTTCTTCAGACCGTTGGTGGTGGAAGCCGTGTGGGACGCGGCTTCTCTCTCGTCGGGGGTCTTCTATCTTCGAGCCTGCCCACACGTCACCTGGTGTCAATTGACTTTGCAAATTTCTGTGTATTTAGTTGTGTCTTATCACAACATTAAATTGTTACTTTTTGGCTTATTCATTGTCCGTTCATTTGCGCCCCCTGTTGTGGGTCCGTGCTACGACACCTTCCCAACAGAACTAGAATTTTGAAATGAGTTATCATCTGGACAAAAAGAAGCGCTAATTACAGACAATGACTTTAAATTATTAAGTTCCTCTTCCCCATTTCATTTACAAGAGGGTGCAGATTTTCTTTGTAGCCACTGACTCCACCAGGTGATTTCACTCATTAACCAGTGTTGCCACAGTTACTTTGAAAAAGTAATCCAATTACTGATTACTCCTTGAAAAAGTAACTTAGTTACTTTACTGATTACTCAATTGGAAAAGTAACTAAGTTAGATTACTTGTTACTTTTTTAGTTACTTTCCCCAGCTGCCGACAACAACCCACGTCAACATGACAATGATACCTGTTTTGTCAAAACTCACTTTATAGTCACCCTTTCTTGACTTCAATGAAAATAAATACTTGTTTTATAAAAAGTAAAATAAAGACCTCTTTCTTGACCTCATATTTAACTGTTGACAGCACTGTAACAGTAAAACTTGCAATTTCAAACCTACATTGTTTATAAATGACGAGTCGAGCTGCTACAAAAAACCGTGGATGAAAAGCTCACATCTCGCTTAAAGTGGGCAGTTCAGTCGAACCCCGACCCTGCCCGCGGACCAAGTTTAATGCTGCTATCGACCCATAATGTAAAAATAATAGTAACGCACAGTGATTTGGAGAAGTAACTTTAATCTGATTATTGATTTGGAAAGATTAACGCGTTAGATTACTCGTTACTAAAAAAAGTGGTCAGATTAGAGTAACGCGTTGCTAAGTAACGCGTTACCAGCATCACTGGCATTAACTGATTCCATCTGCTCAAAGTGATATTAATGAGTGAAATCACCTGGTGGAGTCAGTGGCTGCAAAGAAAACCTGCACTCTCTTGGCCCTTTCTGGAACAAGTTGCCCACCCCTGATTTAGACCCCTATTTAATTCTTCAATTGAACCCTACCTGGCTGCCTCTTGAAAATTCAAGTGGCCAATCAGTTTTTTTTTTAAGAGTTCATGTCTATGGATTATTTGTGCCAAATTTGATGTTTATATCACCATTTGCAGGTTTCCACTCTAAATATTCTCTTATCTGCTGCACTATATATATGAAATGTAAGATGGTGCTCCTCTGTGTTTCTCAATTACCCTCAAAAGTATTGGAACACTTGGTATTTCACACATTTTAATCTGTTTATTCTATTTCAAATACTTTTTTTTTCTAAAATTATCTTCCTTATCTCAAACTGAAAGCAAATCTCTACAACTTGATATAAATGAATTAAAAATATAAAATCTAGCTTCCTGATGAAGTGGTGTAGAGGAGGATTTTCTTAAAAAGAAGACCTGAAAGTTCAGCTACAATTTGACAGAAAGTACATTTGAGATGAAAGCCTAGATTTGATGTTTTGGTGAAAGAAACTTTTGTATTTCTTCATAATTGATGTAAATAAAGTCCAAGACATATTCAGTGACTTGGAAATGTTCATGTTTCCATCCCCTGATTGTCTAAAGAAAACTGGCAATAGAACTGATTATTATTTACAGGTTTTATCAAGTTTTAGAGATTTGCTTTCAGTTTGAGTTTGAGGAAGATAATTTTAGAAATTTAAATTCTTTTTTGTATTTCTAGTATTTAAAACGGCATAAACAAATTAACGTGTGAAATTCCAAGTGTTCCAGTACTTTTGGAGGGCATAGTATCCTAACCTTATGATGAGTGCAAAAATGAGTGTGGTATTATTACGGTTTTGTTTAAGAATGTTTAATTTTCACTGTTGCTGCACTTTGTGTCAAATCATAGTCATATCATATATCATATTGATATGAAAATTCAGTAAGGTATATCTTCTATTATACATTCCAAACCTAAAGTGGAACTCTACTAGTGTTTACTAAGGTACACCTAAATATCTTTTTTTTTTTTTTTTTAAAGAGAGTAGAGCCACTTAGGTTCCTGGTCTTGAGAACCAGGGATGGTAGGTTGAAAAGCTTTTTTATCCCATGGGAACTCTCCTTACCTACCTAAAGGGCTCAAGAATATGGACAACATGTATATAAGTGACATTTACATGGAAATTCATATGACAATATTGAGATATGATAATTTGGCCATATTGTACAGCCCTACTGTCAACTAGCTGAAATGTTTGAATATTAATTTACATCTACAATAAAAAGAAAAATGCTTAAAAAGGGGGCAGAGCCCCCCCCCCCCAAGAAGCTGAAAGGTTTTAGTCATGCTCATGCTCCCAAGAACAATTTTACTGAAAAAGTCTGAAGGACCTAAAGGACGTGGTTAGGTGGCGAGGAACTTTTCTAGGCATGTGACAGGCAAATAAAGAAAAATGTTTAAAAAGGCGGGGGGTCTGGGGGGCGCAGCCCCCCTAGCAGCTGAAAGGTTTTTGCCATGCTCATGCTCCCTTGAAGCTTTTGCTCCAAATAAAGTCTGAAGGACCTAAATGACATTGTGAGATGCTGATGAGCTTCGCTCATTCATGTCTGCGATATATGCATATTATATATTCAGTTTAAGTAATTTGGATTTCAGTTTACAGATCAATTACTTCAGGAAATCTTGATCGCAAACCCTAGCTCCGCAAAAAAAAAAAAAAGAAAAAAAAAAGGGGGGGGGGGTCACTGCAGCCTGTGAGGCAGGGAGGTGAGCCCCAAGCAAGCTCTTCCTTCTGGTGTCAAGCGCCTGGCCATGTAGGGTGTGACACGCTCGGGACAGCAGCAGGTGGGGAGTTTGACTGGGGCGCTACACCTGTCAAGTGGGATCACAGGTGTCACACTCAGGGAGAACAGAAACCTCCCCTGGAGACTCCGGTAATGTTAGAAAGAAATTCACAGATTCGAAGTTCATGGCTCAATAAATCTTAAAGGGGATAGAGAATCAAAATCATCTTTTTCATGTTTTTGGTGTTAGTTCAGAGTCTCCCCACTGTGGGGAAAACACACAAAGTGTCAGCAAGTTTCAGAACCTCTGTTTCAAGTATTTCTCCTTTTTTGAATTGCCCCTAGAAAACAGGCCAATCCGTTTTTGAGGGAAAACTTACGTCACTTTTTCACCAATAGCCCCCCCCCCCTACACACACACACACACACACACACACACACACACACACACACACACACACCCAGACCCACCCCCTTTCACACACGCCCCTTCTAAATTAATTATTCATGAGGTTGTGCCCACCCATTCATAACACTCGAAGAGGAGCAATGGCGAGCTACAGGTGTGCTTTCCCAGGCTGTTTTAGCAGACTACGATCTTCCCACGGAAAGCAGTGTACGTGATCACTGGCTTTTATTCTTTTTTAACCGCATCCCCAGTACATACAACCGCCGACTATTTCTTTGCTCTGCACATTTCACGGAGGACTGTTTCACAAACCTTGCACAATTTCGAGCTGGCTTCAGTCGGCATTTAATACTCAGTAGAGGGTCAGTTCAGACTCTGCGACAAAATCAACCCCAGCAATCAGTACAGCCTGTGAGTATCACATTTTCTTTGTTTTAAATTTGTTTTTAAATTTATTTCGGATTATTTTTTTTATTATCATTATTATTTTGTGACTGGACTTTATGTCACAGTCCGCCTCTGGCTGACTTCATGTTGGTGGGCGAGGAACAAGATTTATCACTCAACAGCAATGTTGAAACGTGATCTGTTAAATAAGTTAGTGAAGATTACTGTCGTCTCGTTTTCGCTACAACGCGCTCAACTTTTGTTCAGAATCAGCTTCTTATCACTGGTAACGACGCGGATTTCCTCTCACTCAAACCCGCAGCTTCACAGCGCTTTAAACCGTCGTCCACAGACTTCAATAGCGAGACAAGTGCAGCAAAACGAGACGAGTTATTGGATAATTGCTGGGCTTTGTCCCGCCCATCGGAGGCTCTGCGTGTCTGGGGGTCTATGGGGCAGTGGGCTGGCCTCGGCTGGCCCGGACGCCCAGCTTCTGCATGATGATTGGATGATCTGTCTGAGGCTGAATCCATTTTTGATTGACAGCGAAATGAGCGAATCAGCGATCATTTTCATTCTGTTCTGAGTTGAACCGGAGACTTTCCTAATCCTCTTAGCGGCATTTTCAGTGAGAGCAAGGGCAGCCAATCAAACAACGGCAACCGATCAGCGCCAACACCTACGTGCATTTCATAATGAGGTTGCCAAATAAGCTCCGAAACGATGCCATTAAAAGCAAACGAGGCATTCTAAACCCAGCATAGTAACATAGCTGTTTCAGAGAGCCTTTTAGGAAGGTTCTGAGCCATTACAGACCCAACCAATTTTTTGGGGGCTACATATCACATCACAGAACAAGAATTAATGCCCCATTCAACCTCTCTCTATCACCTTTAAGAGAAATGTTGTAGAAAAACAAGCAACACTCGTTTGTAACCTCAGGAAAATAGACCATGAGCTACAATCTTATTTTCATCCATATGAGCTGTCCTCTGAGCTGGAAAAATATCACTGATCTGAACAAGCAGGCGGCTGAGAAACAGAAGTGTAGGGACCGTCTACAAAGTGCAAAAACGAAAAGAGACACCAGAAAAATATTCAACAGACTCATTGGTATAAGGTGTGGTGTCACTAAATTCACTGAACACATCAATGGTCTCCTACTGCTTATGTTACAGCACTCATTTTAGAAAGATGCCTTTTTGAAAAATTTAAGGGAATTTTTCATTGCTTTAATTTTGAATAGTGTCATTGTTATAAGGTGCAGTGACACAAATTCCACAGCACACATCAGTGGGGTCCTGCTGATTATACTACAGCACTATTTAATTCATATTTAGCATAAAGCTGTACTTGGGTGATCCTCTGACACCAGTCAGTTACGGTGATCTTGGGGTCAATTTCAAGGTCACAAGGAGATGTTCAAGATATTGTCATTGCCACCCTTGTTGGTGTGATATCTCAAGAACCAGATGAACAATTTCATTCATATTTATCATAAGGGTGTACTTGGGTGATCTCCCGACACCAGTCGATTACGATGCTCGTTAGATCAATTTCAAGGTCACAACAAGATATTCAGGATGTTCTCATTGCCACCATTGTTTTTGCAACATCTCAAAAACCAGTTGACCAATTTTCAGCATATTTTGCATAAGAGTGTATTCCCGTGATCTCCCAACAGTTTGTATTACTAATTTGTGGGGATGGACACCTCCTGATGACTCGTTATAAAAGGATACCTTTTATGTACCTTTTATGTATTTAAACACATTAACTATTTTGGCATATTATTATTTCCTAAGACACTCAAATGGATACACATTATTAATAGTCACTGAAACACTCCATTTGGTTAAAACAGAAAATTTCACCGTCAACATATTGATAATGCAGAAATATCACATTTAAACACACACCATTTACAAGGAACACACATCATTTAAATGAAGTGATTATATGCAAAGCATTTTGTTTGAATAAACAACAAAAACATTAGAATTGTTATATATGCATAAAATAAAATACTGTTCTCTTTCATTCCTTTTCAAACAAAGGTTTCCTCACTTAGACCTAGAGATAATAGCTGGTTGTCGAGACTCAAAGTTTATGGCCACGTCTTATCATGGACGAGTTCCTCTTGCATGTCTGGAGAGCTTCTGGCCTTTGTGTGAGGCCATAAAATGTGGATTCTCCTGGCCTGGGAAATTTCAGATCCTGAAGTGAAGCAATTATAATGTCATGTAATGCACAGTGACCGAAATTTAACTCAAACAAGCAAGGGCTTCTTTGAAACTCTGAGTTACAGTTCTGTTGTGATGTGGGGCTAGAGTGGAGGCCCACGGGGGTGTCTCCAAAGCTTATCTCCAGATGGAACCAGGAATTTCCCAGTTAGGACTGCTTGTCACCAGTCTCACAAACTAGGGGCAGGTCTACTAACTACTTGCCACACAGCTGTTAAATTTTTTTCAAGATGGCAGTGGTTTTTCTGAAATACATTGAAAAATCACATTTACAGGCTACAAATCCATCTGACCAAGAATGTGGTGGGAGTAGAATCCACATAAGCCTGCCATGTAAGGGGAACTGTAGGAACCTGTTAAAAAGCTACAACTTTGTTGACAATGAGTGGCTGAACGGAGAGGTTTTGATTACATTTTAAAGTCTGATGGCAGTGTGACATACAACCCCAATTCCAATGAAGTTGGGACATTGTGTAAAATGTAAATAAAAACAGATTTGCAAATCTTCTTCAACCTATATTCAATTGAATACACCACAAAGACAAGATATTTAACCCCCTAACGCCCAAATTTATATAGCTGTATATAATAAAAATGTTTTGTGTGTGTTTTTGCCTTTAAGTAGATGGTAAATAATGTTGAGATTATTAATTTCACTTTTGCACAAAAACTAGATTGTTGTGTGGGCCGCTGAAGAGGAGGTACTGCTGGCCCACCACCACAAGATGGCGCCCTGCTTGAAGTGCGGGCTTCAAGCACGAGAGGGCGTCGGCTTTGCTGGAGGTGACAGCTGTCAACAATCAACACAAGCCGTCACCCATCATCACCACTACAAAGACCGGACTGCAACTCCACCTCCTCGCCGAGAAATCAACTACCATTCAGGTAATTTCTCTGCTGCCTGACACTGTGTGTGTTTAACCTGAACTTCTATTTGCAGCCGTTTTCCTGGAGTGTTTCCTTATCTGGAGGATTGGCGTTTGGTGTGACAGCGACGGCTTCGCCTCACACCCCAACTCAGATAAGTGGTTGACCAGGAGCTGCACGAGTGTGTGTGATTGGAGGTGGAGGTTTTCCCTCCTTTACTCAAGACAGACTGTGATTACTGAGTGTGCGAACTCACACTCATCTGGACTGTCTTTGTTCTCTGCCAGCAGTACCGGGTCTGACTGCTGAAGACAGCGGCCACCTGGGGCGCAGGGCTTGGCGGCTCCGGTGTTCTTCAGCTCCGTTGGTGGTGGAAGCTGTGTGGGGATCCAGCTCTTCTCTCTCCAGGCGTCTTCTATCGTCGAGCCTGCCCACACGTCACCTGGTGTGTGATTGACAGTCACCATATTGTTATTGTCTGTACGTTGTTGTGCAATTCACAACATTAAATTGTTACTTTTTGGCTTATCCATTGTCCGTTCATTAACGGCCCCTGTTGTGGGTCCGTGTCACATCACTTTCACAACAGGATTTCTCGGCCAGCGTCATGGATCCCGAGGGGCGTCAACCATCGCTTGAACAGCCAATGGGAGAGCGAGGTGCACAGGCAGGAGGCATGTTGGGTGAGCTGCAGCACATCTTAACCGCCTTCGCCGCTCGGTTGGACTTAGTTACCGAGCAGAGCAGTGTTCTCAATCGCAGGATAGAGGCTCTCACCGCCCAGGTGGAAGCGCGTGCTCAGGGCGCTGCTGCAGCACCTCCTCCTGCTGATCGTGTGCCAGAAACAGACATTCCGCTGGTCGTTCAACGACCCCCCCCACCTTCCCCTGAAGCATACATAAGCCCTCCGGAGCCGTACGGAGGCTGTGTGGAGACGTGCGCAGACTTCTTGATGCAGTGCTCGCTCGTCTTTTCACAGCGTCCCGTCATGTACGCGGCAGACGCTAGCCGGGTGGCTTACGTTATAAATTTGCTTCGAGGAGAGGCACGCGCCTGGGCTACGGCGCTTTGGGAGCAGAATTCACGGCTCCTAACGGTTTATACTGAGTTTGTGAGGGAGTTCAGACAGGTGTTCGATCACCCTCATAGAGGCGAGACCGCTTCAAGTGTGCTACTGTCGATACGGCAGGGGCGTCGGAGCGCAGCTAAGTATGCAGTCGACTTCCGCATCGCGGCAGCGTGAGCCGGCTGGAATGCTGTTGCGCTCCGCGCCGCCTTTGTAAACGGACTGTCTCTGGTTCTTAAGGAGCACCTGGTGGCGAAGGACGAGCCGCAGGATTTAGACGGGCTTATCGACCTGGTTATACGGTTAGACAACCGATTAACAGAACACAGACGGGAGCGAGACGAAGGGCGTGGTCAGGCACAAGCCGTCCCTCTTCCTCCCGGGTCTGAAAGGGAGCCGACTTCCCCATGCTCCACTGCCAGGGCTCTCCACGTGACAACAGCTCCCCCTGCTGACGTTGCTATGGAAACGAGCAGGGCCAAAA
Organism: Thalassophryne amazonica; assembly: GCF_902500255.1. NCBI lineage: Eukaryota > Metazoa > Chordata > Actinopteri > Batrachoidiformes > Batrachoididae > Thalassophryne > Thalassophryne amazonica. The sequence goes on along the minus strand of NC_047108.1, from coordinate 51,846,610 downwards.
AACGATCAGATCAGAGACAAAGGAGGCTGATCCGTGGAGAGTGTTTTCTCTGCAGCTCTACTGAGCACACACAGAGAGAATGCCCCAAAGGATCAAAACAGCAGCACTCGTCCTTAGAGACTGGGCTAAGGGTGGGTCACAATACCCACGCGGGGAGACCCCGTAAATCTGCACGAATCCCAGTCACGATCCTGAGTGAGGATTTAACCCTTCACGCCCCAGCACTGGTGGACACGGGGTCGGAGGGAAATCTGCTGGATAGCAGATGGGCAAAGGAGGTTGGGCTCCCTCTAGAGGCCTTACCGTCACCATTGTCGGTGCGGGCACTAGATGGCACCCTTCTTCCACTAATCACACACCAGACTCAGCCAGTGACATTGGTGGTGTCTGGGAATCACAGGGAGGAGATTGTGTTTTATGTAACACCTTCTACCTCCCGAGTGATTTTGGGTTTTCCATGGGTGTTAAAACACAATCCCCGGATTGATTGGCCGTCTGGGGTTGTGGTTCAGTGGAGCGAAACCTGCCACCGGGAGTGTTTAGGATCCTCGGTTCCACCCGGTGTGACAGCTAAGGAGGAGGTTTTAGTCCCCCCCAATCTGGCGGCGGTGCCAGCCGAGTACCACGACCTTGCTGACGTCTTCAGCAAGGATCTGGCACTCACGCTGCCCCTGCACCGTCCGTACGATTGTGCCATTGATCTGATACCGGGCGCTGAGTACCCGTCCAGCAGGCTGTACAACCTCTCACGTCCGGAACGCGAATCAATGGAGACCTACATCCGGGACTCGTTAGCTGCCGGGTTGATCCGGAACTCCACCTCCCCGATGGGTGCTGGTTTCTTTTTTGTGGGCAAGAAGGACGGCAGACTCCGTCCATGCATTGATTACAGAGGGCTGAACGAGATCACGGTTCGCAACCGATACCCATTACCTCTGTTGGATTCAGTGTTCACGCCCCTGCATGGAGCCCAAATTTTTACAAAATTGGATCTTAGGAATGCTTATCACCTGGTTCGGATCCGGGAGGGAGACGAGTGGAAGACGGCATTTAACACCCCGTTAGGTCACTTTGAGTACCTGGTCATGCCGTTCGGCCTCATCAATGCGCCCGCGACGTTCCAAGCATTGGTTAATGACGTCTTGCGGGACTTCCTGCATCGGTTTGTCTTCGTATATCTAGACGATATACTCATCTTTTCTCCCGATCCTGAGACCCATGTTAAGCATGTACGTCAGGTCCTACAGCGGTTGTTGGAGAACCGGCTGTTTGTGAAGGGCGAGAAGTGTGAGTTCCACCGCACTTCTTTGTCCTTCTTGGGGTTCATAATCTCCTCCAACTCCATCGCCCCTGATCTGGCCAAGGTTGCGGCGGTGAGAGATTGGCCCCAACCAACGAACCGTAGGAAACTACAACAGTTCCTCGGTTTTGCAAATTTCTACCGGAGGTTCATCAAGGACTACAGTCAGGTAGTTAGCCCCCTGACAGCCCTGACCTCCACAAAAGTCCCCTTCACCTGGTCGGATCGGTGCGAAGCCGCGTTTAGGGAGTTGAAACGCCGGTTCTCGACTGCACCGGTTCTGGTGCAGCCCGATCCCAAGCGCCAGTTTGTTGTTGAAGTGGATGCCTCTGACTCAGGGATAGGAGCCGTGCTATCCCAGAGCGGGGAGTCCGACAAGGTTCTCCATCCATGTGCATACTTTTCCCGCAGGTTGACCCCAGCTGAACGGAACTATGACGTCGGTAATCGGGAACTTCTTGCGGTGAAGGAGACTCTTGAAGAGTGGAGACACCTGTTGGAGGGAGCATCGGTACCATTTACAGTTTTCACTGACCATCGGACCCTGGAGTACATCCGGACCGCGAAGCGTCTGAACCCCAGGCAAGCCCGCTGGTCGCTGTTTTTCGGGCGTTTTGACTTCCGGATCACCTACCGCCCCGGGACAAAGAACCAACGATCTGATGCCCTGTCCCGGGTGCACGAAGAAGAGGTCAAGACCGAGCTGTCAGACCCCCCTGAAACCATCATCCCCGAGTCCACTGTCGTGGCCGCCCTTACCTGGGACGTGGAGAAGACCATCCGGGAGGCCCTGACACGGAGCCCGGACCCGGGGACCGGTCCGAAGAACAAACTGTACGTCCCACCAGAGGCCAGGGCTGCGGTCCTTGACTTCTGTCACGGTTCCAAGCTCTCCTGTCACCCAGGGGTGCGAAGAACCGTGGCAGTGGTCCGGCAGCACTTCTGGTGGGCGTCTATGGAAGCCGATGTCCGGGAGTATGTCCAGGCCTGCACCACCTGCGCCAGGGGCAAAGCTGACCATCACAAGGCCCAAGGCCTCCTCCAGCCTCTGCCAGTGCCTCGTCGCCCCTGGTCTCATATCGGCCTGGACTTTGTCACGGGCCTCCCGCCGTCCCAGGGAAACACCACCATCCTAACGATAGTGGACCGGTTCTCCAAGGCGGCCCACTTCGTGGCCCTCCCGAAGCTCCCGACGGCCCAGGAGACTGCAGACCTCCTGGTCCACCACGTCGTGCGTCTGCATTCCATCAGACATTGTCTCAAATCGTGGTCCTCAGTTCTCCTCCCAGGTCTGGCGGAGTTTCTGTAGGGAACTGGGGGCCACCGTCAGTCTCTCGTCTGGGTACCACCCCCAGACGAATGGGCAGGCAGAGCGGACAAACCAGGAACTGGAGCAGGCCCTCCGTTGCGTGATCTCCGCGCACCCGACGGCCTGGAGTGACCATCTGGCCTGGATCGAGTACGCTCATAACAGCCAAGTCTCGTCTGCCACCGGCCTCTCCCCATTTGAAGTGTGTTTGGGGTACCAGCCCCCATTGTTCCCGCTAGTGGAGGGAGAGGTCGGGGTGCCCTCGGTCCAGGCCCATCTGAGAAGGTGCCGTCGGGTGTGGCGTACCGCCCGCTCTGCCCTGCTCAAAGCCCGGACGAGGGCCAAGAACCATGCAGACCGCCGGCGTGCCCCGGCCCCTGCGTACCAGCCTGGGCAGGAGGTTTGGCTTTCCACAAAGGACATTCCCCTGCAAGTGGAAACCCAAAAGTTGAAGGACGGATACATCGGACCTTTCCCCATCCTCAAGGTCCTCAGTCCAGCCGCAGTGAAGCTGGCAGCTTCAGCTTCACTGCGGATCCACCCGGTTTTCCATGTGTCCCACATCAAACCTCACCACGTGTCACCCCTCTGTACCCCCGGACCGGTGCCGCCTCCTGCCCGGATCATCTACGGGGAGCCGGCTCCTGGACGTCCGTCGGAAGGGCCGGGGGTTCCAGTATTTGGTGGACTGGGAGGGGTATGGACCCGAAGAACGCTCCTGGGTGAAGAGGAGCTTCATCCTGGACCCGGCCCTTCTGGCCGACTTCTACCGGCGGCACCCGGACAAGCCTGGTCGGGCGCCAGGAGGCGCCCGTTGAGGGGGGGGTCCTGTTGTGTGGGCCGCTGAAGAGGAGGTACTGCTGGCCCACCACCACAAGATGGCGCCCTGCTTGAAGTGCGGGCTTCAAGCACGAGAGGGCGTCGGCTTTGCTGGAGGTGACAGCTGTCAACAATCAACACAAGCTGTCACCCATCATCACCACTACAAAGACCGGACTGCAACTCCACCTCCTCGCCGAGAAATCAACTACCATTCAGGTAATTTCTCTGCTGCCTGATACTGTGTGTGTTTAACCTGAACTTCTATTTGCAGCCGTTTTCCTGGAGTGTTTCCTTATCTGGAGGATTGGCATTTGGTGTGACAGCGACGGCTTCGCCTCACACCCCAACTCAGATAAGTGGTTGACCAGGAGCTGCACGAGTGTGTGTGATTGGAGGTGGAGGTTTTCCCTCCTTTACTTAAGACAGACTGTGATTACTGAGTGTGCGAACTCACACTCATCTGGACTGTCTTTGTTCTCTGCCAGCAGTACCGGGTCTGACTGCTGAAGACAGCGGCCACCTGGGGCGCAGGGCTTGGCGGCTCCGGTGTTCTTCAGCTCCGTTGGTGGTGGAAGCTGTGTGGGGATCCAGCTCTTCTCTCTCCAGGCGTCTTCTATCGTCGAGCCTGCCCACACGTCACCTGGTGTGTGATTGACAGTCACCATATTGTTATTGTCTGTACGTTGTTGTGCGATTCACAACATTAAATTGTTACTTTTTGGCTTATCCACTGTCCGTTCATTAATGCCCCCTGTTGTGGGTCCGTGTCACGTCACTTTCACAACATAGATAGTAATATTAGGTATTCTGGTAATGACTTTATGTTATAATGTTATTATAATAATGATGGTATGTTGCAAATTTGCGACAACGGGCATACAGGTCAATTTGGTAAGTTGCATATTTGAGTCAGCGATTGTAGCATATATGCGACGATGGGTGTTAAGGGGTTAATGTTCAAACTGATAAACTTTATTGTTTTTGTGCAAATATTTGCTCATTTTGAAATGGATGCCTGCAACACGTTTTGAAAAAGCTGGGACAGTGGTATGTTTACCACTGTGTTACATCACCTTTCCTTCTAACAACACTCAATAAGTGTGTGGGAACTGAGGACACTCATGATTGGGTATAAAAGGAGCATCCCCAAAAATCTCAGCTGTTCACAAGCAAAGATGGGGTGAGGATCACCACTTTGTGAACAATTGCATGACAAAAATAGTCCAACAGTTTAAGAACAGTGCTTCTCAATGTTCAATTGCAAGGAATTTAGGGATTCCATTATCTACAGTCCATAATCAGAAAATTCTGAGAATGTGGAGACCTTTATACACATAAGTGGCAAGGCCGAAAACCAACACTGAATGCCTGTGACCTTCGATCCCTCAGGCGGCACTGCATTAAAATCAGACATCATTGTGTAAAGGATCTTACTGCATGGGCTCAGGAACACTTCAGATAACCATTGTCAGTTAACACAGTTTGTCGCTATATCTACAAGCGCAAGTTAAAACTCCACCATGCAAAGAGAAAGCCATATATCAACAACATCCAGAAATGCCACCACCTTCTCTGGGCCCGAGCTCATTTGAAATGGACATACGCAAAGTGGAAAAGTGTGCTGTGGTCTCATGAGTCCACATTTCAAATTGTTTTTGGAAATCATGGATGTCGTGTCCTCCGGACAAAAGAGGAAAAAGACCATCCAGATTGTTACCAGCGCAAAGTTCAAAAGCCAGCATCTGTGATGGTATGAGGGTGTGTTAGTGCTCATGGCATTGGCAACTTGCACATCTGTGATGGCACCATCAATGCTGAAAGGTACATCCAGGTTTTGGAGCAACACATGCTGCCATCCAAGCAACGTCTTTTTCAGGGACGTCCCTGCTTATTTCAGCAAGACAATGCCAAGCCACATTCTACATGTGTTACAACAGCATGGCTTCGTAGTAAAAGAGTGCGGGTACTAGACTGGCCTGCCTGCAGTCCAGACCTGTCGTCCATTGAAAATGTGTGGCGCATTATGAAGCACAAAATATGACAACGGAGATCCCGGACTGCTGAACAACTGAAGTCGTACATCAAGCAAGAATGAGAAGGAATTCCACCTACAAAGCTTCAACAATTAGTGTCCTCAGTTCCCAAACGCTTATCGAGTGTTGTTAGAAGGAAAGGTGATGTAACACAGTAGAAAACATACCACTGTCCCAGCTTTTTTGAAACATGTTGCAGGCATCCATTTCAAAATGAGCAAAAAACAATAATGTTTATCAGTTTGAACATTAAATATCTTGTCTTTGTGGTGTATTCAACTGAATATAGGTTGAAGAAGATTTGCAAATCTGTTTTTATTTACATTTCACACAATGTCCCAGCTTCATTGGAATTGGGGTTGTATTTTATAAAATTAATTCAATCTTGAATTAATGCTCTTGGTTTGGTTTGTTATGGTACATGTGAAAATATGAATGTAGCAAAAGCATCTGTCCACACAGGAAACATGAAGGTTTTTGTCTGTCATTTCAGGAAAGGTAAAGAGATAGTAATGAATGAGGTTGCGGGTCATCTTCTGCGGACCAAGAGCTCAGAACACGCAGAGGGCAGCGTTCTTGCGGGAGTAGCTGTGCTCAACAATCCTTTGCTCATTTAAACTTAGAAGGCCAATTCAAAAAAGTTGGGCCACTATGGAAAAGGATGGAGAAGGCGGCCGGGGGGAAATAAAGAAAATGTAGTGTCTTGCATTTAATTTGACTTTTATTTCATTGCAGACAGTATGGACCCAAGACATTTCATGTTTTGCTTATTTAACTTTAATTTCAGTTTGTAAAGGGCAATGGCACAAATCTAAACTGCATATATTGTTGTCCTGAAGCCGTATGGACTTCTGTGGGTTTGGAGGCATCTCGTTGGACCCTCACCCAGTGGAAGAGAGAAAAGGACACAACTTGTCAAAAGGGGCCATAAAACCATTTTAAAAAAATCATGATTTATCACCTCCAAATGCCATAAAACCATAAAAATGTCATGATTTATGTTATCTTTCTGTTTTCCTGCAATGCAGGAGCCTTTCAGCTGCACACAGTGTCCCGCTAATGGTTAATGAAATAATGGTTTATAATTAAAGGTGAATATTTATGAAATAATTATAATCGTTAAAAGTATTTTTTGAAGTAATTAAAGAAATAGTCTTTAGTTTCTTTGTAAAGTAATGTTGACTCTTTTACTGCATTAGCAGAACTCTGAGTCTGTGTGTGTGGACGGGTCTGTTTAGCTCAAAAGACCACAGGTCTTTGACACTGTTTTAGACAAAACAGGAGGGTGTTGACTCTTTTACTGCATTATGGCCCAGTCACACGGCACTTAACGAAGGGCAACGAAGCCCTAACGAAACAAGAAATCTGGACTTTAGTTGGCATTATTTAACCTTTGCTCAGCTTTGTTCCTGCGGCTGGCGCTTCGTCTGCATTTTTAAACTGTTGAAAAATTTGAACAAAGGGCAACGAAAACTTCAATTCGTCCGTGTTTTGTTTTGCTGTTGTTCTTGACGTTTTTTAATAGTTTGCTTAGTTTTTGTAACGTTAGTGTTTAGTTTGACTTCATTGACAGCTGAATGTTTTCACATAGTGCAGAAGCCGGTTTCTGGGTGCTGCTGCTGCATTCATGTACTCAGCCTGCTTGCTTGGATTTTTTTTTTTAATCTGTGTGTGTGTGTGTGGGGGGGGGGGGGGGGGGGTCAGCTTCAATTATATAGTGAAGAATTAATCTTTTGTGTGGATAGAATGAATTATTTTGCCACAAGCAACTGCTGAATTTGAAACAACAAAAAAGTTGTGTAATTTCCAATGGTACTTGAATGCAGCGACACTAGCAGCTCCTGTGTAGCTTACACAAACGCACTCATCTTCAACCACTTAATCCAATTAAGAGAAATAGAAATACTGTTTTCGGTTGCGGCTGCATTAGCTTCCCTGTCTGGAATTTTACCAGCTTTCTTTCCCCTTCAGGTCTGAAAAACACCACAATTTTGCATCCCAGAGCACTTTCAAATTTTCCCACCTGATAGAGAGATACTGGTGTATCAGCCGTTAACCCCACGCTAATTTGTAACGTGTGCGCCCACCCCTCGACTTCCTGCACGGAGAAATGAGGGTTCAATAATTGGATGAGGTTTATCACAAAACATAAACGGTTCTCAGCATTGTACACGATATTAAGGCATCAGGATTTTTTCTGTATAATCTCCTTATTTAGGAGGTCATCTATTTTATGCTCATCTTCAACCGTTTAGTCCAATTCAGGGTCGTGGGGGGCTGGAGCCTATCCCAGCAGTCATAGAGCGTGAGGCGGGGTACAACCAGGACAGGACTCCAGTCTGTCACAGGGCCACAAAGAGACAAACACATACACACCCACAGACACACCAACGGACAATTTTTAAAGACTCCAATCCACCTAATCCGCATGTCTTCGGATGTGAGAGGAAACTGGAGTACTCGGAGGAAACCGACGCAACCACGGGGAGAACATGCAACCTCCACACAGAAAGTCCACAGGCGGGAATTGAACCCATGACCTCCTAGCTGTGAGGCAACAGTCGTAACCACTAATCCACCATGCTGCCTGCATATGCTTATTATTTTTTATTAAATATAACAATGAGTGTAGGAATGACAATCCAGTCCTTATGTACATATTTCAACAGGTCAATAATTCAAATGATTATATAAAGAGCTGTTCTGGAAGGCAGAATTCACGTTGTGGATCAGCTGCAGCTGGTGGAATAAGCACACGAGTCAATGCGCGTTCACACGGACTGATCAATTTAAATCAAATCAAATCACAAATAACAGTTGCCCCAAGGCGCTTTATATTGTAAGGCAAAAGCCATACAATAATTACAGAAAAACCCCAACCGTCAAAACGACCCCCTATGAGCAAGCACTTGGCGACAGTGGGAAGGAAAAACTCCCTTTTAACAGGAAGAAACCTCCAGCAGAACCAGGCTCAGGGAGGGGCAGTCTTCTGCTGGGACTGGTTGGGGCTGAGGGAGAGAATCAGGAAAAAGACATGCTGTGGAGGGGAGCAGAGATCAATCACTAATGATTAATGCAGAGTGGTGCATACAGAGCAAAAAGAGAAAGAAACACTCAGTGCATCATGGGAACCCCCCAGCAGTCTAAGTCTATAGCAGCATAACTAAGGGATAGTTCAGGGTCACCTGATCCAGCCCTAACTATAAGCTTTTTCAAAAAGGAAAGTTTTAAGCTTAATCTTAAAAGTAGAGAGCGTGTCTGTCTCCCTAATCCAAATTGGGAGCTTGTTCCACAGGAGAGGAGCCTGAAAGCTGAAGGCTTTGCCTCCCAATCTACTCTTACAAACCCTAGGAACTACAAGTAAGCCTGCAGTCTGAGAGCGAAGCGCTCTATTGGGGTGATATGGTACTAAGAGGTCCCTAAGATAAGATGGGACTTGATTATTCAAAACCTTATAAGTAAGAAGAAGAATTTTAAATTCTATTCTGGAATTAACAGGGAGCCAATGAAGAGAGGCCAATATGGGTGAAATATGCTCTCTCCTTCTAGTCCCTGTCAGTACTCTAGCTGCAGCATTTTGAATTAACTGAAGGCTTTTCAGGGAACTTTTAGGACAACCTGATAATAATGAATTACAAATTGAGACTTCCAACTTGGATGGACAAGACTAAGAGTCAAGCTTTCAAATGAATTAAAGCTCTGTCTGGGTTTTTGATTCATTAATAAGCTGGAGTGGAAGATTGCTGCTAATCCTCCCCCTCGGCCCGTGCTACGAGCGTTCTGGCAGTTAGTGTGACTCGGGGGTGTTGACTCATTTAAACTAACATATTCATCCTGCTGTAACCAGGTTTCTGTAAGGCAGAATAAATCAATATGTTGATCAATTATTATATCATTTACTAACAGGGACTTAGAAGAGAGAGATCTAATGTTTAATAGACCACATTTAACTGTTTTAGTCTGTGGTGCAGTTGAAGGTGCTATATTATTTTTTCTTTTTGAATTTTTATGCTTAAATAGATTTTTGCTGGTTATTGGTGGTCTGGGAGCAGGCACCGTCTCTACGGGGATGGGGTAATGAGGGGATGGCAGTGGGAGAGAAGCTGCAGAGAGGTGTGTAAGACTACAACTCTGCTTCCTGGTCCCAACCCTGGATAGTCACGGTTTGGAGGATTTAAGAAAATTGGCCAGATTTCTAGAAATGAGAGCTGCTCCAGCTAAAGTGGGATGGATGCCGTCTCTCCTAACAAGACCAGGTTTTCCCCAGAAGCTTTGCCAATTATCTATGAAGCTCACCTCATTTTTTGGACACCACTCAGACAGCCAGCAATTCAAGGAGAACATGCGGCTAAACATGTCACTCCCGGTCCGATCGGGGAGGGGCCCAGAGAAAACTACAGAGTCCGACATTGTTTTTGCAAAGTTACACACCAATTCAATATTAATTTTAGTCACCTCCGATTGGCGTAACCGGGTGTCATTACTGCCGATGTGAATTACAAACTTACCAAATTTACGCTTAGCCTTAGCCAGCAGTTTCAAATTTCCTTCAATGTCGCCTGCTCTGGCCCCCGGAAGACATTTGACTATGGTTGCTGGTGTCGCTAACTTCACATTTCTCAAAACAGAGTCGCCAATAACCAGAGTTTGTTCCTCGGCGGGTGTGTTGCCGAGTGGGGAAAAACAGAGATGTGAACGGGTTTGCGGCGTACACGGGGCTTCTGTTTAGGACTACGCTTCCTCCTCACAGTCACCCAGTTGGCCTGCTTTCCTGGCTGCTCGGGATCTACTGGAGGGTAACTAACGGCGGCTAAGCTACCTTGGTCCGCACCGACTACAGGGGTCTGGCTAGCTGTAGGATTTTCCAAGGTGCGGAGCCAGGTCTCCAATTCGCCCAGCCTGGACTCCAAAGTTACGAATAAGGTACACTTATTACAAGTACCATTACTGCTAAAGGAGGCTGAGGAATAACTAAACATTTCACACCCAGAGCAGAAAAGCGCGGGAGAGACAGGAGAAGCCGCCATGCTAAAGTAAGAGCTAGTAGCTGCGCTAAGCTAGCGGATTCCTAAAAACACACAAAGTGAATAATGTGTAAATAATTTTGAGATGATTCAGCAGAGGGAGTGCTTTAGTTAAGGCACGTGAAGATTACACTGTGAAACAAATCGTTATCTAGTTAACTAGATCAATCTAACTGCGCAGATTAAACAGCTAACAGATACGGCAAAACACCGCTGTGCTCCGGAAAAGGAAGTGATACAATACCGCAGTGAGAGCCAACCACCAGTAGAGGCAGTAGAGTAGAGTCAATAGATGGATATGGACTCTACTCCACTGTCCAAGCGTACCGCAAGACAATATGAAGTTTTAAAAAGTAGATCCTTCCGTATAAAGACAAGAAAAAGGTGCAGATGCAAACTGACGTAAATCCACAAATTACAGTTGGCACGCGCAATGCATGCTGGGAGAGGGTCTTGTCCCTGACGTCTCGGCAGCGTCCATGATGAGAGGGACAATTTGCGGAGGGCTAAATGTTAGCTGTAAATTTGTCATTTTCAAATGAAGATTTCTCCGTTGAATGACAGATCTGGGCTTGCAGATTTACTTTACTACATTCAGAAGGATCTTATGTGTAAATATAAGTCATTTTTTGGTCCAAAGATCTGACTGCATTTATTTCAATGCAGGTCTACTTTAAGGATTTCTTTAATTTACTAATTACAGAAATATCAAATTATGCTTTAATTAAACATAAATATTTTAATACCCCTTTAATAGTTTTTAATTCTTAAATTAAAGAACGATAAAAAATAACCGCCTCTTTAATGTAATGGTGGGAGGGTTAATTCTTTGCACTGAGAGCTCCAGGTGTCACGTTTCTTTTGCATCACATCCCATGAGCCCCACTAACGTTAATACCTAATAGATGTTAAAATAAAAAGCTTTTTTTGGATTAATTAAAGAAATAGCCTATCACTGAAACAAGACAGAAGCTTCTCACTGGAACATGACCCCGAGGGGGTGTGTGTGTGTGTGTGTGTGTGTGTGTGTGTGTGTGTGTGTGTGTGTGTGTGTGTGTGTGTGTGTGTGTCACGCCAAATGGTAGAGAGGGTGTTTATTAGAAGGGGGGCGTGTGTGTGTGTGTCACACCAAATGTTAGAGAGAGAGGAGGGTGTTTTTAGAGCAAAAAAAAAGTCTACACCACCGCAGCGCCAGTAACTGTTTTTGTAATCTGATTTGTGTTTTAAGAAAAACAGAGCAAAATATTTTATGAGGGGAAATTACCTCAAGAAAAAATATCATTGTCCAGTGACCTCGAGGACCTGTGTTGGGGCGCTGACCGCGTAACTCTCCCACGGCGCTGAAATTTACATTAACGTAACGTAAATCTCTCATCTTGCTTAGCCATGTACCTCAGACGGGACGCGCAAGTCCGACCTCCGTATAAAGCGTCGCGAGGTTTGAGGGGAGCCGGTAACCCCCTGCGGGCGAGGAAACGCTGAATGCTCTCATCCCTGTTTCATTTCAAGCCACTCATGCTCCCAGATTACTCTGAGGGTGACACCCAGCGTAGCCCGCAGAAAGGCTATTTTTTTCCTGACACGCGGCGTGGAGCTCTCCAAATGAGGTGTTTGTGAGCGGGTTTATTTCGTGCTGTGTAAAACATGAAGGACAGCCGTGATAAAAACACCCGAGAAACTCCCACACTTTTATCCACCCGTCAATCTGAGCATACCCATCAACATAATAACACCCTATTTTTTTCTCTCCCCTGTTTAGAGCGTGATTTATGGCTATGTTTTGCGTCTCAGCAACCAATTCTAACCACTGCATGACAACATCTGAATATTTTTATGGCTCGTTCTATAATTGTCAGCAGAGGGGATCGCCAGCGTTTTTGCTGCAAGAAAGTTAGTTTGGAAGACATTCATGCACGCTGAGGCAATTGTAAGACAGGTGAAAGGATCCACGTGTGTTTCAGTGATGAATTCTGACATAAAGTTGGAGCAGGCTGCAGCCAGGATTTTTGTGTCATTATGACAATACATTACAGCCTCGGCTTTAAAATCGAAAACTGTGTTTTTTGGTCATGTACCACGCATTAAATTCCTGTGTTTCTCCCTCTGACATATTGGCGAGCCCATAAGCTGCAGAGTCAGGGTATGGGCCGACATAGTTCAGATTTTTTTCTGAACTGAACAGGTGTGGAAAGTAACCTTTGCGTATTATTTCGTCTTTCAGCCGGATCCCCATGGCTTTCGGCATATGAGCCAAGTGCATTGTGAGAAATGATAATGAATCTATATATTTCTGTTTAAAGGTGGCGCCTGTCATGAATAATAGTTTACTTCCGGTCATAATCACAGTGGGGGTTACGCCTTGCTCGACTAGATACTTTAGAAGCAGATAGCCATCAAAACCTTTTGAGTTGTGAGTGATGAACACGTATTCTTTTAATTTTCTTGTTCTAAAATGTTTAAAGAACCGGGCTATGCAGTCTGTCCCCCACGCGCTCCATAAATCCCCAGTCTTTGTTACAGTGCTGACGTAAAACGGTACGTGTTCCCCGTCATTATTGACAAACTTTCAAAGTCATAAAAAATGTATTTGTCTGAATGCGTGTCTTCAGCTTTGAGCGGCGTCATATAGCAGAGGTGACCCTCACTTGGTTCCTGGAGCTCTTCGCTGCATATATGACACCTTTTCTGCTTACAGACGTGCGGAGTGCTGTTTTTAGAAAATGGTATGTAATACTCGCGTTTACATCGAGGGCATATTTTCCTGTTATCACACACACTAACAAACGTACCGGCGGAAGGACGATACTTCGGCTGTTTATGCAGGCTGTAACAGACGGACGAGCGACACGACTTGTTACAATCACTGCAAAATACGGGGTTATTTTTTTGGTAACACTGCGTGGATTCACAGATTTTACAATAAGACGGACAATTATGAGAACCAGAGCTGTTATAGCCCTCGTAGCAAAAATCACATACATATTTCACCCCCAAACATTTTCTCAGGTTGGTGATACAGTAATAGTGATTTTTAAATAGAAAATCAAAAACTGTTTTCTGCTGCATCGGCATTCCTGTTTGGAATTTTGCCAGCTTTCTCTCTCCTTCAGGTCTGAAAAACACCACAATTTTGCAGCCCAGAGCACTTTCAAATTTTCAAACCTGGTCTAAAGATACCGACGTACCAGCCATTAACCCCACACTAATTTGTAACGCGTCTTCACTCCTCTGCTTCCCACGTAGTCAGATGAGGATTCAATAATTGGACGAGGTTTATCGCAAAACATAAACTGTTCTCGGGATTATACACAATATTAAGGCATCCAGATTATTTCTTTATAACCTCGTGATGCAGGAGATCATCTATTTTGCGCTTCCCTGCTCCGATCTGGTTGCGGATGACTTGGACCACTAATTCCAGAGAGCCGTCGGATAAAACGTTGGAATTCGATTGGATCAATCGTTCTAGCAAATTTTCGAAGGCCGTCACATCGGCTCTGTCGTTATATGAGGTGATCAAAGCGGCCTCGTTGTAGACTGAATCGCCACAAATTTCCATTTCGATAAAGTCCCCGGCCGTGGCGTGTGTTAAAGCATTTTCAACTGAGTTTTGGAGGGTTCCTATGACGTTACAATAAAATTCTGCGTAGTCGGGAATTTCTTCGGTGTGCTGGAAATTTAGAGGCTGACTGATTTTGATATTGTTAAAAGCTGGTCTCCTGATGACATTAGCTGCTCCGGCGCCCGTCATCGGGGGATCAGTGCTACATCCAGCTCGTGCATCATCACTGCTTTCCATCAAAACAGACAACGCCGCGTTTATCGGAGTTAAACGCGCCCTGTTTAAAATATCTTCTCCGCACGCATTGCACAGGGACTTCTTAAAGGTGAAAAAACGCGGGCATCGTTAGGCATTTGGTTTAATTCATCCACAGCGGATTGGATGTGAGGATTCATTTCGCACCTTTATCAGCACCCAATCGCCAATCTGGATAGAGTTCTCAGCTTCCTGCACAGAAACAGGAGAATCTGGCATGTTGTTAGCATGTATTACGTCTTCGTGGGTCAACACTCATCTCATAGAATCAATCAGTTATTCAGCTGGGTGCTATATGCATATACAGTTTCACTAGATCTAAGCAATAAATCCAGTAGCGGTATGCACTCATCTGTTGACAGTAATGCACACCTTTGTCCTGCCTTTCCCAGCCCTGCGATTGATGTTTTGTTACAAAAGCTCCAATATCTTACATTTGGCTCTCTGTTCGTCTCTCTGACTTGAGTGTTTAATCACACTGTTCCCAAACAAACTGATAACACTTCGCAGCAGTTTTTCTCTTTTCTTTTTCTCTCTTAAGCAGTTGTGGGGGTGTGAAGTGGCTGGAGGAGAAGGGGGTGAAAGTTTGACGCTTCCTTCAGCTTTCGTGCATGTGCACATGCATGCTTCTCCCCAACACCATAGTTTAAAAATAAGAATTTCACGATTGCTTAAAGTATATCAAATAAGCAAAGTAAACCAACTTCTCTCAAATAAAGAGAAAAACGTCCACAGGTCCAAAAATGACCTGTATCCCGTTACACTCAACATATTATATACAAATGTATACATGTATAGAACTCAAAGGAAGTATTAATTACAGTGCCCTGATAAGAGACTCACCCACCAACCTTCTACCAGACCTTTTGGGGCCTGGAAGACGGGAACTGAGTGTTAATTCACAATCTCACAATCAGTTTTGAATAGTCCACAGAGAATCTATCACAACCACCCACCGTATTTACCCTCAAAGAGTTCTGTCCAAACCCTTTAATCACTGGAACTCTTCAGTTTATCCTGGGGCTTTACCGGACAGAAAATCACCAGCCCACACAAATTTCAATATCCTATCAATATATTACAGAGGACAAATACACAATTCTACACTACATGAAAATATTCACAATAATAAATCCAATCATTAAATACTTTACCGGTATGTAATCTTGATTACCTTTTGCTTGAAATATATTAAATAGGCAAAACTAACCAGCTTTTCCACTTTATCCGGTACGCAAAATTAACCATATTCTAACCACTTTATCCAAGTGATATGATCATGCGATATAGAAAGTAGGAAGGTGATAGTATTTGTTGTTTTTGAGTTATCATCTTAACAAACTGAATAAATTTATTTTATTAACAGGTTTATCTCAGAATTTTCCCCCTAAAGAATTTTTCTTTTTACTCTGGACACAGACTCACACACATACGACAACACATAGGACAATGACAGACATCCGCGGTACATTTATCAAAGTCGTCAGTGATAACACCGATTCTTAAAGAGCTGGTGTTACAGTCTTGCTTTATAAATAGCTGTTTTTCCATCATGTTGAGGTAGTCAAGTTCTCACCAAAACCCCACAATACACAATATCCTTGGGGTTCCTGACCCCAAGACCAGACAGAATCTTAATTCTCCAAATTTTCAAATGTCGGTTTGAACCAGGATATCTTGCCTCCATATATTTATACTCGTTTGACTGCAGCTGTGTATTATCTTTGCAGCAGGAACAAGAACAATTTCCCATTTTAGCCGTTCGTGGGTTATCTCATAGGGAGATCTAAACGAACGGGTTGTTGTTTCCTTTTACTGCTTGGTTAAAGGTCAACCTGAAAAGTGCCACCACTTTGACCTCAGGGAGGTGGGTGAACCTTGCTTAGAGCTTCTTTTCAGATTTGTTGTTTTCCAAACAGGACACAACAAAATTACAACATAGAATGACCACAACCTACTTCACAGTCAGTGGTTTTGTTTTGGTCTCTTGGTTAGGGAGATGACAGGCCACTTGCGATTCAGTTGTAAACACTCTCATTCATACAGAACACATTCACACCTCTTTTCCCACGTTTGAACTCAGCCAACCGTTTTTTAATGTTTCCAGTGAACAACATTAAGGGAACCTGTTTATCCCAGAATTTTACGGTTTTACCGACCCGACACTGTACAGAATTTTTGCGCTGATCCGGACCCGGAAGAGGACTTTTTCTAACACCTTACAGCCAAAAGACAAGTGTTACGACCTTACAGTCAAAAGACGGCGGTCTTCCACGGAGTCCTCCCTCACGGGCTGACGATCCTCAGGTTTTTTGACATCCGGCTCTGAAGGACCATGAAAATGTTAGGGTCGAACCTGTTGAAACGAAACAGCCCAAACATGAGACACAGAGAAGAACCAGATAGTGAGACTGTAATTCTTTCTCGCAGTGAGGAAGGAGACAGTTGCTCGAACACTCAGTACCTTCTCCCTGACCTCTCTCTTCCTCCTTGCCTTTTTATTTTCTCAGAGACATAAGATGGTGAATAAGCAAGCATAAATCATTTTAGAGTATCTCCATAAAGATAAGACATTATTATGGGTTTTTCCAACAAAGTCAAGTCAGAGTCAGTCTTTTCTCTCTATCAAGTGTCAGTGCACCTTTAGTTTTTCTTTTGTGCCCGTCTTCTGGTACTGTAAAAGAGGTTCCTAATGGACACATGGGGGGTGTTGAAGTACATTTGTCAGAGTGTTTTGTGTGAGTGTTTGTCAGAGTGTTGGGAGTACAGCTTAGGACTCGGGCAAGGACGGTTGCATTCTTCCCCTCTCCTCTCCTTTCTGTTCTCTATCTCTGCTCTGACCTTCAAAGTCCCATCTTCACCAGACTGTGAATTCTTCAAATTAAGATTTGGATTAACCATGGAATTGATCAGCTGGTCTCTCAATGCTATTGACACCATTTTTTTTTACAACGAAATCAGGGCTGGGGGATCCTGCGTGCCCTAATGGAACCTACCCAGTGGACTATGCTCTCAATGCCTGAGAGAGATGGAGTGTGACATGCTTGGCTCCACTCTCTGTGGAAGACATTGAGGATTTATTTCTATTCGCTTTTATGGTGGGAGGTTTGGCGCTGATTGGTTTGTGCACTGCCCCGACCTACAGGAATATTAGCAAGACAGCTACTTCCAGAATCTTATCCCCTCATCTGTCCGTCATGATTAATGAGTTGGGCAATGCTGTGTAATGTCAGACTGCGTGAACTCTTGAACTCAAATGCAAAATGGATACCAACTTGGAGCATATTGCTGCATTGCAAAGGAATGTGCTGCTGAGGACCGAAGAATATTCTTCATAAATTTGGACTCTAGATGGTCAGAGGTGCAGTAAATAGAATTCTGTATCTCTTTGTCTAACATCAACATGGCAGCCTTATCAGATCATGAAGGTCAAATGGCCTCCTCTTCCCCCAGAGGGATCAACAGCCTTGGTGAAGGAATTCAGCTCCCCCTTCTCATCTATCTACCCCCCCCCCCCCAGCCTGCTGTTGCCTAGCAACATCAGACTTTACACACACACGGACAGAAACTGACAGAAATCTAACTCATCTGTACACAACTCATGTCTCCCTCCATCCATCCCTATTACCCCTGTGTCTCTTCACTCCCCTCACCCTGGCTTCCTCCCTGCCAGCTCGAAGGCAGCGAGGTGGCATGGAGGAAGCTGGGCGGCGCAGGCCCCTCCTGCTGCAGCCTTCACCCACTTTGCCTCAATTTGGATGATGGACTGCTTCAAGTTTAGAGCACATAAACAATGTCAAATGTATATGTGTTGTCTTTAATTCTGTTTGTGTGCCATTTTAACAGTAAACAAGTAATAATTGTGGATTAATTGCTGTGTCTTGTCTGAGGTAACTGGAGTGAAAATGTAATTTTGTTGTTGTTGCACTCGTGTAATGACAATGACAATAAATCTCATTTAATCTCAACTTAGTGAGCACCTGTTGCTGCACTACTCAGAGTTTCCTGGTTCTGTGTTCTCTCATGTCCCAAGTGTCTCTGACCTGTGACACCATACTGATGTTCCTAGAATGTCCAGTGATGTTCCATAATGGCGTGTTGGGAGTACTTTCATGGTTCATTTTTGGATGTTTGTTTCTGACTCTCTGCTTTATTCTGTTTCGAGTGTTCTGCATATTATTATTCCATGTTTTGTCATTATCCTCTCATGATATTCTCATCTGTTGTAATTGTTCCTTGAGCCCTCCAGTAATTCTCCTCTGTGTTAGTTATTTCTATTATGCTGCCATCTCCTGTTTTTTCTCCATGTCACTTTACTTCTTGTTCACTTATTTCTGAGTTCATATATGTTTCCTCTCTATGATTTATTATTTGTCAGCCGTTTAACCACTCTCATTGTGTTTGTCCCTCACCAGATTGCGATTGATGCTTTCTGTCTTGCGTTGATCCGCCCTTTGAACAACCCACAGTGCTATTATGTGATTCCTGAGCCGAGCCTGCTGGCTCCAGATTTGGTCACCTGGGTCCCATTTCATGAAACGTAGGATTCAGACATCCAGGATAAATGACTGAGCTGGGTTCATTGTATCCAAAACAGGAGCATTCAGACTCAGTCAGTTGCACAGAGACTAAGCCAGGATGAGCAGACACCGATAAGACGAGCCAGGTGACACTAATCCTGGATAAGTGCGCACATGAGGATTCCTCAGACCTCGCCATCGATCACAGATTCACCAAATGGCATACATCTCCCCGGCAGGAGGTGGAAGTCCTCATGGAGGCCAACGACTATGTAACAGACCAAATAAAAAAAGAAAGGTGACAAAGTATTGCAGACCACGTGTTGTGTGTTTGGAGGTCAAATGCCACTGCACATCACCTCAAAAACACCAAACCGAGAGAAATGGATGATATACAGTTACATGAGCGACACTAAGAGAAGATAAGATGATAATGACACTGAAAATAATACTTTTGTGAATTCATGTGACTGACTATATTTTCCTGTTTGGTATTTTATTTATTTTTCTTTCTGTGCTGCTTTATCATTTTGTCTGATCCTTTGAATGTTGTCTTATTATTGTTGAAAACTAAATAAAGTAAAAAAAAAAAAAAAATATCAGCAGTGAAGTTTGGAGGTGGGAACATGATGGTGTGGGGTTATCAGCTTACAGCACTGCTAAACTTCATGTCATTGAAGGAATCAGTGGTTGAATGTTTGTCTGAGGTCTTGTAGTAGACTGGTGTCCTGTCCAGGGTGGACCTGACCTCACACCCTGTGACTGCAGGGAAAAGCTCCAGCCTCCCTGTGACCGTGATTGGAGTAAGACAATATAGAAAATGAATACATCCCCTGAGGTGAACATGATGCAAAACTGGAAAAAAAAAAAAAAAATCACAGCTTTTCCCAAATCCAACATGTGGACATTGATGTCTTACGTGCACATGCAGTCCACCCCCACCCCACTTTGAACCATTTCTGTTTGGTCAAACTGTCCACAGATTTTTCACATTTTGTCAAACATTCACAGATTCCATCAAAGACAATTTCGTGGCTTCTTCCAACAACTGACTGGAAAAGCAGCAGGAAGTTCTGGGACGGATTCTGAAAGTGAAAATTAATGACTCCAAAAAGCATGTCAGGGGGACACCATCTGATGGGACACTGGGCTCAACAACTGAAGCTGAAAACAGTTGTCCATGTGTTAGGACACCTTGAGCAAGTTTGGGCCCAGACATGGAAATCCAGGTCCGACTCTGAAGAGAGGTAAAAGGTTGATTGTTGTCCTACGCTGCTCTATTTTCTGTCAGTCTGAATAGACGAAGAACCAGTTGAGGTCTCCTGATTTTAACATGATGAATCTGTTGGGTTAAGCCCCTTTCACACTGGGCCTGCATAGAGTTGCATTGTGCTGCGTATCTACATACACAGATGTTGTGTGTGTAACCGGGTTACACTGCGTTGTGTTCTGTTGAGTGGTGCGGGAAGGATGACAGAAGCTGGATGTGGTCTGAATGTCTTTACTGTTTGGACATAAAAAGAAAAAAACTGTAGTGAGCACAGTGGTCCAAGACACCTCTCTTCATAAGAGAACACAACTCTCACACAGTCCAAGCTGCACTGAATACATGAATAAACCAAATAATATGTAAAATGATGTAAAATAAAAACAGTCATTCACATTTATATACAACTAGAACAGTAAACAGAACAGAAAAATTAAGACAGACTCATACCTGTTTGGACATAAAAAGAAAAAAACTGTAGTGAGCACAGTGGTCCAAGACACCTCTCTTCATAAGAGAACACAACTAAGAAAATAAAACAGTAAAATAAAAATAAAACTGCGCTCCGTGTGGTTACAGCTCCCCCTGCTGACGAAGCTATGGACACGAGCAGGGCCACATTTAGGGCACCAGATAGACAGAGGAGGCTGGCCCGCGGAGCGTGTTTTGTTTGTGGCTCGATAGAGCATCAGGTAAGAGACTGCCCCGAGCGGTTAAACACCAACGCCCGCCCCTAGAAACTGGGCTAGGGGTGGGCCGAGACATTCACGTGGGACACACCCACATTGCCACACGACTCCCAGTTACAATCCTTTATGAGGATTTAACCCTGAAGGCCCCAGCACTGGTGGACACAGGCTCTGAAGGGAATCTGTTAGACAGCAGATGGGCCAGGGAGATAGGGTTCCCTCTGGTGGCGCTTACCTCGCCTGTGCAGGTGCGGGCACTAGATGGCTCCCTACTCCCTCCAATCACACATAAGACACCACCTGTAACTCTGGTGGTGTCAGGAAATCACCGGGAGGAGATCGAGTTTTTTGTGACTCCTGCTACCTCCCGTGTGATTTTAGGGTTCCCCTGGATGTTAAAACACAATCCCCGGATTGATTGGCCGTCCGGGGTAGTGGTTCAGTGGAGCGAGACCTGCCATCGGGTATGTTTAGGTTCCTCGGTTCCTCCCGGTTCCCAGGCTAAGGAGGAGGTCAGAGTCCCGCCCAATCTAGGGACGGTGCCGGTGGAGTACCACGACCTTGTAGATGTGTTCAGTAAGGATCTGGCGCTCACCCTTCCCCCCCACCGTCCGTACGATTGTGCCATTGATTTGGTTCCAGGCGGTGAGTTCCCGTCCAGCAGGCTGTACAACCTCTCACGACCTGAGCGCGAATCAATGGAGACCTACATCCGGGACTCTTTAGCCGCCGGGTTGATCCGGAATTCCACCTCCCCGATGGGTGCAGGTTTCTTTTTTGTGGGTAAAAAAGACGGCGGACTTCGTCCATGCATTGATTATAGGGGACTGAACGAAATCACGGTTCGTAATCAATACCCGTTGCCCCTGTTGGATTCAGTGTTCACGCCCCTGCATGGAGCCCGAATATTCACTAAGCTAGATCTTAGAAATGCGTTTCACCTGGTTCGAATCCGGAAGGGAGACGAGTGGAAGATGGCATTTAACACCCCCTTAGGTCACTTTGAGTACCTGGTCATGCCGTTCGGCCTCACAAACGCCCCCGCGACGTTCCAAGCCTTGGTTAATGATGTCTTGCGGGATTTCCTGCACCGATTCGTCTTCGTATATCTAGACGATATACTCATCTTTTCTCCGGATCCTGAGACTCATGTCCGGCATGTACGTCAGGTCCTGCAGCGGTTGTTGGAGAACCGGCTGTTTGTGAAGGGCGAGAAGTGTGAGTTCCACCGCACATCTTTGTCCTTCCTGGGGTTTATCATCTCCCCCAACTCCGTCGCTCCTGATCCGGCCAAGGTTGTGGCGGTGAGAGACTGGCCCCAACCCACTAGCCGTAGGAAGCTGCAACAGTTCCTCGGCTTTGCTAATTTCTATAGAGGGTTCATTAAGGGCTACAGTCAGGTAGTTAGCCCCCTGACAGCCCTGACCTCACCAAAAGTCCCCTTCACCTGGTCGGATCGTTGCGATGCCGCGTTCAAGGAGTTGAAACGGCGCTTCTCGTCTGCACCCGTTCTGGTGCAGCCCGATCCTAGTCACCAGTTAGTGGTTGAAGTGGACGCCTCAGACTCAGGGATAGGAGCTGTGCTTTCCCAGAGCGGGAAGACCGATAAGGTCCTTCACCCGTGTGCCTATTTTTCCCGCAGGTTGACCCCGGCCGAACGGAACTATGACGTCGGCAATCGAGAACTCCTTGCGGTGAAAGAGGCTCTTGAAGAGTGGAGACATCTGTTGGAGGGAACGTCCGTGCCATTCACGGTTTTCACTGACCACCGGAACCTGGAGTATATCAGGACCGCCAAGCGGCTGAACCACAGGCAAGCCCGCTCGTCACTGTTCTTCGGCCGTTTTGACTTCCGGATCACCTACCATCCCGGGACCAAAAACCAGAGATCGGATGCCTTGTCCCGGGTACATGAAGATGAAGTCAAAACGGAGTTGTCGGATCCACCGGAACCCATCATCCCGGAGTCCACTATCGTGGCCACCCTCACCTGGGACGTTGAGAGAACCGTCCGGGAGGCCCTGGCATGAAGCCCGGACCCCGGAACTGGGCCGAAGAACAGACTCTACGTCCCACCAGAAGCTAGGGCTGCAGTCCTGGACTTCTGTCACGGCTCTAAGCTCTCCTGTCATCCAGGGGTGCGAAGAACCGTGGCAGTTGTCCGGCAGCGCTTCTGGTGGGCGTCCCTGGAGGCCGACGTCCGGGATTATATCCAGGCCTGCACCACCTGCGCCAGGGGCAAGGCTGACCATCGCAGGGCTTCGGGACTGCTCCAGCCGCTGCCCGTGCCCCATCGCCCCTGGTCCCACATCGGCCTGGATTTTGTCACGGGCCTCCCGCCGTCCCAGGGCAACACCACCATCCTCACGATAGTGGACGATTCTCCAAGGCGGCCCACTTCGTGGCCCTCCCGAAGCTCCCGACAGCCCAGGAGACAGCGGACCTCCTGGTCCACCACGTCGTCCGGTTGCATGGGATCCCAACAGACATCGTCTCCGATCGCGGTCCCCAGTTCTCCTTGCAAGTCTGGAGGAGCTTCTGCCGGGAACTGGGGGCCACGGTGAGTCTCTCATCCGGGTATCATCCCCAGACCAACGGGCAAGCAGAACGGGCCAATCAGGAGGTGGAGCAGGCCCTGCGTTGCGTGACAGCCGTGCACCCGGCGGCCTGGAGTACCCATCTGGCCTGGATCGAGTATGCCCATAACAGCCAGGTGTCGTCAGCCACCGGCCTCTCCCCTTTCGGTGTGCCCTCGGTCCAGGCCGGCCTACGGAAGTGCCGTCGGGTGTGGCGTGCCACCCGTTCTGCCTTGCTGAGGGCCCGGATGAGGACGAAGGCCCATGCAGACCGTCGGCGGACCCCGGCCCCTACGTACCGGCCAGGGCAGGCAGTGTGGCTGTCTACTAAGGACATACCCCTTCAAGTGGACTCCCCTAAACTGCAGGACCGGTATATCGGTCCGTTCAAGATCATCAAGGTCATCAGTCCAGCCGCAGTGAGGCTTCAGCTTCCGGCCTCACTGTGGATCCATCCCGTTTTCCACGTGTCCCGGATCAAGCCCCATCACACCTCACCCCTCTGTACTCCCAGTCCGGCACCACCTCCTGCCCGGATCATCGATGGCGAGCCGGCTTGGACTGTGCGCCGGCTCTTAGATGTCCGTAGGATGGGCCGGGGCTTCCAGTATTTGGTGGACTGGGAGGGGTACGGACCTGAAGAACGCTCCTGGGTGAAGAGGAGCTTCATCCTGGATCCGGCCCTCCTGGCCGATTTCTACCGCCGCCACCCGGACAAGCCTGGCCGTTGAGGGGGGGGGTCCTGTTGTGTGGGCCGCCAGAAGAGGAGGTACTGCTGGCCCACCACCAGAGGGCGCCCTGTCTGGAGTGCGGGCTCCAGGCACCAGAGGGCGCAGCCGCCTCACAGGAGCAGCCAGGGTGACAGCTGTCACGCATCACCTGCAACAGCTGTTACCAATCATCTGATCGGCAGGAGTATATCAGCAGGACGACGTCTCCACCTCTTTGCCGAGATATCGTTCTACCTGGAAGGTAACGTGCTCAGCTGACTGGTTAACAGTGATCTTTTGTGACTTTTGTGAGTTGTTTAGCTGACTCCTTTTCCAACGAGTGGTGGAGGTAGTTTTCCTGCCGTGCGGAGTCCTGGGTGCAGACGCACCCACATTTAATTGTTCCTTTGTTCCTCGCCAGCAGTACCAGGTCCGACACGCGAAGGCAGTGGCCAACTGGGAGTTCGGGACTTGGCGGCTCCAGTATTCCCGGGGTCTGGTGGCGGAGGAAATCGTGTGTGGTTCCTGTTCTGCTTTGGACAGGCGTCTCCTATCTTCGAGCCTGCCCACACGACACCTTTGTGAATTGACACCTGTCTATTGTTGTAATCTGTTGTATTTGTTGTGCACATTCACAACAGTAAAGTGTTGTTATTTGACCTACTCCATTGTCCGTTCATTTGCGCCCCCTGTTGTGGGTCCGTGTACCTACACTTTCCCAACACATCCATCCTCTTCCATCAGGGTCTCTTTGGGCATCCTGGAGATCACTTCCACCCTGGACGGATCAACGGAAACTCCTTCTCGATCTACAAAATGTCCCCGAAACTTGACTGACTTGCGTAGGAGGCGACATTTCTTTGGACTCAGCTTAAGATGGTTGTCTCTCAGCCTCTCAAATACAACATGCAGTCTCTCGAGGGCTTCCTCCTCGGTCGGCGCAAAGACCAACAAATCGTCCAGGTAACAGAGTTGGCTGGTGAAGTTGAGGTCACCGAAAATACTCATCATGCGCATGAACGATGCAGTGCTGTTGCAGAGCCCCTGGGGCATTCTGTTGTATTTGTAGAGTCCGACCGGTGTAGTGAAGGCTGTGAAACGCTTGTCGCCTTCGCACATGGGGATGTTATAGAACCCTGAGGTTAAGTCCATCATGCTGAAGAATGCACTGCAACCGAGTGATGCAAGACAATCAGCCTGGTGTGGGAGTGGGTGTGCATCCTTCAGTGTTTGTGCGTTCAGCCATCTGAAGTCTGTGCAAATTCTCAAACTGCCATCCTTCTTCCAAACCATGACTAGGGGAGATGCATACTCGCTCACAGACTTGCGTATGATCTCTCTCTCCTCCATATCAGACAGAACTTGACGTAGCTTTTGGTAGTGGGCTGGAGGAACTCTGCGATAAGGCATAAGGAAGGGTCTCTCGTCAGTCAGATGGATACGGTGGACGAAACCCTTAGCCTCCCCACAATCAAGTGGGTGCCGTGAAAAGATGGTCTCAAACTGTATTACTAGATCCACAAGCTTTTGTTTGGAGCGAGAACTGGCCTGGCAGGAGTCAATGTCGAGGTCGCTTAAGCCCAATTTAGCGAGCCTGACTTTGAGATCCGCTTTTGGGACAGCTGGTTTCTTTGCATCACTAAGACCATCACTGATCGTGCTGTGGCATTGGCTTAGATTCAAGTCCTCGACCGCAAGACATGGTGACACATTTGCAATCTTGGAGTTGCGCTTGAGAGTTACTGGTTGGGTTGAGAGGTTTGTGATTTTCATGGGAACCCACTTGTCACCGTACATAGCAGTGATGACACGCCCCACCAGTATGTTCCTTAGGCTGGGTCTGGAAGAACAGGGCTCCACCAGGATGGTACTGCCTGGGGACACTGGGGTGTTGCTGGGCAGCTTGCCCCACACTAGGTGTTCTTGCTGTGTGAGAAGCGTGACAGCCCGGGGCAGCTTCACTGCGCCAGTGACGTCTGGCGAGGCCTCCCCCTTCCATCAGACTGAACAGGACATGATATCAAGAAAGTGTTCATAATCGGGGAGAGAGTACCTGCTCCCATCTGAGATGTGTCTCCAATAGTCATCGTCATTCTTCAGAACACTCATTAGCTTTTTCAAGACATTTGAACCGATAATAAGATCATCCCTTTGGCCGGGAACCACCAGGACTGGTACAACACACTTCATTCCGTATAAAGAGAGTGTCAGATCATATACACACTTTGGGTGTGTCTGCTTTCCACCACATACAACCAGCAAGATCCGCTCTGCCGACTTGGGCTCTCCAGTCATGGCTCCTTTCTCCAACAGCTTGGCCTCTGCTACCTCACTTAATGTGCAAGCCACTGACCCCGAGTCGATCATACCCTTTATCTCAACATTGTCATTTACTTGGACCTGGGTGTAGAACAACTCACTGAAGGCTGGGTCCACTGCTGTCCCCTGGACCATGACTTGGTATCCCTCCGGAGCAGCAGAGCATGCGTTGACATAGAGAAGCTCCTGATCTGGTACATTAATGAGGGTTGTCTGTGCTTCACCCACACTGCCCCTCTCCGAATGTGGGTGTCCTAGTTTCCCACAGGCTGGTTCTGGTTCACAGTGTCCTGAATCTGGTTTGGTGCCGGTCTTTGACCCCGCCGAGGGCAGTTCTTTTTCCAGTGTCCTGGGGAGAAGCATGCCAGGCAGAGATTGTTTCTCCTGCAGTGTGACAGTGTTGAGTGGGCTGGGTCATTACAAACTTTGCAAAATCTGGGAGAGCGATCAACTGTTGCATGGTGGGCTGAGCTGTATGGTTCCGAGTTATAGCGTGTGACTAGACAGTCCAAAAGGTTCATCAGAGAGCACACACCCTCTAAATCCACCGACGGAGACGTAACAATAGCTGGAGGGTTCGCCGCTGAGCTGACTGCAAACTGAGGCTGAGGTGTGGATGATATTGGTCGCTGCAGGACAGGCGAGACTGTTGGCAGTGCAGCATGGGCCACTGATAAGGGCTGGAGCCACTGGTAGGGGCCCGCCATCACCGAGGCTTGATAAGAACAGCGGGTGTTTGGGTGGTCACCTGTATGGAGACAGGACACAATGAAACTGGAAAACATTGTGCGCATGTGTTCACTTGTTCCCGCTGTGTACCCGGCTGCTCCTGGGCCACTGCAGACTGAGAGTGGCATGGAACGAGACTATTTGAGGGGAGACGTTCATGGCTATTAGCTCTGATTTCCCTCTGGAATGTACTGATACGCTCCTGTACTTCACTTGTTGTCCACTCCTCCGCAGCTTTAAAACTCAGTCTGTTGGCGAGAACTGGATTTGGGCAGTATTTAATGAACATCATCGAGACTTCACGGCCCGGGTCCTCAACACCCCTACCTTGTCTCCGTAGGCACTCATGAGCAATGTCAATAGCTTTGTTCAGTTGGATCCAGTACTCCATCACACTTTCATTTGGGAGTGGCCTAGTGTTGTAAAAGTCAGCCATGGGCATGGCGGAGTAGGCTAACTCACCAAAGTTTTGTTTTAGTATATCAAATATTACACTAGGTGTCTGGGAGTCATATGGTAAGGACTGGTTGCGTAGAGTAACCTTCACCACATCTCTAGCTTTCCCAGGTAACTTAGCTAATACCTCAGATTGTTGCTGTTGTACTGGTATTGCTCTTTTTGTGAGGTAAAGCTCTACCATTTCAACCCACTCATTTACAGAACATTTGTCACTTCCATCCCCTCTAAAGACAGGTGGGTCTTTAACATCAGACTGCATAATGAGTTTAACACCAGACAGATTCAATTCAGAAGGTGTACTGTTCTGAGCTGTTTGGAAAGTATCATTAGACTGCGAGCGTGAGCCAACATTGCTCTGCAGCTGAGCAGCAATAGACTGACCAATTTGATTAGCTAAGTCTGATATTAAAGTGCCAAACTCAAAATCACCAGCAACATGTGGGTTTAAATCAACTTGTGAAGGCTGTACTCGAGTAGAACTGAACCTAGGTGTTCTCAACATACCCACTCGGGGGGTCTGGGTAACATCTCTAAACCAGCCCGTCCCAATCCCCACATGTGTATCACCTGCACCATCAGAAGCACCATCTGCCCCAGAATTAACTTTTCTGAACATGGTGAATAAAACACAAATCAAATATGATATAAAAAACAAAAGTGTAGTAGATAATCACTAAAACGCTAAATCTGTCTTCAAAAGACGAAATTAGACTAAACCACATTAACCCAAAGTCATCTAACCGCACAATGTTGAGCAAGGAGGAAACTTCTGAAGAGCTGAGCACCCCTGGTGGTCGAGCTGGCACCGAAGCTTCTGGAATCCAATGGGTCACGGCACCATTGTAGTGGCTGCACTCTGTGTTGTGTTGTTATGACTCCGCCCATTTGCTCACGATCCTCGGCATGGGAGTCGGACTCTCTAACCAGAAGGCTAAAACCCAGGGCTCTGGCCTTGTGACCAGAGAATCCTTTTGAGTTGTTGGGAGTGAGATTTACTAACTTCATCTGCACAGCGACACCTGCTGGCCTCCGTTACACTCACCCCCCTAAACTCACTCCCATCCGGGTCACGGCACCATTGTAACCGGGTTACACTGCATTGCGTTCTGTTGAGTGGTGCGGGAAGGATGACAGAAGCTGGATGTGGTCTGACTGTCTTTACTGTTTGGACATAAAAAGAAAAAAACTGTAGTGAGCACAGTGGTCCAAGACACCTCTCTTCATAAGAGAACACAACTCTCACACAGTCTGAGCTGCACTGAATACATGAATAAACCAAATAATATGTAAAATGATGTAAAATAAAAACAGTCATTCACATTTATATACAACTATAACAGTAAATAGAACAGAAAAATTAAGACAGAACAATTGTCAAACTCATACCTGTTTGGACATAAAAAGAAAAAAACTGTAGTGAGCACAGTGGTCCAAGACACCTCTCTTCATAAGAGAACACAACTAAGAAAATAAAACAGTAAAATAAAATTAGTACAAGCCACGTCTTCAGTGTGTGGTGCAAGTAAGTTTACATTGACTCTACAGCAGAGTACCCCTCCGCTAGCTTAAACCATGTGCCAGCTAAACATTACTCTTGGCCCAAAAACGTACATTTAACATTTCACACACACACACACACACACAAAAGACACCTCTGCACCATTAAAGTTGGAAATAAGTCGTGGACAGAACGTGAATTTATAGAAAAAGTGCTCAATATCAAGACCCAGTTTCATACATCTTACCTCTCACACAGTCCGAGCTGCAGTGAGTCTGCCCCTCCCCGTGCACCAGCTGCGTGCTGTGTGAGGTGCGTTCAAAGACATACGGACTTCTCACTCTTCAATGCCAAACAGGTATATACGAGGTCTGTGATGAAAAAAGCGGTCCTTTTTATTTTTTCAAAAAACAAATGGATTTGATTCATATGTTTTTACGTCAGACATGCTTGAACCCTCGTGCACATGCGTGAGTTTTTTTACGCGTCGGTGACGTCATTTCCCTGTGGGCAGGCCTTGAGTGAGGAGTGCTCCACCCCGCCCGTCGGAATCTCTTTGTCTGAATAGCCGCTGCGGACGGCGTGCGTTGCTTTATCAACATTTTTCTGGACCTGTGAGGAATATCCGAGTGGACACTATTCGAGAAATTAAGCTGGTTTTCGGTGAAAAGTTTAACGGCTGATGAGAGATTATGGGGTGTTTCTGTCGCTGTAAGGACTTCCCACGGAGCGGGACGTCGCGCAGCATTTCCAGGCGCCGTCGTCGGCCTGTTTCGACCTGAAAACATTCTAATTTAAGGCTCTGTTGACCCAGGACGTCGTGAGCGAATAGAGAAGATTCAGAAGAGGCCGGCATGAGGTCTTTATGTGGACATTCCACTGTTTAAGGACATTTTGTAATGAAAGATGTGCGCGCAAATCGCCGAGTCGTTTCCGTGATGACTCGGCGAATCTCTGTGCGCCGCGACAGGAAAAACACCTCTGTGTTGAAAACCATTTGTAAAATTCAGGCGGCTTTTAATGGCTTTCAACAAGTGAGTAACTGAGAAATTGTTTAACAGCTTGGGCATGTTCCAACTTGCCCGTTAAGGTTTCCAACGGAGGTGTTTTTCCTGTCGTGACCCCCCGCGGTCGGGTCCGGCCCGACATGCGACTCTGCCCGCACGTTCTTTCATTACAAAATGTCCGTTAACAATGGAATGTCCGAATAAACTCCTCATGCTGACTTCTTCTGCAAGTTCTCTGTTCTCTGACGACTTCCTGGGTCAACAGAGCCTGAAATGTGGAAGTTTTCAACTTGAAACGGTGAGACGCTGCCGCCTCAAAGCGCAGATCGCCGTCAGGCACCGTGGGCCGTCCTTAAAGCGACACTACCAGACCAAAATCTCTCATCAGCCGTTAAAATTTTTACCGAAAACCAGCTGAATTTATCGAATGGTGTCCACTCAGTTGTGCCTTACAGTTTTGAAAAAATTTTGATCAAACAAAGCAGCAGTCTCTGAGCCATTCCTAAACAATGAAAAAAACGACGAGAGGGTGGGCCACTCCTCACTCAAAGACTGCCCACAGGCGAATGACGTAACCGACAGGCATGAAAAAACTCTTGCATGCCCATGAGGGTTCAAGCATGTCTGATGTAATCACACGTGATTCAAATCCATATGGTTTTTGAAAAAAATAATAAGGTCCGTTACTTTTATCACAGACCTCGTATACATATAATATGAACGTATTATAACAAAAAAGTGAGTAATTTGAGTTAATTTGGTGGAATTCGACCAGGATATTATTACCATGTTACATGTGCATGGGGGAAGCTTGGCACACCTCTTCTTCTTCTGTAGTTTTGAAGCTTCACTGCCAGCAAAGTTCAGCAGAGTCCAGCAGGATGAATAAAATCTAGCAATGCAGGTATGTACTGATTAAAAACCGAAAAGCATTTTTTGCCGGACTGCCGTAGAGTAGCGTCCAATTGGTGAGGCTTGGTGTACTGTAGTGCAGTGTTGCATAGACTTGTGCAGAGTACTGCATCCATTGCTCTACACCAAATGTCTGCAAAAAAAAAATTAAACGTTTAATTTTTAGCGTCCATTTCTCGAACCCCTTTGTGTCCCTCAGCGTATTGCCATGTAGAGCTGCATGTCGGCATAGTCTGTACGCCACATTACGCAACTCTACGTTGTCCCATTGTGAAAGGAGTTTTAAGTTGTTACTCTGATAATTCTGTATCTTCAAATGCTTGTGAAAGTTCAAAGGTCATTGTGAGACGGGTCACAAGAACAAGAACATTAACTTTGTGAGATTAAAAACAAAACCAGTGTGTCTGATCATGGCAGACAGTATAACAGGTAAATAAGCCCATGAGAACTTTTTGTTCAGTACACAGGTTTTTTTTATACTGTTTATACCGTTCAGATCAGGATACTTGTTCTATGCCCATCGGGGTCTTCTGTGCTGCATCATTCATTCTGTGTAAGCCATGAGGAGAGTTTAAGAAACACCAGTACAACGAATCAAGCCAAACATTGATTATGAGAAAGATATTTCACCAGAATACATACGTAAATAAATGGCTCATTTCTACAGCATACATGTTGGACTGTAGAAGTTTTGCCTCCCACCATAAAACAAAGGAACCACAAACTACATACTGAACACTGAATCTGAGGAGTATCACAGCAATATGATACTCAACAGAATTTTTGAGGAACAGCACATTGGTTTTATTATTGACAATACACTTCTTTTTGTCATATGAGTGATAAAATCAACAAGGAAAATAGAGTGCTTATTACTATTCAGAGGACTTTCACACACTCACACCCACAGACTAAAGTTTCCAATCCACCTAACCTGCATGTCTTTGTATGTGGGAGGAAGCCGGAGCACGCGGAGGGAACCCACACAGACACAGGGAGAACATGCAAACTCCACACAGAAAAGCCAATCGAACCCATGACATTCTTGCTGTGAAGCAATGGCGCTAACCACTAAGCCGCCATGCTGCCCTGCATTGGAAATAACAGTGGAAAATCAAAATCAATGTTGTGGCGTTGTGGCCCTGTGGCTCACTTGTCAGCAGTTATGTGATGTGTAGCAAAATACAATATAAAATTGATCTGGGGCCTCATGTACAAAGACTTGCATTGACTTTGTACTAAAAGTTGGTGTACGGCAAAACCCTGAATCGGGCTTAAGCACAAGTATATTCAGATGTATCAATGTGTGCGTAGGCATGAATCCACGCACGTTTGGTTTGTACATCCCACTGAACGTTGAATTTAGTACATGTGCACACGCACTAAACTACTCCCTGGCCACGCCTCAATCTGAATATGCAAATGTATTCAAATAGTCTGGCTGTGTCATGCTGACGGCACCATAAGTGTAGAGTGTTGTGTGTTTGATGACGTCCACCATAGTCTCTGTGTTGAGTGTAAAAATTAAAGAACTTTCAGAGACAATATGCAAAAACAATGAAAGCTGTGGTTAGCTCACCGTTCTCTCAGCTTGCTGTTTTGTGAAACAAAAAATAAATATGTACACTTGTGTGTGTAAATGCCAAACTGAACTGCACGCACACACTGAAGTAAAAAGATATTAGGTGCACGGCAGCTGTGTGTGACATTAACATTACAGACGCTTTTATTGACCAATACTGAACACAATCAGGGGCTTGTTAAGAGGTTCTCTAGTTCCACCATCAAGAAAAAGAAAACATTAACAATAATAAAAAAACATTTGAATGTGCACATGCCCAATTGTGTCTGTGCTGGATTTTGTTAGGAACAATTACACGCATAACTTATTTAACCACCAAGCAGCCCTCCCCCCCATCGTGCACCATGCAGCCTCCAGCCTGAAGTGCATTTGCACATTACACATGATTTGAACATCGATGGAATGAAAATGTTTTCTATTAACAAAAACAAACTCATCATGTGATGGCACCTTTATAGCAATATGTAGACAGTTAATAGCTGATTACATTTGGGAAACCAGCTCTTGCTGCAAAATGTGCTGTAATGTTGAAATGTGATGTACCTGGATGAGATTCGGATGATTGCGTTCCACACAGCTGGCATGACTCGGTGCAAGGTTGACTGGCACACTCCTGACTGATCAACCAGCTCATGCTGGAATGCCCCTGATGCCAAGATGCCCAGTGTGGTCAGCACCTGTGTGGGCACAGACAACCCCTGGCTCCTCGCCATAAGGCACTCTGGGCCAACCACAGTTCTGTGCACAACTCCAGTAACAGTGGCCTTGGTAATCAAAATCAGTTTATGAGCAATTATTGTCATTTACAAGTAAATCCTCACGTTCCCTGAGTACATGCTCACATTGGATTGAAGTATTTGCAAGGTGCTTTAACAATGCTAATGCAGACATTGTTAGTGCCATTTTACACATCAAATTGAGCACGCTTTTATATCCATCCATATAATTGCGAACATGTGGGTGTGTTAATTGCTCATCACTGCGTCACTGGTGTGCACATCACTCTGATGACTTCTTGTTTTCACACTATTAACGGTTCCCTGCATCACCTCTACATGTCCACAGTGGAGCAACAGTTTCAGAAACGTACGTATGCCAGCCAGGATTTTTGCGTGACGCACCACACATTACTACAGTCATTTCACTTTTGATACATCTAAACGCTGGTGCTTTGGCCTCGTGCACCCAGTTAATAGGATGTGAGAAAAGACACTGAAATGAGCACTTTAATGGTCTATACTGTAAAGCTGCCACCCTAGTGTGACTTTTTACTGTGCTGGGTTTTAATTCAGCTCATCGGGGGCCTCATGTTCAAAGCATGCTTACACACAAAAACCTGGTCTACACCAATCTCCACATCCACGTGCAAATGTATCAAAAGTGAAGCTATTCCACCTGAATATCCATGTATATTTTTCCCTAATTCCTTGTTTTTGAAGCATTTATATTGGTGTGGATACAGACTGTCCTTACTGCGTTAGTGGCAAACAAATGAACAAAACAAAAAAACAATAGAAAAAGGTATTTTTGACTTTTTTTTTGGTGGGGGGGGGTGTCTCTAACTGAACTCCTATGTTCTCCGTGTCGGGAGCCTGCTTACTGCTGGGGCAGTGTGTGGCAACCTGCTATGTGCTCCAGGACATCGGCTCTGGGGCGGAGTTCCGCAGAGCATGCCAGCGGAGACCTGGAGTAGCTGGAAAGAGAAGCACGTGATCTGATCCACTGTGCAGATCTTTGCACACAAATCGGTGGACCCACTTCAGTCCACTTCATCATCAGACTGATCAGACTCTGATGACAAGCTTCATGCAGTTCAAAAAAGAAAAACTTGAAGCGCTGGTCCACCTTTTTTTCCGCACAAAATAAATAACTATAACACCACACACTAACCACACAAGCTATAACACTCCACCACACACACGAAAAACACACTCCAAGCACGGCAAATATCACACAACTTTCAAAACTGATTTCTGTCTGCTGTTTGCGCAACACAAAATCCCAATTTTCAACCAAATTACGTGGATTGGGGATCATTGTTTATTAGGTAATATATTTTACACCAGTGAGATGAAGAAAAATTTGTCTATTTTCTTTACTTGGTTGCTGTTGCAGATAGAGAGAGACGGAAGAAAAGTCCTATTCGCAAAATGCATACGCACACGCGCACGCACACACACACACACACACAAGCACAGCCACGTGGGGTCTGTGGGTTGTCCTCAAACCCATTTGGAGTTGATTTTGATTGGTTAGCTTCTGAGTTGCCTAACAATGGTAAACACCCCTTTCTCCTGCAGAAGATGAGGCAGTCTTGTTTGTTCCTACACCTCTCTCCTGCAGTAGAATGAGAAAATTAGTAATTTTTGCTGCAGGTGTCTGCAAAATGCGCAGCAAATATGAGCATATTACCCAGAAAATTATCCAGAATTCAAGTTATACTTGGCCTATTAACAAAATTTAAAAAGTGGTGTACAGGTTAAATTCCACACATTCAACAAACATTCAAATAAAGATTCACAGTGGAGTGGATGGTGTACTACCGCCACAAAATTAGGTCATGTGACTTTTTATGTGGTGGCATGTCAGTCGACGCCAGAAGATTAATGTTATTTTTGTGAACATCACTGCAGCAGCTCATGCCTCCATTTAGCTTGTGTTTTTACTTTGCTGCATGCACTCACTGCTTTGTCATTATTTCCATGTCTTTATTTTCTTGCTTCCACAGTTATGGTTGGTTATATTATAATAGCCAAGTGGCCTCTGTGTGCGTGCGTGTGTATGGCTTGGATCATGCAAAAACCAGGGAGAGCTGACATTTTCCATTTAGCATGCTTATGTATTTTGGGTCAAGGATGAATCCTGCAAAAATGGAAAGTTGATATGACAAATATTTTTGGAGAAATGAGCAATTTCATCTCAACAATAAACAATGGATGTTGTGCTATACAGTGCACCATGGGAGGGTGGGGGGTTTTAAATGTTCTTATTGTGGTTCATGTCAGTTTAACAGTGTTGTCAGTGTTATTGATTTATTGTGTTTTTGTAGTTCAATTGGCTTAGTCAGTTTAGTTAAGTGTTATGTTGCTGTTACCATGAGTGAGTTAAGTGTCATGTTGACACCATGAATGAAATGTGTAGTGCTTTTAATGTCTTCTGACAACATCTCTGTCAAAGTAAAAGCACCTGCATACAGCAGAATGCAGAAAAGACAAACAGTTGTGTGTGTGCAATGTTAATCATGCACAAAACTAGGGAGAGCTGACATCTGCTGTTTGGTATCTATGTTATTATAGCAAAGTGGCCTCTGTGTGCATGCTTGTGTATGGCTTCAATCACGCAAAACCAGAGAGAGCTGACATTTGAGGTTTGGTATGCTTATGTATTTTGGGTCAAGGATGAATGCTGTGAAAACAGAAAGTTGATAGGACAAATGGAGAAATTGGAGAAATTAGTAATTTTATCTAACCAATAAACAATGGACACACGGATCCCTTACAAGGAAGAACAATTTTCAAGGACCCCCTGATAATCCTCATACCAATTAAACATATGTTTACTACCATTTGTGATCCCAGATGCCATAGAAAGGATTTGTTTTAAACTTTTCAAACTAAATACTAACCTAAAACACCAGTTTCATAGAAATGAACACAACCAAATTAAACTGAAAGAATTTTAGTAATATTTCTATTATTTTACATGCAGGGTGATTTCCTCAAATAAAAAATTGACTTCACAACATTTTTCAAGTTCTAGCTCTTGAAGCATTGAGGAAAATGAACAGTACCAAAACTGGCACAAATGAAACTTTAATGTAACTTATTGCTCCTTAATCAAAAAACTTAACGGCATCATAACAGTATTAGTATTCCACTCCATCAATGTCTTATCACACACACACACACACACACACACACACACACACACACACACACACACACACACACACACACACACACACACACACACACACACACACACACACACACACACACATCAATTTACACCTCATTAAGTTAGTGAGAAGGATGAGTCTGTCTCTTACAACACAGTTTCTCTATTCTTGGAGTGATGGATGACAAACAGACTCTAAGATCATCATCTACCTGTAAACGAGCCCTGTACTTGTTCTTCATTGCAGTCACAGTGGAGAAAGATGATTCACAGAGGTATGTTGTAGGAATGGGGAGCATTATTTGCATGGCCTCAGCAGTGAGTTCTGGATACTCATGTGAGTGTCAGGGATTTGGCCGGGTCAGG
Source organism: Thalassophryne amazonica (assembly GCF_902500255.1). Taxonomy (NCBI): domain Eukaryota; kingdom Metazoa; phylum Chordata; class Actinopteri; order Batrachoidiformes; family Batrachoididae; genus Thalassophryne; species Thalassophryne amazonica. Next base: position 51,809,774 of record NC_047108.1, on the reverse strand, counting down.
GCATTGAGCCCTTGTTTTTCCCCTTGTTGTGGTTCTCCATCTGCTTCAGCTTTGATTTATCAGTAATTATTTTCATCATGAGTTATTCTTTTATGTTTGTCTTATCATTTTGTTACTTTTTATACTTTAGCCATTGTCCAGTTCTGTTCAGCCAGTTTGTGTTTTCATTGATTATCATTTAGCTTTCATCTGTATATGTTGGCTGTTGTTTTCTGTTCTTTTATATCGGGTTTTGATTTCTGTTTATTAGTCTGTTCCTGTTGTTGCATGACATTCTGACCATGATTTCCAATTTAGCTCTGTTCTGTTTTTGCCATTTGTTTCCACTCTGCACCTCCCATCATGTCTTCATTCCTGGTCTCACGCCCAGTTACTTCTGTTCACTCCACGCCCTGCACCTGCCATTATGTTTTCCCTCACTTTGATGCAGTCTGTTTTGTTTCCGTTTGCTCACACTCTTGCACCTGCTCCCGTGTCTTTGTCTATTACATCACGCCACTTTGCTCACTCCCTTCCTTGCACTCTTGCCCTGTCTTACTCTTTAGCCAGAAGCCACACCCCTTCTAGATTGTTCCTCGTGCACCTGGTTTACACCACCTGTCCCTCGCTTCTCACTAATTAGTCAACAAGTATTTAAACTCCACAGTCCTTCACTTCCTCGCCAGATTGTTGTCAGAGTACACTTTCCAGCGCCCTTCACAGTCCTGTTTTTGTCTTGCCTGTTTTAAACCTTGCTCTGTTTACCTCTACCATGTCTTTTGCTTCATCCCGGATGTCTAAGTTTGCTCGTGCCTCTGAACCCTGCTTGTTTATGACTGTGTCTCAGCCTGATCCTGTTTGTACCTCTGCCACGCTGACTGACCACATGTGTACTGAACCTGTGCCTGAAATAAAGACCACGTTTTCTCTTACACCTAAGTCAAGTCTGGGAGTCTGTATTGCGGGTCCAACCGCTCCTGGTGACGGGCTCCTGCCCGTTCTGACAGTGAGACGGAGGACCAAAATTTTGCATGATTAACCTACTGAAATCGGACCTTCAATGTGTTATTCTAATCCAATTACATTTGTTCCGCAAATCTGATTGGTTAATCGTGTGAGATTTAAGACCATAAAATATCGCCTTGCCGATGGCAAAATATTTGACCATTTCATATTTGATGTATTACTCCATGCCCTGACCGCGTTGCTCGGCAGATGTCAATAATGGAGCTGCCAGCTGAGAGTGAGAGAAACTGGTGGAGTGACGACGATGCCGAAATGGGCGAATTTAATCATATCATCATATGAAAACATTGATGTGGATTCTGATACAGAATTACTCAATGCAGTTGACCAGATGCAGACATCTGTGGGTCTGCTCACAGAATTTCCAGTTTGGCTTGCAGATGCTGTTGTTACAGTAAGCTTTGCTGGCCGTAGTAATATTGCAGTTACTGCTGTGATAACCGATAAATACAGTACCAACGGTGATTATTTGATTACTCGGGACCAGGAGTCTAGTAACATTTCTCTAAAACTACAGTCTGCATAACAGAACTATATTATTATGCAGGTTTAGATGTAGCCTTCAGTGGTGAAGCGGTCTTTCCCTGAAAACACAGATCCAGTTCAAATTACTTACAGAAAAATAAACTGTGCAAATGATGCATTCAGGGTTTTCACGTATCCCATAATCCCTTGCGTGCCAGAGTCACTGCGGTCAAAACAACATAGAGAATCCACACGATGACAATTGTAAATTAATATTATACTACAAAAATGTCATTTTTTAATGCTTTTCATCACGTTAATAAGAGACTGCTGCATGATACCCTGAAAACTTGCTAAAACAATTATAACAAAAATCTGTGTCTGCTACGTTTAATGTGCGTGGACTTTAATAAGCGCAAACCGAATTACAGACATATATATTAGTCTGGAACAAAGAGGACTAACAGTGTTGTAAAGAACAATAATCAAGACGTTAAAGAGCAAACTTCACTTTCCCCCAGAACGACATGAACAGGAAGTGATTGTAGCTCACAGCAGCTCCCATTGAAAATAATGGACATACAGCCTGTGATTCTTGCATGTTTACTTAAAATAAACGCAATAACAATGTCTAAAAACCCAGAGAATATATTCACAAGAGTTTTAGGCACAATATAAAAATAGTTTTATGTTGCGATGTTAATTGTGTTGTCCGTGTTCAGCGGTTAAAGTGAAGCGTGATCACAGCATATCAATGCAGTTCTCAATGTTACTGAGATCGCGCAGCGCAGCGACCTCTCCGAGGTTTTGCGGGATTTGACACCTGAAAAGCCTCACTTGGATTGGAATGGGAATAACCTCCTTGTGTCTGATTATTGGTGGACATTAATGCTGGATTTTACGGTCGCAAATATCTGTTCCCCTCATTACCCCATCCCCGTAGAGACGGTGCCTGCTCCCAGACCACCAATAACCAGCAAAAATCTATTTAAGCATAAAAATTCAAAAAGAAAAAATAATATAGCACCTTCAACTGCACCACAGACTAAAACAGTTAAATGTGGTCTATTAAACATTAGATCTCTCTCTTCTAAGTCCCTGTTAGTAAATGATATAATAATTGATCAACATATTGATTTATTCTGCCTTACAGAAACCTGGTTACAGCAGGATGAATATGTTAGTTTAAATGAGTCAACACCCCCGAGTCACACTAACTGCCAGAACACTCGTAGCACGGGCCGAGGCGGAGGATTAGCAGCAATCTTCCACTCCAGCTTATTAATTAATCAAAAACCCAGACAGAGCTTTAATTCATTTGAAAGCTTGACTCTTAGTCTTGTCCATCCAAATTGAAAGTCCCAAAAACCAGTTTTATTTGTTGTTATCTATCGTCCTCCTGGTCGTTACTGTGAGTTTCTCTGTGAATTTGTGGACCTTTTGTCTGACTTAGTGCTTAGCTCAGATAAGATAATTATAGTGGACGATTTTAACATCCACACAGATGCTGAGAATGACAGCCTCAACACTGCATTTAATCTATTGTTAGACTCGATTGGCTTTGCTCAAAATGTAATGAGTCCACCCACCACTTTAATCATACCTTAGATCTTGTTCTGGCTTATAGTATGGAAACTGAAGACTTAACAGTATTCCCTGAAAACCCCCTTCTGTCTGATCATTTCTTAATAACATTTACTCTGATGGACTACTGGATGGACTACATTGCTTAAATTTTCATTGTTACGCAGATGATACCCAGCTTTATCTATCCATGAAGCCAGAGGACACACACCAATTAGCTAAACTGCAGGATTGTCTTACAGACATAAAGACATGGATGGCCTCTAATTTCCTGCTTTTAAACTCAGATAAACTGAAGTTATTGTACTTGGCCCTACAAATCTTAGAAACATGGTGTCTAACCAGATCCTTACTCTGGATGGCATTACCCTGACCTCTAGTAATACTGTGAGAAATCTTGGAGTCATTTTTGATCAGGATATGTCATTCAATGCGCATATTAAACAAATATGTAGGACTGCTTTTTTTGCATTTGCGCAATATCTCTAAAATTAGAAAGGTCTTGTCTCAGAGTGATGCTGAAAAAACTAATTCATGCATTTATTTCCTCTAGGCTGGACTATTGTAATTCATTATTATCAGGTTGTCCTAAAAGTTCCCTGAAAAGCCTTCAGTTAATTCAAAATGCTGCAGCTAGAGTACTGACAGGGACTAGAAGGAGAGACCATATTTCACCCATATTGGCTTCTCTTCATTGGCTTCCTGTTAATTCTAGAATAGAATTAAAATTCTTCTTCTTACTTCTTCTACTTCTTACCACAGCATGTCTTTATCCTGGTTCTCTCCCTCAGCCCCAACCAGTCCCAGCAGAAGACTGCCCCACCCTGAGCCTGGTTCTGCTGGAGGTTTTTCCTGTTAAAAGGGAGTTTTTTCCTTCCCACTGTCGCCAAGTGCTTGCTCACAGTGGGTCCTTTTGACTGTTGGGGTTTTTCCGTATTATTTGTATGGCTTTGCCTTACGATATAAAGCGCCTTGGGGCAACTGTTTGTTGTGATTTGGCGCTATATAAATAAAATTGATTTTGATTTGTTTTAAAACTCAATTTGCAACTGTAAAGATATGCCAACATGCCATACACATGGGGTCAGTAAAAAAAATTGTGCAATGTTGGGTTTTCCTCTTTCCCGAACTCTGTCATTTCTCTTCATAGCTCAAATACCCGCTGCAAAACTTCACCACAGGAGAGCTCTCGCACTTCACATTGATATAACAGCGCGTCATATCCGGCATCCATGTCCCGGCAAAGTTGTCCAAACAAACGTGACTGCGGTGTCCTCAACTGCACCAAATTAATTGCAGTCAAAGCTCTGTTCAAAACAGAATGAATATTTGGTTCCATGTCTTTAGTAGCAAGTGCTTGCCTGTGCAGCATACAGTGAGTAGCAATAATTCTGAGATTGACAGACTTTATCTGTGCAGTAATGCCACTCTTTCCACCGGTCATCGCTGCGGCGCCATCCGTACAAACAGCCACACATTTTTCCCACCTTACGAGGTCTGTCCAAAAAGTAACGGATCTTTTTATTTTTTTTCAAAAACTATATGGATTTGAATCACATGTGATTGCATCAGCCAAGCTTGAACCTTCTGTGCGCATGCGTGAGTTTTTTCACGCCTGTCTGTTGCGTCATTCGCCTGTGGGCAGGCTTTGAGTGAGCACTGGTCCACCCCCCCTCATCGGATTTTATTGTCAGGGAAATGGCAGAGCGGACTGCCGCTTGCTCCATGAATTTTTTTTCAGAACGGTAGTGAGAGAACAAGCCAGTTTGGAAACCATTCGAAAGATTCAAATGCTTTCGGTGAGATTCTGTCGGCGGCAACACGGAATTAAGTTGTGTTAAAACCTTTTTAAAGACTGCCCACAGCGGCGGGAGGGCGGTGGCGCACCGAGCAGCCATCGACAGGCTGCGAAGCCCAGCATCATTTTCCAAACAACACTGTTTGATCCGGACATCGTGTGACTACCACAGAAATGGCAAGAGAGCTGAGACATAGCACTTTTGCGGGCACATTCCAATGTTACAGGAGATTTTTTAATTGAAAGACGTGCGGGATGATTTCGCGAGGTCGGCACAGGAGCCGCTCATGGTGCACAACAAAAAAACACCTCCATGTTGGAAACCATTCGGAAGATTCAGACGGCTTTCGATGGCTTTTCAGTCGAGTGAGTATCCGAGAAATTGTGTAACAGCTGGACATGCCACAACATGTCCTGTGAGACTTCCAACATAGGTGTTTTTTTTTGTTGCGCACCATGAGCGGCTCCGTGCCGACGCGCGAAATCCTCCGCACGTCTTTCATTACAAAATCTCCTGTACAGTGGAATGTGCCGCAAAAGTGCTATGTCCAGCTCTCTTGCCATTTCTGTGGTAGTCAGACGACATCCCAGATCAATAAACCCTTCACTTTGGAAATGATGTGGTTGTTTCAGCAGGGTTTCAGCCTGTCGATCGGCGCTCGGAGTGCGCCGCGCTCTCAGACGCTGTAGGCGGTCTTTAAACTGGCTGGAGCACTCCTTAAGCTGTGTAATCCCCATAAAATCGTCCCTGAAAGCCATCTGAATTTTCCGAATGGTGTCCACCTGGAGGTCTCTCACAGTTTCTGGAAAAATTTGATGCAGCAAAGCTCCAAATCGTTCAGACATTTTATTCGCAATAAAAATCCGACAAGAGGGGTGGACCACTGCTCACACAAAGCCTGCTCACAGGCAAATGACGCAACTGACAGGCGTGAAAAAACTCACGCATGCGCACAAAGGTTCAAGCTTGGCTGATGCAATCACACGTGATTCAAATCCATATAGTTTTTGAAAAAAATAAAAAGGTCCGTTACTTTTTGGACAGACCTCGTAGTCCAGCTTCAGTCATGAAAGAAGAAGTGTGAATAGTTCCTCACCCATCATCCTGCCCTGCACCTCCTTGCAGAACAGGAAATCCTCCAAAATCTTTCCATCCCAGAGATAGCGCACCAAAACAAGCAATGGTTAGTTTCAAGTTGTGCTGGCATCTTGAAACCGAGACTTACGGTTAGGGAGCCTCTCGCTCGTGTGTTTGGCGTCATTAGAAACAACAGCTCAGCTGCCAGATTTCCAGGGAGTGAAATGGCCACTGGAGGTGAATTCCACTCCATATCGGTAAGTAATTTTGTTGTCATTGTTGCTGTTAACCCACAAGGGATGGGAAGGAGAGCTGCAGCAGTGTGAATGTTGATGTAAAGCCTCGGTCACACGGCATGAACGAAGGACACCAAAGCCAAAACGAAACAAGAAATCTGGACTTACGTTGACTTTTGGAGACATCGTTTAACCGTCGTCCAGCTTCGTTCCTGTAGCTGGGGCTTCATCAGAATTTTCATACTGTTGAAAAATGTGAATGAATCCTGACAACAATCTCAATTCATCCGTATTCCATTTGCTTTCTGTTGATGGTTCCTGATCATTTGTGTAGTTCCCATACCGTGGTGTTCCGTCTGATTGTTGTCCAACTTCATCCAACCTCCCAAGTCCAACATCTTGCACGAACATTGACGATATCTGCACAGATCAACAACTAAAACTTTCTTGTTTCGTTTTGGCTTTGGTGTCCTTCGTTAGTGCCGTGTGACCGGGGCTTAAGGACACCAGGAACAAAATTGTAGACCTGCACAAGGCTGGGACTGGCTACAGGGCAATAGGCAAGCAGCTTGCTGAGAAGACAACAACTACTGACGTAATTATTAGAAAATGGAAGAAACACAAGATGACTGTCAATCTTCCTCTGTCTGGGGCTTCATGCAAGTTCCCAGACCTCGCCATCGATCACAGATTCACCAAATGGCATACATCTCCCCGGCAGGAGGTGGAAGTCCTCATGGAGGCCAACGACTATGTAACAGACCAAATAAAAAAAGAAAGGTGACAAAGTATTGCAGACCACGTGTTGTGTGTTTGGAGGTCAAATGCCACTGCACATCACCTCAAAAACACCAAACCGAGAGAAATGGATGATATACAGTTACATGAGCGACACTAAGAGAGATAAGATGATAATGACACTGAAAATAATACTTTTGTGAATTCATGTGACTGACTATATTTTCCTGTTTGGTATTTTATTTATTTTTCTTTCTGTGCTGCTTTATCATTTTGTCTGATCCTTTGAATGTTGTCTTATTATTGTTGAAAACTAAATAAAGTAAAAAAAAAAAAAAATATCAGCAGTGAAGTTTGGAGGTGGGAACATGATGGTGTGGGGTTATCAGCTTACAGCACTGCTAAACTTCATGTCATTGAAGGAATCAGTGGTTGAATGTTTGTCTGAGGTCTTGTAGTAGACTGGTGTCCTGTCCAGGGTGGACCTGACCTCACACCCTGTGACTGCAGGGAAAAGCTCCAGCCTCCCTGTGACTGTGATTGGAGTAAGACAATATAGAAAATGAATACATCCCCTGAGGTGAACATGATGCAAAACTGGAAAAAAAAAAAAAAATCACAGCTTTTCCCAAATCCAACATGTGGACATTGATGTCTTACGTGCACATGCAGTCCACCCCCACCCCACTTTGAACCATTTCTGTTTGGTCAAACTGTCCACAGATTTTTCACATTTTGTCAAACATTCACAGATTCCATCAAAGACAATTTCGTGGCTTCTTCCAACAACTGACTGGAAAAGCAGCAGGAAGTTCTGGGACGGATTCTGAAAGTGAAATTAATGACTCCAAAAAGCATGTCAGGGGACACCATCTGATGGGACACTGGGCTCAACAACTGAAGCTGAAAACAGTTGTCCATGTGTTAGGACACCTTGAGCAAGTTTGGGCCCAGACATGGAAATCCAGGTCCGACTCTGAAGAGAGGTAAAAGGTTGATTGTTGTCCTACGCTGCTCTATTTTCTGTCAGTCTGAATAGACGAAGAACCAGTTGAGGTCTCCTGATTTTAACATGATGAATCTGTTGGGTTAAGCCCCTTTCACACTGGGCCTGCATAGAGTTGCATTGTGCTGCGTATCTACATACACAGATGTTGTGTGTGTAACCGGGTTACACTGCGTTGTGTTCTGTTGAGTGGTGCGGGAAGGATGACAGAAGCTGGATGTGGTCTGAATGTCTTTACTGTTTGGACATAAAAGAAAAAACTGTAGTGAGCACAGTGGTCCAAGACACCTCTCTTCATAAGAGAACACAACTCTCACACAGTCCAAGCTGCACTGAATACATGAATAAACCAAATAATATGTAAAATGATGTAAATAAAAACAGTCATTCACATTTATATACAACTAGAACAGTAAACAGAACAGAAAAATTAAGACAGACTCATACCTGTTTGGACATAAAAAGAAAAAAACTGTAGTGAGCACAGTGGTCCAAGACACCTCTCTTCATAAGAGAACACAACTAAGAAAATAAAACAGTAAAATAAAAATAAAACTGCGCTCCGTGTGGTTACAGCTCCCCCTGCTGACGAAGCTATGGACACGAGCAGGGCCACATTAGGGCACCAGATAGACAGAGGAGGCTGGCCCGCGGAGCGTGTTTTGTTTGTGGCTCGATAGAGCATCAGGTAAGAGACTGCCCCGAGCGGTTAAACACCAACGCCCGCCCCTAGAAACTGGGCTAGGGGTGGGCCGAGACATTCACGTGGGACACACCCACATTGCCACACGACTCCCAGTTACAATCCTTTATGAGGATTTAACCCTGAAGGCCCCAGCACTGGTGGACACAGGCTCTGAAGGGAATCTGTTAGACAGCAGATGGGCCAGGGAGATAGGGTTCCCTCTGGTGGCGCTTACCTCGCCTGTGCAGGTGCGGGCACTAGATGGCTCCCTACCCTCCAATCACACATAAGACACCACCTGTAACTCTGGTGGTGTCAGGAAATCACCGGAGGAGATCGAGTTTTTGTGACTCCTGCTACCTCCCGTGTGATTTTAGGGTTCCCCTGGATGTTAAAACACAATCCCCGGATTGATTGGCCGTCCGGGGTAGTGGTTCAGTGGAGCGAGACCTGCCATCGGGTATGTTTAGGTTCCTCGGTTCCTCCCGGTTCCCAGGCTAAGGAGGAGGTCAGAGTCCCGCCCAATCTAGGGACGGTGCCGGTGGAGTACCACGACCTTGTAGATGTGTTCAGTAAGGATCTGGCGCTCACCCTTCCCCCCCACCGTCCGTACGATTGTGCCATTGATTTGGTTCCAGGCGGTGAGTTCCCGTCCAGCAGGCTGTACAACCTCTCACGACCTGAGCGCGAATCAATGGAGACCTACATCCGGGACTCTTTAGCCGCCGGGTTGATCCGGAATTCCACCTCCCCGATGGGTGCAGGTTTCTTTTTTGTGGGTAAAAAAGACGGCGGACTTCGTCCATGCATTGATTATAGGGGACTGAACAAAATCACGGTTCGTAATCAATACCCGTTGCCCCTGTTGGATTCAGTGTTCACGCCCCTGCATGGAGCCCGAATATTCACTAAGCTATCTTAGAAATGCGTTTCACCTGGTTCGAATCCGGAAGGGAGACGAGTGGAAGATGGCATTTAACACCCCCTTAGGTCACTTGAGTACCTGTCATGCCGTTCGGCCTCACAAACGCCCCCGCGACGTTCCAAGCCTTGGTTAATGATGTCTTGCGGGATTTCCTGCACCGATTCGGTCTTCGTATATCTAGACGATATACTCATCTTTTCTCAGGATCCTGAGACTCATGTCCGGCATGTACGTCAGGTCCTGCAGCGGTTGTTGGAGAACCGGCTGTTTGTGCAGGGCGAGAAGTGTGAGTTCCACCGCACCTCTTTGTCCTTCCTGGGGTTTATCATCTCCCCCAACTCCGTCGCTCCTGATCCGGCCAAGGTTGTGGCGGTGAGGAGACTGGCCCCAACCCACTAGCCGTAGGAAGCTGCAACAGTTCCTCGGCTTTGCTAATTTCTATAGAGGGCTTCATTAAGGGCTACAGTCAGGTAGTTAGCCCCCTGACAGCCCTGACCTCACCAAAAGTCCCCTTCACCTGGTCGGATCGTTGCGACTGCCGCGTTTCAAGGAGTTGAACGGCGCTTCTCGTCTGCACCCCGTTCTGGTGCAAGCCCGATCCTAGTCACAGTTAGTGGTTGAAGTGGACGCCTCAGACTCAGGGATAGGAGCTGTGCTTTCCCAGAGCGGGAAGACCGTAAGGTCCTTCACCCGTGTGCCCTATTTTTTCCCGCAGGTTGACCCCGGCCGAACGGAACTAGACGTCGGCAATCGAGAATCCTTGCGGTGAAAGAGGCTCTTGAAGAGTGGAGACATCTGTTGGACGGGAAGTCCGTGCCATTCCGGTTTTCACTGACCACCGGAACCTGGAGTATATCAGGACCGCCAAGCGGCCTGAACCACAGGCAAGCCCGCTCGTCACTGTTCTTCGGCCGTTTTGACTTCCGGATCACCTACCATCCCGGGACCAAAAACCAGAGATCGGATGCCTTGTCCCGGGTACATGAAGATGAAGTCAAAACGGAGTTGTCGGATCCACCGGAACCATCATCCCGGAGTCCACTATCGTGGCCACCCTCACCCTGGGACGTTGAGAGGAAACCGTCCGGGAGGCCCTGGCATGAAGCCCGGACCCCGGAACTGGGCCGAAGAACAGACTCTACGTCCCACCAGAAGCTAGGGCTGCAGTCCTGGACTTCTGTCACGGCTCTAAGCTCTCCTGTCATCCAGGGGTGCGAAGAACCGTGGCAGTTGTCCGGCAGCGCTTCTGGTGGGCGTCCCTGGAGGCCGACGTCCGGGATTATATCCAGGCCTGCACCACCTGCGCCAGGGGCAAGGCTGACCACCGCAGGGCTTCGGGACTGCTCCAGCCGCTGCCCGTGCCCCATCGCCCCTGGCCCACATCGGCCTGGAGTTTGTCACGGGCCTCCCGCCGTCCCAGGGCAACACCACCATCCTCACGATAGTGGACGATTCTCCAAGGCGCCCACTTCGTGGCCCCTCCCGAAGCTCCCGACAGCCCAGGAGACAGCGGACCTCCTGGTCCACCACGTCGTCCGGTTGCATGGGATCCCAACAGACATCGTCTCCGATCGCGGTCCCCAGTGCTCCTTGCAAGTCGGGAGGAGCTTCTGCCGGGAACTGGGGGGCCACGGTGAGTCTCTCATCCGGGTATCATACCCAGACCAACGGGCAAGCCCAGAACGGGCCAATCAGGAGGTGGAGCAGGCCCTGCGTTGCGTGACAGCCGTGCACCCGGCGGCCTGGAGTACCCATCTGGCCTGGATCGAGTATGCCCCTAACGCCAGGTGTCGTCAGCCACCGGCCTCTCCCCTTCGGTGTGCCCTCGGTCCAGGCCGGCCTACGGAAGTGCCGTCGGGGTTGTGGCGTGCCCCCCGTTCTGCCTTGCTGAGGGCACGGATGAGGACGAAGGCCCATGCAGACCCGTCGGCGGACCCCGGCCCCTACGTACCGGCCAGGGCAGGCAGTGTGGCTGTCTACTAAGGACATACCCCTTCAAGTGGACTCCCCTAAACTGCAGGACCGGTATATCGGTCGTTCAAGATCATCAAGGTCATCAGTCCAGCCGCAGTGAGGCTTCAGCTTCCGGCCTCACTGTGGATCCATCCCGTTTTCCACGTGTCCCGGATCAAGCCCCATCACACCTCACCCCTCTGTACTCCCAGTCCGGCACCACCTCCTGCCCGGATCATCGATGGCGAGCCGGCTTGGACTGTGCGCCGGCTCTTAGATGTCCGTAGGATGGGCCGGGGCTTCCAGTATTTGGTGGACTGGGAGGGGTACGGACCTGAAGAACGCTCCTGGGTGAAGAGGAGCTTCATCCTGGATCCGGCCCTCCTGGCCGATTTCTACCGCCGCCACCCGGACAAGCCTGGCCGTTGAGGGGGGGGTCCTGTTGTGTGGGCCGCCAGAAGAGGAGGTACTGCTGGCCCACCACCAGAGGGCGCCCTGTCTGGAGTGCGGGCTCCAGGCACCAGAGGGCGCAGCCGCCTCACAGGAGCAGCCAGGGTGACAGCTGTCACGCATCACCTGCAACAGCTGTTACCAATCATCTGATCGGCAGGAGTATATCAGCAGGACGACGTCTCCACCTCTTTGCCGAGATATCGTTCTACCTGGAAGGTAACGTGCTCAGCTGACTGGTTAACAGTGATCTTTTGTGACTTTTGTGAGTTGTTTAGCTGACTCCTTTTCCAACGAGTGGTGGAGGTAGTTTTCCTGCCGTGCGGAGTCCTGGGTGCAGACGCACCCACATTTAATTGTTCCTTTGTTCCTCGCCAGCAGTACCAGGTCCGACACGCGAAGGCAGTGGCCAACTGGGAGTTCGGGACTTGGCGGCTCCAGTATTCCCGGGGTCTGGTGGCGGAGGAAATCGTGTGTTGGTTCCTGTTCTGCTTTGGACAGGCGTCTCCTATCTTCGAGCCTGCCCACACGACACCTTTGTGAATTGACACCTGTCTATTGTTGTAATCTGTTGTATTTGTTGTGCCACATTCACAACAGTAAAGTGTTGTTATTTGACCTACTCCATTGTCCGTTCATTTGCGCCCCCTGTTGTGGGTCCGTGTACCTACACTTTCCCAACACATCCATCCTCTTCCATCAGGGTCTCTTTGGGCATCCTGGAGATCACTTCCACCCTGGACGGATCAACGGAAACTCCTTCTCGATCTACAAAATGTCCCCGAAACTTGACTGACTTGCGTAGGAGGCGACATTTCTTTGGACTCAGCTTAAGATGGTTGTCTCTCAGCCTCTCAAATACAACATGCAGTCTCTCGAGGGCTTCCTCCTCGGTCGGCGCAAAGACCAACAAATCGTCCAGGTAACAGAGTTGGCTGGTGAAGTTGAGGTCACCGAAAATACTCATCATGCGCATGAACGATGCAGTGCTGTTGCAGAGCCCCTGGGGCATTCTGTTGTATTTGTTAGAGTCCGACCGGTGTAGTGAAGGCTGTGAAACGCTTGTCGCCTTCGCACATGGGGATGTTATAGAACCCTGAGGTTAAGTCCATCATGCTGAAGAATGCACTGCAACCGAGTGATGCAAGACAATCAGCCTGGTGTGGGAGTGGGTGTGCATCCTTCAGTGTTTTGTGCGTTCAGCCATCTGAAGTCTGTGCAAATTCTCAAAACTGCCATCCTTCTTCCAAACCATGACTAGGGGAGATGCATACTCGCTCACAGACTTGCGTATGATCTCTCTCTCCTCCATATCAGACAGAACTTGACGTAGCTTTTTGGTAGTGGGCTGGAGGAACTCTGCGATAAGGCATAAGGAAGGGTCTCTCGTCAGTCAGATGGATACGGTGGACGAAACCCTTAGCCTCCCCACAATCAAGTGGGTGCCGTGAAAAGATGGTCTCAAACTGTATTACTAGATCCACAAGCTTTTGTTGGAGCGAGAACTGGCCTGGCAGGAGTCAATGTCGAGTCGTTAAGCCAATTTAGCGAGCCTGACTTTGAGATCCGCTTTTGGGACAGCTGGTTCTTTGCATCACTAAGACCATCACTGATCGTGCTGTGGCATTGACTTAGATTCAAGTCCTCGACCGCAAAGCCTGGTGACACATTTGCAATCTTGGAGTTGCGCTTGAGAGTTACTGGTTGGGTTGAGAGGTTTGTGATTTTCATGGGAACCCACTTGTCACCGTACATAGCAGTGATGACACGCCCCACCAGTCTGTTCCTTAGGCTGGGTCTGGAAGAACAGGGCTCCACCAGGATGGTACTGCCTGGGGACACTGGGGGTGTTGCTGGGCAGCTTGCCCCACACTAGGTGTTCTTGCTGTGTGAGAAGCGTGACAGCCCGGGGCAGCTTCACTGCGCCAGTGACGTCTGGCGAGGCCTCCCCCTTCCATCAGACTGAACAGGACATGATATCAAGAAAGTGTCATAATCGGGGGAGAGAGTACCTGCTCCCATCTGAGATGTGTCTCCAATAGTCATCGTCATTCTTCAGAACACTCATTAGCTTTTTCAAGACATTTGAACGATAATAAGATCATCCCTTTGCCGTGAACCACCAGGACTGGTACAACACACTTCATTCCGTTATAAAGAGAGTGTCAGATCATATACACACTTTGGGTGTGTCTGCTTTCCACCACATACAACCAGCAAGATCCGCTCTGCCGACTTGGGCTCTCCCAGTCATGGCTCCTTTCTCCAACAGCTTGGCCTCTGCTACCTCACTTAATGTGCAAAGCCACTGACCCCGAGTCGATCATACCTTTATCTCAACATTGTCATTACTTGGACCTGGGTGTGTAGAACAACTCACTGAAGGCTGGGTCCACTGCTGTCCCCTGGACCATGACTTGGTATCCCTCCGGAGCAGCCAGAGCATGCGTTGACATAGAGAAGCTCCTGATCTGGTACATTAATGAGGGTGTCTGTGCTTCACCCACACTGCCCCTCTCCGAATGTGGGTGTCCTAGTTTCCCAACAGGCTGGTTCTGGTTCCCAGTGTCCTGAATCTGGTTTGGTGCCGGTCTTTGACCCCGCCGAGGGCAGTTCTTTTTCAGTGTCCTGGGGAGAAGCATGCCAGGCAGAGATTGTTTCTCCTGCAGTGTGACAGTGTTGAGTGGGCTGGGTCATTACAAACTTTGCAAAATCTGGGGAGAGCGATCAACTGTTGCATGGTGGCTGAGCTGTATGGTTCTCGAGTTATAGCGTGTGACTAGACAGTCCAAAAGGTTCATCAGAGAGCACACACCCTCTAAATCCACCGACGGAGACGTAACAATAGCTGGAGGGTTCGCCGCTGAGCTGACTGCCAACTGAGGCTGAGGTGTGGATGATATTGGTCGCTGCAGGACAGGCGAGACTGTTGGCAGTGCAGCATGGGCCACTGATAAGGGCTGGAGCCACTGGTAGGGGCCCGCCATCACCGAGGCTTGATAAGAACAGCGGGTGTGTTTGGGTGGTCACCTGTATGGAGACAGGGACACAATGAACTGGAAAACATTGTGCGCATGTGTTCACTTGTTCCCGCTGTTGTACCCGGCTGCTCCTGGGCCACTGCAGACTGAGAGTGGCATGGAACGAGGACTATTTGAGGGGAGACGGTTCATGGCTATTAGCTCTGATTTCCCTCTGGAATGTACTGATACGCTCCTGTACTTCACTTGTTGTCCACTCCTCCGCAGCTTTAAAACTCAGTCTGTTGGCGAGAACTGGATTTGGGCAGTATTTAATGAACATCATCGAGACTTCACGGCCCGGGTCCTCAACACCCTACCTTGTCTCCGTAGGCACTCATGAGCAATGTCAATAGCTTTGTTCAGTTGGATCCAGTACTCCATCACACTTTCATTTGGGAGTGGCCTAGTGTTGTAAAAGTCAGCCATGGGCATGGCGGAGTAGGCTAACTCACCAAAGTTTTGTTTTAGTATATCAAATATTACACTAGGTGTCTGGGAGTCATATGGTAAGGACTGGTTGCGTAGAGTAACCTTCACCACATCTCTAGCTTTCCCAGGTAACTTAGCTAATACCTCAGATTGTTGCTGTTGTACTGGTATTGCTCTTTTTGTGAGGTAAAGCTCTACCATTTCAACCCCACTCATTTACAGAACATTTGTCACTTCCATCCCCTCTAAAGACAGGTGGGTCTTTAACATCAGACTGCATAATGAGTTTAACACCAGACAGATTCAATTCAGGAAGGTGTACTGTTCTGAGCTGTTGGAAAGTATCATTAGACTGCGAGCGTGAGCCAACATTGCTCTGCAGCTGAGCAGCAATAGATGACCAATTTGATTAGCTACGTCTGATATTAAAGTGCCAAACTCAAATCACCAGCAACATGTGGGTTTAAATCAACTTGTGAAGGCTGTACTCGAGTAGAACTGAACCTAGGTGTTCTCAACATACACACTCGGGGGGCTTGGGTAACATCTCTAAACCAGCCCGTCCCAATCCCACATGTGTATCACCTGCACCATCAGAAGCACCATCTGCCCCAGAATTAACTTTTCTGAACATGGTGAATAAAACACAAATCAAATATGATATAAAAAACAAAAGTGTAGTAGATAATCACTAAACGCTAAATCTGTCTTCAAAAGACGAATTAGACTAAACCACATTACCCAAAAGTCATCTAACCGCACAATGTTGAGCAAGGAGGGAAACTTCTGAAGAGCTGAGCACCCCTGGTGGTCGAGCTGGCACCGAAGCTTCTGGAATCCAATGGGTCACGGCCACCATTGTAGTGGCTGCACTCTGTGTTGTGTTGTTATGGACTCCGCCCATTTGCTCACGATCCTCGGCATGGGAGTCGGACTCTCTAACCAGAAGGCCTAAAACCCAGGGCTCTGGCCTTGTGACCAGAGATCCTTTTGAGTTGTTGGGAGTGAGATTTACTAACTTCATCTGCACAGCGACACCTGCTGGCCTCCGTTACACTCACCCCCTAAACTCACTCCCATCCGGGTCACGGCACCATTGTAACCGGGTTACACTGCATTGCGTTCTGTTGAGTGGTGCGGGAAGGATGACAGAAGAAGCTGGATGTGGTCTGACTGTCTTTACTGTTTGGACATAAAAAGAAAAAACTGTAGTGAGCACAGTGGTCCAAGGACACCTCTCTTCATAAGAGAACACAACTCTCACACAGTCTGAGCTGCACTGAATACATGAATAAACCAAATAATATGTAAAATGATGTAAAAT
This sequence comes from Thalassophryne amazonica, assembly GCF_902500255.1. Classification (NCBI taxonomy): domain Eukaryota; kingdom Metazoa; phylum Chordata; class Actinopteri; order Batrachoidiformes; family Batrachoididae; genus Thalassophryne; species Thalassophryne amazonica. The sequence continues at coordinate 51,793,075 of NC_047108.1, read as the reverse complement.
AAAACAGTCATTCACATTTATATACAACTATAACAGTAAATAGAACAGAAAAATTAAGGACAGAACAATTGTCAAACTCATACCTGTTTGGACATAAAAGAAAAAAAACTGTAGTGAGCACAGTGGTCCAAGGACACCTCTCTTCATAAGAGAACACCAACTAAGAAAATAAAACAGTAAAATAAATTAGTACAAGCCACGTCTTCAGTGTGTGGTGCAAGTAAGTTTACATTGACTCTACAGCAGAGTACCCCTCCGCTAGCTTAAACCATGTGCCAGCTAAACATTACTCTTGGCCCAAAACGTACATTTAACATTTCACACACACACACACACACACACAAAAGACACCTCTGCACCATTAAAGTTGGAAATAAGTCGTGGGACAGAACGTGAATTTATAGAAAAAGTGCTCAATATCAAGACCCCAGTTTCATACATCTTACCTCTCACACAGTCCGAGCTGCAGTGAGTCTGCCCCGCCCCCGTGCACCAGCTGCGTGCTGTGTGATGGGCGTTCAAAGACATACGGACTTCTCACTCTTCAATGCCAAAAGGTATACGAGGTCTGTGATGAAAAAGCGGTCCTTTTATTTTTTCAAAAAACAAATGGATTTGATTCATATGTTTTTTACGTCAGACATGCTTGAACCCTCGTGCACATGCGTGAGTTTTTTTACGCTTCGGTGACGTCATTTCCCTGTGGGCAGGCCTTGAGTGAGGAGTGCTCCACCCCGCCCGTCGGAATCCTCTTTGTCTGAATAGCCGCTGCGGACGGCGTGCGTTGCTTGTATCAACATTTTTTCTGGACCTGTGAGGAATATCCGAGTGGACACTATTCGAGAAATTAAGCTGGTTTTCGGTGAAAAGTTTAACGGCTGATGAGAGATTATGGGTGTTTCTGTCGCTGTAAGGACTTCCCACGGATCGGGACGTCGCGCAGCATTTCCAGGCGCCGTCGTCGGCCTGTTTCGACCTGAAAACATTCTAATTTAAGGCTCTGTGACCCAGGACGTCGTGAGCGAATAGAGAAGATTCAGAAGAGGCCGGCATGAGGTCTTTATGTGGACATTCCACTGTTTAAGGACATTTTGTAATGAAAGATGTGCGCGCAAATCGCCGAGTCGTTTCCGTGATGACTCGGCGAATCTCTGTGCGCAGCGACAGGAAAAACACCTCTGTGTTGAAAACCATTTGTAAAATTCAGGCGGCTTTTAATGGCTTTCAACAAGTGAGTAACTGAGAAATTGTTTAAACGCTTGGGCATGTTCCAACTTGCCCGTTAAGGTTTCTCCAACGGAGGTGTTTTTCCTGTCGTGACCACCCCGCGGTCGGGTCCGGCCCGACATGCGACTCTGCCCGCACGTTCTTTCATTACAAAATGTCCGTTAACAATGGAATGTCCGAATAAACTCCTCATGCTGACTTCTTCTGCAAGTTCTCTGTTCTCTGACGACTTCCTGGGTCAACAGAGCCTGAAATGTGGAAGTTTTCAACTTGAAACGGTGAGACGCTGCCGCCTCAAAGCGCAGGATCGCCGTCAGGCACCGTGGGCCGGTCCTTAAAGCGACACTACCAGACCAACATCCTCTCATCAGCCGTTTAAAATTTTTACCGAAAACCAGCATGAATTTATCGAATGGTGTCCACTCAGTTGTGCCTTACAGTTTTGAAAAAATTTTGATCAAAACAAGCAGCAGTCTCTGAGCCATTCCTAAACAATGAAAAAAACGACGAGAGGGTGGGCCACTCCTCACTCAAAGACTGCCCACAGGCGAATGACGTAACCGACAGGCATGAAAAAACTCTTGCATGCCCATGAGGGTTCAAGCATGTCTGATGTAATCACACGTGATTCAAATCCATATGGTTTTTGAAAAAATAATAAGGTCCGTTACTTTTATCACAGACCTCGTATACATATAATATGAACGTATTATAACAAAAAAGTGAGTAATTTGAGTTAATTTGGTGGAATTCGACCAGGATATTATTACCATGTTACATGTGCATGGGGGAAGCTTGGCACACCTCTTCTTCTTCTGTAGTTTTGAAGCTTCACTGCCAGCAAAGTTCAGCAGAGTCCAGCAGGATGAATAAAATCTAGCAATGCAGGTATGTACTGATTAAAACCGAAAAGCATTTTTGCCGGACTGCCGTAGAGTAGCGTCCCAATTGGTGAGGCTTGGTGTACTGTAGTGCAGTGTTGCAATAGACTTGTGCAGAGTACTGCATCCATTGCTCTACACCAAATGTCTGCAAAAAAAAATTAACGTTTAATTTTTAGCGTCCATTCTCGAACCCCTTTGTGTCCCTCAGCGTATGCCATGTAGAGCTGCATGTCGGCATAGTCTGTACGCCACATTACGCAACTCTACGTTGTCCCATTGTGAAAGGAGTTTTAAGTTGTTACTCTGATAATTCTGTATCTTCAAATGCTTGTGAAAGTTCAAAGGTCATGTGAGACGGGTCACAAGAACAAGAACATTAACTTTGTGAGATTAAAAACAAAACCAGTGTGTCTGATCATGGCAGACAGTATAACAGGTAAATAAGCCCATGAGAACTTTTTGTTCAGTACACAGGTTTTTTTTATACTGTTTATACCGTTCAGATCAGGATGCTTGTTCTATGCCCATCGGGGTCTTCTGTGCTGCATCATTCATTCTGTGTAAGCCATGAGGAGAGTTTAAGAACACCAGTACAACGAATCAAGCCAAACATTGATTATGAGAAAGATATTTCACCAGAATACATACGTAAATAAATGGCTCATTTCTACAGCATACATGTTGGACTGTAGAAGTTTTGCCTCCCACCATAAAACAAAGGAACCACAAACTACATACTGAACACTGAATCTGAGGAGTATCACAGCAATATGATACTCAACAGAATTTTTGAGGAACAGCACATTGGTTTTATTATGACAATACACTTCTTTTTGTCATATGAGTGATAAAATCAACAAGGAAAATAGAGTGCTTATTACTATTCAGAGGACTTTCACACACTCACACCCACAGACTAAAGTTTCCAATCCACCTAACCTGCATGTCTTTGTATGTGGGAGGAAGCCGGAGCACGCGGAGGGAACCCACACAGACACAGGGAGAACATGCAAACTCCACACAGAAAAGCCAATCGAACCCATGACATTCTTGCTGTGAAGCAATGGCGCTAACCACTAAGCCGCCATGCTGCCCTGCATTGGAAAATAACAGTGGAAAATCAAAATCAATGTTGTGGCGTTGTGGCCCTGTGGCTCACTTGTCAGCAGTTATGTGATGTGTAGCAAAATACAATATAAAATTGATCTGGGGCCTCATGTACAAAGACTTGCATTGACTTTGTACTAAAAGTTGGTGTACGGCAAAACCCTGAATCGGGCTTAAGCACAAGTATATTCGATGTATCAATGTGTGCGTAGGCATGAATCCACGCACGTTTGGTTTGTACATCCCACTGAACGTTGAATTTAGTACATGTGCACACGCACTAAACTACTCCCTGGCCACGCCTCAATCTGAATATGCAAATGTATTCAAATAGTCTGGCTGTGTCATGCTGACGGCACCATAAGTGTAGAGTGTTGTGTGTTTGATGACGTCCACCATAGTCTCTGTGTTGAGTGTAAAAATTAAAGAACTTTCAGAGACAATATGCAAAAACAATGAAAGCTGTGGTTAGCTCACCGTTCTCTCAGCTTGCTGTTTTGTGAAACAAAAAATAAATATGTACACTTGTGTGTGTAAATGCCAAACTGAACTGCACGCACACACTGAAGTAAAAAGATATTAGGTGCACGGCAGCTGTGTGTGACATTAACATTACAGACGCTTTTATTGACCAATACTGAACACAATCAGGGGCTTGTTAAGAGGTTCTCTAGTTCCACCATCAAGAAAAAGAAAACATTAACAATAATAAAAAAACATTTGAATGTGCACATGCCCAATTGTGTCTGTGCTGGATTTTGTTAGGAACAATTACACGCATAACTTATTTAACACCAAGCAGCCCTCCCCCCCATCGTGCACCATGCAGCCTCCAGCCTGAAGTGCATTTGCACATACACATGATTTGAACATCGATGGAATGAAAATGTTTTTCTATTAACAAAAACAAACTCATCATGTGATGGCACCTTTATAGCAATATGTAGACAGTTAATAGCTGATTACATTTGGGAAACCAGCTCTTGCTGCAAAATGTGCTGTAATGTTGAAATGTGATGTACCTGGATGAGATTCGGATGATTGCGTTCCACACAGCTGGCATGACTCGGTGCAAGGTTGACTGGCACACTCCTGACTGATCAACCAGCTCATGCTGGAATGCCCCTGATGCCAAGATGCCCAGTGTGGTCAGCACCTGTGTGGGCACAGACAACCCCTGGCTCCTCGCCATAAGGCACTCTGGGCCAACCACAGTTCTGTGCACAACTCCAGTAACAGTGGCCTTGGTAATCAAAATCAGTTTATGAGCAATTATTGTCATTTACAAGTAAATCCTCACGTTCCCTGAGTACATGCTCACATTGGATTGAAGTATTTGCAAGGTGCTTTAACAATGCTAATGCAGACATTGTTAGTGCCATTTTACACATCAAATTGAGCACGCTTTTATATCCATCCATATAATTGCGAACATGTGGGTGTGTTAATTGCTCATCACTGCGTCACTGGTGTGCACATCACTCTGATGACTTCTTGTTTTCACACTATTAACGGTTCCCTGCATCACCTCTACATGTCCACAGTGGAGCAACAGTTTCAGAAACGTACGTATGCCAGCCAGGATTTTTGCGTGACGCACCACACATTACTACAGTCATTTCACTTTTGATACATCTAAACGCTGGTGCTTTGGCCTCGTGCACCCAGTTAATAGGATGTGAGAAAGACACTGAAATGAGCACTTTAATGGTCTATACTGTAAAGCTGCCACCCTAGTGTGACTTTTTACTGTGCTGGGTTTTAATTCAGCTCATCGGGGGCCTCATGTTCAAAGCATGCTTACACACAAAAACCTGGTCTACACCAATCTCCACATCCACGTGCAAATGTATCAAAGTGAAGCTATTCCACCTGAATATCCATGTATATTTTTCCCTAATTCCTTGTTTTTGAAGCATTTTATTGGTGTGGATACAGACTGTCCTTACTGCGTTAGTGGCAAACAAATGAACAAAACAAAAAAACAATAGAAAAAGGTATTTTTGACTTTTTTTTTGGTGGGGGGGGGTGTCTCTAACTGAAACTCCTATGTTCTCCGTGTCGGGAGCCTGCTTACTGCTGGGGCAGTGTGTGGCAACCTGCTATGTGCTCCAGGACATCGGCTCTGGGGCGGAGTTCCGCAGAGCATGCCAGCGGAGACCTGGAGTAGCTGGAAAGAGAAGCACGTGATCTGATCCACTGTGCAGATCTTTGCACACAAATCGGTGGACCCACTTCAGTCCACTTCATCATCAGACTGATCAGACTCTGATGACAAGCTTCATGCAGTTCAAAAAGAAAAACTTGAAGCGCTGGTCCACCTTTTTTTCCGCACAAAATAAATAACTATAACACCACACACTAACCACACAAGCTATAACACTCCACCACACACACGAAAAACACACTCCAAGCACGGCAAATATCACACAACTTTCAAAACTGATTTCTGTCTGCTGTTTGCGCAACACAAAATCCCAATTTTCAACCAAATTACGTGGATTGGGGATCATTGTTTATTAGGTAATATATTTACACCAGTGAGATGAAGAAAAATTTGTCTATTTTCTTTACTTGGTTGCTGTTGCAGATAGAGAGAGACGGAAGAAAAGTCCTATTCGCAAAATGCATACGCACACGCGCACGCACACACACACACACACACACAAGCACAGCCACGTGGGGTCTGTGGGTTGTCCTCAAACCCATTTGGAGTTGATTTTGATTGGTTAGCTTCTGAGTTGCCTAACAATGGTAAACACCCCTTTCTCCTGCAGAAGATGAGGCAGTCTTGTTTGTTCCTACACCTCTCTCCTGCAGTAGAATGAGAAAATTAGTAATTTTGCTGCAGGTGTCTGCAAAATGCGCAGCAAATATGAGCATATTACCCAGAAAATTATCCAGAATTCAAGTTATACTTGGCCTATTAACAAAATTTAAAAGTGGTGTACAGGTTAAATTCCACACATTCAACAAACATTCAAATAAAGATTCACAGTGGAGTGGATGGTGTACTACCGCCACAAAATTAGGTCATGTGACTTTTTATTGGTGGCATGTCAGTCGACGCCAGAAGATTAATGTTATTTTTGTGAACATCACTGCAGCAGCTCATGCCTCCATTTAGCTTGTGTTTTTACTTTGCTGCATGCACTCACTGCTTTGTCATTATTTCCATGTCTTATTTTCTTGCTTCCACAGTTATGGTTGGTTATATTATAATAGCCAAGTGGCCTCTGTGTGCGTGCGTGTGTATGGCTTGGATCATGCAAAAACCAGGGAGAGCTGACATTTTCCATTTAGCATGCTTATGTATTTTGGGTCAAGGATGAATCCTGCAAAAATGGAAAGTTGATATGACAAATATTTTTGGAGAAATGAGCAATTTCATCTCAACAATAAACAATGGATGTTGTGCTATACAGTGCACCATGGGAGGGTGGGGGGTTTTAAATGTTCTTATTGTGGTTCATGTCAGTTTAACAGTGTTGTCAGTGTTATTGATTTATTGTGTTTTTGTAGTTCAATTGGCTTAGTCAGTTTAGTTAAGTGTTATGTTGCTGTTACCATGAGTGAGTTAAGTGTCATGTTGACACCATGAATGAAATGTGTAGTGCTTTTAATGTCTTCTGACAACATCTCTGTCAAAGTAAAAGCACCTGCATACAGCAGAATGCAGAAAAGACAAACAGTTGTGTGTGTGCAATGTTAATCATGCACAAAACTAGGGAGAGCTGACATCTGCTGTTTGGTATCTATGTTATTATAGCAAAGTGGCCTCTGTGTGCATGCTTGTGTATGGCTTCAATCACGCAAAACCAGAGAGAGCTGACATTTGAGGTTTGGTATGCTTATGTATTTGGGTCAAGGATGAATGCTGTGAAAACAGAAAGTTGATAGGACAAATGGAGAAATTGGAGAAATTAGTAATTTTATCTAACCAATAACAATGGACACACGGATCCCTTACAAGGAAGAACAATTTTCAAGGACCCCCTGATAATCCTCATACCAATTAAACATATGTTTACTACCATTTGTGATCCCAGATGCCATAGAAAGGATTTGTTTTAAACTTTTCAAACTAAATACTAACCTAAAACACCAGTTTCATAGAAATGAACACAACCAAATTAAACTGAAAGAATTTTAGTAATATTTCTATTATTTTACATGCAGGGTGATTTCCTCAAATAAAAATTGACTTCACAACATTTTTCAAGTTCTAGCTCTTGAAGCATTGAGGAAAATGAACAGTACCAAAACTGGCACAAATGAAACTTTAATGTAACTTATTGCTCCTTAATCAAAAAACTTAACGGCATCATAACAGTATTAGTATTCCACTCCATCAATGTCTTATCACACACACACACACACACACACACACACACACCACACACACACACACACACACACACACACACACACACACACACACCACACACACACACACACACACACACACACATCAATTTACACCTCATTAAGTTAGTGAGAAGGATGAGTCTGTCTCTTACAACACAGTTTCTCTATTCTTGGAGTGATGGATGACAAACAGACTCTAAGATCATCATCTACCTGTAAACGAGCCCTGTACTTGTTCTTCATTGCAGTCACAGTGGAGAAAGATGATTCACAGAGGTATGTTGTAGGAATGGGGAGCATTATTTGCATGGCCTCAGCAGTGAGTTCTGGATACTCATGTGAGTGTCAGGGATTTGGCCGGGTCAGGGCATTGAGCCCTTGTTTTTCCCCTTGTTGTGGTTCTCCATCTGCTTCAGCTTTGATTTATCAGTAATTATTTTCATCATGAGTTATTCTTTATGTTTGTCTTATCATTTTGTTACTTTTTATACTTAGCCATTGTCCAGTTCTGTTCAGCCAGTTTGTGTTTTCATTGATTATCATTTAGCTTTCATCTGTATATGTTGGCTGTTGTTTTCTGTTCTTTTATATCGGGTTTTGATTTCTGTTTATTAGTCTGTTCCTGTTGTTGCATGACATTCTGACCATGATTTCCAATTTAGCTCTGTTCTGTTTTTGCCATTTGTTTCCACTCTGCACCTCCCATCATGTCTTCATTCCTGTCTCACGCCCAGTTACTTCTGTTCACTCCACGCCCTGCACCTGCCATTATGTTTTCCCTCACTTTGATGCAGTCTGTTTTGTTTCCGTTTGCTCACACTCTTGCACCTGCTCCCGTGTCTTTGTCTATTACATCACGCCACTTTGCTCACTGCCCTTCCTTGCACTCTTGCCCTGTCTTACTCTTTAGCCAGAAGCCACACCCCTTCTAGATTGTTCCTCGTGCACCTGGTTTACACCACCTGTCCCTCGCTTCTCACTAATTAGTCAACAAGTATTTAAACTCCACAGTCCTTCACTTCCTCGCCAGATTGTTGTCAGAGTACACTTTCCAGCGCCCTTCACAGTCCTGTTTTTGTCTTGCCTGTTTTAAACCTTGCTCTGTTTACCTCTACCATGTCTTTTGCTTCATCCCGGATGTCTAAGTTTGCTCGTGCCTCTGAACCCTGCTTGTTTATGACTGTGTCTCAGCCTGATCCTGTTTGTACCTCTGCCACGCTGACTGACCACATGTGTACTGAACCTGTGCCTGAAATAAAGACCACGTTTTCTCTTACACCTAAGTCAAGTCTGGGAGTCTGTATTGCGGGTCCAACCGCTCCTGGTGACGGGCTCCTGCCCGTTCTGACAGTGAGACGGAGGACCAAAATTTTGCATGATTAACCTACTGAAATCGGACCTTCAATGTGTTATTCTAATCCAATTACATTTGTTCCGCAAATCTGATTGGTTAATCGTGTGAGATTTAAGACCATAAAATATCGCCTTGCCGATGGCAAAATATTTGACCATTTCATATTTGATGTATTACTCCATGCCCTGACCGCGTTGCTCGGCAGATGTCAATAATGGAGCTGCCAGCTGAGAGTGAGAGAAACTGGTGGAGTGACGACGATGCCGAAATGGGCGAATTTAATCATATCATCATATGAAAACATTGATGTGGATTCTGATACAGAATTACTCAATGCAGTTGACCAGATGCAGACATCTGTGGGTCTGCTCACAGAATTTCCAGTTTGGCTTGCAGATGCTGTTGTTACAGTAAGCTTTGCTGGCCGTAGTAAATATTGCAGTTACTGCTGTGATAACCGATAAATACAGTACCAACGGTGATTATTTGATTACTCGGGACCAGGAGTCTAGTAACATTTCTCTAAAACTACAGTCTGCATAACAGAACTATATTATTATGCAGGTTTAGATGTAGCCTTCAGTGGTGAAGCGGTCTTTCCCTGAAAACACAGATCCAGTTCAAATTACTTACAGAAAAATAAACTGTGCAAATGATGCATTCAGGGTTTTCACGTATCCATAATCCCTTGCGTGCCAGAGTCACTGCGGTCAAAACAACATAGAGAATCCACACGATGACAATTGTAAATTAATATTATACTACAAAAATGTCATTTTTTAATGCTTTTCATCACGTTAATAAGAGACTGCTGCATGATACCCTGAAAACTTGCTAAAACAATTATAACAAAAAATCTGTGTCTGCTACGTTTAATGTGCGTGGACTTTAATAAGCGCAAACCGAATTACAGACATATATATTAGTCTGGAACAAAGAGGACTAACAGTGTTGTAAAGAACAATAATCAAGACGTTAAAGAGCAAACTTCACTTTCCCCCAGAACGACATGAACAGGAAGTGATTGTAGCTCACAGCAGCTCCCATTGAAAATAATGGACATACAGCCTGTGATTCTTGCATGTTTACTTAAAATAAACGCAATAACAATGTCTAAAAACCCAGAGAATATATTCACAAGAGTTTTAGGCACAATATAAAAATAGTTTTATGTTGCGATGTTAATTGTGTTGTCCGTGTTCAGCGGTTAAAGTGAAGCGTGATCACAGCATATCAATGCAGTTCTCAATGTTACTGAGATCGCGCAGCGCAGCGACCTCTCCGAGGTTTTGCGGGATTTGACACCTGAAAAGCCTCACTTGGATTGGAATGGGAATAACCTCCTTGTGTCTGATTATTGGTGGACATTAATGCTGGATTTTACGGTCGCAAATATCTGTTCCCCTCATTACCCCATCCCCGTAGAGACGGTGCCTGCTCCCAGACCACCAATAACCAGCAAAAATCTATTTAAGCATAAAAATTCAAAAAGAAAAAATAATATAGCACCTTCAACTGCACCACAGACTAAAACAGTTAAATGTGGTCTATTAAACATTAGATCTCTCTCTTCTAAGTCCCTGTTAGTAAATGATATAATAATTGATCAACATATTGATTTATTCTGCCTTACAGAAACCTGGTTACAGCAGGATGAATATGTTAGTTTAAATGAGTCAACACCCCCGAGTCACACTAACTGCCAGAACACTCGTAGCACGGGCCGAGGCGGAGGATTAGCAGCAATCTTCCACTCCAGCTTATTAATTAATCAAAAACCCAGACAGAGCTTTAATTCATTTGAAAGCTTGACTCTTAGTCTTGTCCATCCAAATTGAAAGTCCCAAAAACCAGTTTTATTTGTTGTTATCTATCGTCCTCCTGGTCGTTACTGTGAGTTTCTCTGTGAATTTGTGGACCTTTTGTCTGACTTAGTGCTTAGCTCAGATAAGATAATTATAGTGGACGATTTTAACATCCACACAGATGCTGAGAATGACAGCCTCAACACTGCATTTAATCTATTGTTAGACTCGATTGGCTTTGCTCAAAATGTAAATGAGTCCACCCACCACTTTAATCATACCTTAGATCTTGTTCTGGCTTATAGTATGGAAACTGAAGACTTAACAGTATTCCCTGAAAACCCCCTTCTGTCTGATCATTTCTTAATAACATTTACTCTGATGGACTACTGGATGGACTACATTGCTTAAATTTTCATTGTTACGCAGATGATACCCAGCTTTATCTATCCATGAAGCCAGAGGACACACACCAATTAGCTAAACTGCAGGATTGTCTTACAGACATAAAGACATGGATGGCCTCTAATTTCCTGCTTTTAAACTCAGATAAAACTGAAGTTATTGTACTTGGCCCTACAAATCTTAGAAACATGGTGTCTAACCAGATCCTTACTCTGGATGGCATTACCCTGACCTCTAGTAATACTGTGAGAAATCTTGGAGTCATTTTTGATCAGGATATGTCATTCAATGCGCATATTAAACAAATATGTAGGACTGCTTTTTTTGCATTTGCGCAATATCTCTAAAATTAGAAAGGTCTTGTCTCAGAGTGATGCTGAAAAACTAATTCATGCATTTATTTCCTCTAGGCTGGACTATTGTAATTCATTATTATCAGGTTGTCCTAAAAGTTCCCTGAAAAGCCTTCAGTTAATTCAAAATGCTGCAGCTAGAGTACTGACAGGGACTAGAAGGAGAGACCATATTTCACCCATATTGGCTTCTCTTCATTGGCTTCCTGTTAATTCTAGAATAGAATTTAAAATTCTTCTTCTTACTTCTTCTACTTCTTACCACAGCATGTCTTTATCCTGGTTCTCTCCCTCAGCCCCAACCAGTCCCAGCAGAAGACTGCCCCACCCTGAGCCTGGTTCTGCTGGAGGTTTCTTCCTGTTAAAAGGGAGTTTTTCCTTCCCACTGTCGCCAAGTGCTTGCTCACAGGGGGTCCTTTTGACTGTTGGGGTTTTTCCGTAATTATTGTATGGCTTTGCCTTACGATATAAAGCGCCTTGGGGCAACTGTTTGTTGTGATTTGGCGCTATATAAATAAAATTGATTTGATTTGTTTTAAAACTCAATTTGCAACTGTAAAGATATGCCAACACTGCCATACACATGGGGTCAGTAAAAAAATTGTGCAATGTTGGGTTTTTCCTCTTTCCCGAACTCTGTCATTTCTCTTCATAGCTCAAATACCCGCTGCAAAACTTCACCACAGGAGAGCTCTCGCACTTCACAGTGATATAACAGCGCGTCATATCCGGCATCCATGTCCCGGCAAAGTTGTCCAAACAAACGTGACTGCGGTGTCCTCAACTGCACCAAATTAATTGCAGTCAAAGCTCTGTTCAAAACAGAATGAATATTTGGTTCCATGTCTTTAGTAGCAAGTGCTTGCCTGTGCAGCATACAGTGAGTAGCAATAATTCTGAGATTGACAGACTTTATCTGTGCAGTAATGCCACTCTTTCCACCGGTCATCGCTGCGGCGCCATCCGTACAAACAGCCACACATTTTTCCCACCTTACGAGGTCTGTCCAAAAAGTAACGGATCTTTTTATTTTTTTCAAAAACTATATGGATTTGAATCACATGTGATTGCATCAGCCAAGCTTGAACCTTCGTGCGCATGCGTGAGTTTTTTCACGCCTGTCGGTTGCGTCATTCGCCTGTGGGCAGGCTTTGAGTGAGCACTGGTCCACCCCCCTCATCGGATTTTTATTGTCAGGGAAATGGCAGAGCGACTGCCGCTTTGCTCCATGAATTTTTTTTCAGAAACTGTTAGAGACAGCCAGTTGGAAACCATTCGAAAGATTCAAATGGCTTTCGGTGAAGATTCTGTCGGCGTCACACGGATTAAGTTGTGTTAAAACCTTTTTAAAGACTGCCCACAGCGGCGGAGGGCGCGTGGCGCACCGAGCAGCCATCGACAGGCTGGAACGACCAGATCATTTCCAAACTGAACACTGTGTTGATCCGGGACATCGTGTGACTACCACAGAAATGGCAAGAGAGCTGGACATAGCACTTTTGCGGCACATTCCAATGTTACAGGAGATTTTGTAATGAAAGACGTGCGGAGGATTTCGCGCGTCGGCACAGAGCCGCTCATGGTGCACAACAAAAAAACACCTCCATGTTGGAAACCATTCGGAAGATTCAGACGGCTTTCGATGGCTTTTCAGTCGAGTGAGTATCCGAGAAATTGTGTAACAGCTGGACATGCCACAACATGTCCTGTGAGACTTCCAACATAGGTGTTTTTTTTTTGTTGCGCACCATGAGCGGCTCCGTGCCGACGCGCGAAATCCTCCGCACGTCTTTCATTACAAAATCTCCTGTAACAGTGGAATGTGCCGCAAAAGTGCTATGTCCAGCTCTCTTGCCATTTCTGTGGTAGTCAGACGACATCCCAGATCAATAAACCCTTCACTTTGGAAATGATGTGGTTGTTTCAGCAGGGTTTCAGCCTGTCGATCGGCGCTCGGAGTGCGCCGCGCTCTCAGACGCTGTAGGCGGTCTTTAAACTGGCTGGAGCACTCCTTAAGCTGTGTAATCCCCATAAAATCGTCCCTGAAAGCCATCTGAATTTTCCGAATGGTGTCCACCTGGAGGTCTCTCACAGTTTCTGGAAAAATTTGATGCAGCAAAGCTCCAAATCGTTCAGACATTTTATTCGCAATAAAAATCCGACAAGAGGGGTGGACCACTGCTCACACAAAGCCTGCTCACAGGCAAATGACGCAACTGACAGGCGTGAAAAAACTCACGCATGCGCACGAAGGTTCAAGCTTGGCTGATGCAATCACACGTGATTCAAATCCATATAGTTTTTGAAAAAAATAAAAAGGTCCGTTACTTTTTGGACAGACCTCGTAGTCCAGCTTCAGTCATGAAAGAAGAAGTGTGAATAGTTCCTCACCCATCATCCTGCCCTGCACCTCCTTGCAGAACAGGAAATCCTCCAAAATCTTTCCATCCCAGAGATAGCGCACCAAAACAAGCAATGGTTAGTTTTCAAGTTGTGCTGGCATCTTGAAACCGAGACTTACGGTTAGGGAGCCTCTCGCTCGTGTGTTTGGCGTCATTAGAAACAACAGCTCAGCTGCCAGATTTCCAGGGAGTGAAATGGCCACTGGAGGTGAATTCCACTCCATATCGGTAAGTAATTTTGTTGTCATTGTTGCTGTTAACCCACAAGGGATGGGAAGGAGAGCTGCAGCAGTGTGAATGTTGATGTAAAGCCTCGGTCACACGGCATGAACGAAGGACACCAAAGCCAAAACGAAACAAGAAATCTGGACTTACGTTGACTTTTGGAGACATCGTTTAACCGTCGTCCAGCTTCGTTCCTGTAGCTGGGGCTTCATCAGAATTTTCATACTGTTGAAAAATGTGAATGAATCCTGACAACAATCTCAATTCATCCGTATTCCATTTTGCTTTCTCTGTTGATGGTTCCTGATCATTTGTGTAGTTCCCATACCGTGAGTGTTCCGTCTGATTGTTGTCCAACTTCATCCAACCTCCCAAGTCCAACATCTTGCACGAACATTGACGATATCTGCACAGATCAACAACTAAAACTTTCTTGTTTCGTTTTGGCTTTGGTGTCCTTCGTTAGTGCCGTGTGACCGGGGCTTAAGGACACCAGGAACAAAATTGTAGACCTGCACAAGGCTGGGACTGGCTACAGGGCAATAGGCAAGCAGCTTGCTGAGAAGACAACAACTACTGACGTAATTATTAGAAAATGGAAGAAACACAAGATGACTGTCAATCTTCCTCTGTCTGGGGCTTCATGCAAGAGCTCACCTCATGGGGTAAGGATGATTGTGAGAAAGCCCAAAACTACACGGGAGGACCTGGTCAGTGACCTGAAGAGAGCTGGGACCACAGTTGCAAAGATTACATTCGTAACACTTTACGCCGTCATGGTTTAAAATCCTGAAGGGCACACAAGGTCCCCCTACTCAAGCAAGCACATGTCCAGGTCCGTTTGAAGTTCATCTGTGAATATCTGTATTATCTAGATGAGGCATGGGAGAATGCTGTGTGGTCAGATGAGACCAAAATAGAGCTTTTTGGTATTAACTCCACTTGATGTGTTTGTAGGATGAGAACAAACCCAAGAACACCATCCCAACCGTGAAGCATGGGGTTGGAAACATCATTTTGGGGGTGCTTTTCTGAAGGGGACAGGACGACTGCACCATATTGAAGGGAGGATGGATGGGGTCATGTATCACGAGATTTTGGCAAACAATCTCCTTCCCTCAGTAAGACCATTGAAGATGGGTCATGGCTGGGTGTTCCAGCATGACAATGGCCCCAAACACACAGCCAGGGCAACTACGGAGTGGCTCAGTAAGAAGCATTTCAACATCCTGGACTGGCCTAGCTAGTCTCCAGACCTGAACTCAAGAGAAAATCTTTGGAGAGTGCTGAAACTCAAAACATGAAAGATCTGGAGAAGATCTGTATGGAGGAGTGGACCAAAATCCCTGCTGCAGTGTGCAAACTTGGTCAAGAGCTAAGGAAACGTCTGACCTCTGTAATTGCAAACAAAGGTTTCTGTACCAAAAATTAAGTTCTGTTTTTCTATTGTATCAAAAACCTATTTCATGCAATAAAATACAAATTAATTATTTAAAAATCATAAAATACTGTGACTGTGGTAAACCAGAAAATAGAGCATTGCAATAGTCCAGTCTAGAAGAGATAAATGTATGGGTCTCAGCATGTCTCTAATACGGAGGTCAAAGGACAACTTAGGATCAAAAATGACCCTAAGGTTCCTCACTTTGTCCACACATGAACCTAGGCTAAGTGCTAGCTGGTCAAATTGATGCTGATGCCTCGCTGGACCAAGAACCATCATTTCAGTCTTATCAGAGTTTAAAAGTAGGACGTTACTAGACATCCAACTTCTCACTGATGCAAGACAATCTTCTAAAGATTTATGTGAATGAGATTACCAGCAGTTATTGGCATGTACAATTGAGTATCATTAGCATAGCAATGAAAGGATATGCTAATAATATAAGTCATATAAAAACAAACTAACATACATTATGCGATCATGTAAAAGACAGTATTATAGTGATTTATTGGAAAAAATAAAATGAATATAAAGGGTACTTGGAGGTTCTTAAATGAAATCATAAATAAGAAAAAAGATGTCAAAGAATATCCTGCCTATTTTTATACAAATACTGACACAATTGTTAAAGAAAACAAAGCTATTGCAGATCATTTTAATGGTTATTTTGTTAACGTGGATAAAAACTTAGCAAATTCAATAATTCCTTCCAAAACATGCTCCTTGAATCACAGCAGAACAATAGAAATAGTTTGTGATTCAATGTTTATTAGAGGAATGGATGAAAAAGAAATTATTGATATAGTTCACAAACTTAAAGGGAAAAAAAATCAACTGATTGTGACCGTTTTGATATGATTTTGGTTAAAAATATTATTGATTGTATTGTTAAGCCTTTAACATATATCTGTAATTTGTCAATAATGACTGGGAAATTTCCTTTCAAAATGAAAATAGCTAAAGTGATCCCATTGTTCAAATCTGGTGACAAGCATGTCTTTTGCAATTATAGGCCAATCTCCCTCTTGCCACAATTTTCCAAAATTCTGGAAAAGGTATTTGAAATTAGGTTAAATGATTTTTTTTTAATTAAACATCATATCCTTAGCGAGCAGCAATATGGTTTTGGAAAGAATCGCACTACTTCGCTGGCTGTGATGGATTTTGTTGAACAAATTACCAACGCAATTGAAAATAAGCAATATACTGTAGGGGATTTTTTTGATTTACAGAAACCATTTGATACTATAGATCATACCTTGCTATTGGACAAATTACAGAAGTATGGTATCAGGGGATTGGCACATGACTGGATAGCGAGCTACTTAGACAGTAGGTATCAGTGTGTCCACTTTGGTGGGACAAATTCTGAGTTTTTGAAGATTACTTGTGGGGTGCCCCAGGGTTCAGTCCTTGGGCCACTGTTGTTCCTTTTGTATATTAATGATATATGTTTGGTTTCTAAGTATGTAAGTTGTATTTTATTTGCGGATGATACAACTGTGTTTTGTAGTGGGGATCATTTGGGACAGCTCCTGGACAAGATGGAGAACGAATTACATAAATTAAAAAAATGGTTTGATTTAAATAAATTATCACTCCATTTTGGTAAAACCAAGTGTATCATATTTGGGAAGTCCAGGAATTTAAGCAAAAAACTATTACTACATGATATTGAAATTGGAACAGATACAAAATTTCTTGGTGTTAATATTGATGATAGATTAAGCTGGAAAACATATTAACTATGTTAAAACTAAAATGTCAAAAACCATTGCAATTCTGCACAAAGCCCAGGACTTCCTCACCCAACATGCATTGACCACTTTATATCATGCATTACTTGTTCCATATATGACATATTGTGTCGAGGTCTGGGGAAATACATACAGAACTAATACTAAACCAGTTTTTCTGTTGTAAAAGAAAGCTATAAGAATCATCAGTAATAAACCATATCGAGAGCCAACAAATTCATTATTTGCTTGTCTGCAAATTTTAAAATTGTGGGACTTGGTTGATTATAGTACAATACAGATTATGTATAAAGTTAAAAAATAAGCTTTTGCCTCTACATGTCCAGAATCTGTTTAAAATGAGAGACTCCAGCTACAGTTTGAGAGGAACATTATTATTTGAGAAATTGAAGATCCATACTACTGTTAAAAGTCATTGTGTTTCCATCAGGGGTGTTAATATTTGGAATAATTGTCCTGATAATATTAAAATACTTGGTACACTGGTTGGTTTTAAAAGGCTTTACAACAAGAATATATTTACCCGTTATAGGTTGAAGGATTAGGTTTACCATTTTGTCACTGTTCACTCTTACTTGTTTGGTTATGTTTTGAAATTTTGTGATTAAGTTAAATTGTTTATGCACCTTTTTTTTCTTGTACAGTTATTATGACCATATGTGTAGGTGTGTGTGTGTGTGTGTGTATATATATATATATATATATATATATATATATATATATATATATATATATACACATTCTTTATTTTTAATGGTATAAGGGGAGGGTGCTTATAAGCTTTGCTTCTGCCTTCACCCTTTCGGCCACACGGGTTTTTCGTACATTGTTTCTTTTATGTCTTGTTATTGCCTTTGTTGTTGCTCAGCTGTGTGCTAGAAAAATAAATAAATTCAAATTCAATTCAAAGGCAATCCCAAAATGCCGCAGTATATGCCCAAGGGGTGCCAAATAAAGGGAGAAAAGCAGGGGGCCTAAAACTGATCCCTGTGGAACCCCAAACTTCATGTCACTAAGATTAGAGGTAGTGTTATTGTACAAAACACAGTGAGAATGACTAGACAGTTATGATGTCAACCATGCAAGGGCGCTTCCAGTAATCCCAAAATAATTCTCCAGCATATCAAGTAAAATGTAATGATCCACGGTATTAAACTCAGCACTAAGATCAAACAGCACCAAAACCGTAGTGGTGTCAGAGTCCATTGCTCGCAGAAGGTCCTTCACTACTTTAGTGAGTGCTGTCTCTGTGGAGTGATATTTTCTAAAAGCAGACTGCAATGGCTCAAAAAGATTATTCTCAGTAAGATGGTCCATGAGCTGCCATGAAACCGATTTTTTCCAGAATTTTGGAACAAAATGATAGATTTGATATTGCCCTATAATTTTTCAATACACTGGGGTCAAGATTAGGTTTCTTAAGTAATGGTTTAAGCACTTGAAACATTTAGGAACAGATCCAGAAGTTAGTGAGAGATTAACAATTTCCAGCACAGTCGGCCCAAGAATGGGCCATAGGTCCTAAATAGTTTTGTTGGTATAGGATCAAATAAGCAGGTTGTGCTTTTTGTAGATGTCACAAGTTTTGTCAGGACATCTAGTGAGACACTATCAAATTCTGTAAATGTAGGTAACACCTCGATGGTAGCACCCACCTCCATAGTAGGGTGCAGTGGCTGGGCCAAGGCATGTTGAAATATACTCAACCTGATGTCTTCTATTTTCTTTTCAAAATCATCCAAGAAGTCCTGTGCTGAAAAAGGAGAGTGGCCAACAGTTGGCTGTCCATGAATGAGAATTGCTAGGATGTCAAACAAAAACCTTGAGTTGTGCTTGTTTTTATTGATCAAATCAGAGTAATAGACCCGCTTTGTAGCCAATAGTGCATGTTTATAATCTAAGAGCATCACGCCACACAAGGTGGAACACCTCTAATTTGGAGCTACACCATTTCTGTTCCAAACCTCTAGCCTTCTGCCTGAGGTCACGCAAGTAACCATTGAACCAAGGTGAGTGTGCATTGGGAAGGTCTGGCCTTAATAGAGGAGGTGCAATATTATCAAATGTAGTTTTGAGCGCTGAATTTAAACTATCCACAAGACTGTATACTGACTGAGCATTCTCCAACCTTGAAGCTAAAATATCCTGCAGTCTCGCTTCGAGTTCAGTCATGGTTGAGTGTTGTGTGGGCCGCTGAAGAGGAGGTACTGCTGGCCCACCACCACCAGAGGGCGCCCTGCCTGGAGTGCGGGCTCCAGGCACCAGAGGGCGCTGCCGCCTGATGAGAGCAGCCAGGGTGACAGCTGTCACCCATTACTGGACACAGCTGACTCCACTCAGCACGGAGGTATATCATCAGGACGGCGTCTCCACCTCGATGCCGAGATATCGCCTTGAGATAGAGGTAACATTCTCTGCAGCATATTCTGTGTTAATTGATAAACTTGTTAAACCTTTCAGGACAGCTGACTACCGCAGGCCGAGTGACTAGATAAGTACTCACCTTCCTGCTTTTTTGGGACGAGAGGTGGAGGCAGCTTCTCCCCTCTCCGTGTTACTGGGTGCAGCCGCATCCACAACTGTGTGTTGTTGCTCTCTCTTGCCAGCAGTACCGGATCCGACGAGCGGAGGCAGTGGCCACCTGGGAATTCGGGACTTGGCGGTTCCAGTACTTCCAGGGTTCGGTGGCAGAGGAAATCTGGATGGTTCCGGTTCGACCTGGACGGACGTCTCCTACCTTCGAGCCTGCCCACACGACACCAGCAGAATTCGGCTTAACCCCAAATTGTTGATTGTTGTATTGGTTGTGCTCGTTTCACAATAGTAAAACTTGTTATTTATCTTCTCCATTGTCCGTTCATTTGCGCCCCCTGTTGTGGGTCCGTGTTCCTACACTTTCACAACAGGATATCTCGGCCAGCGTCATGGATCCCGAGGGGCGTCAACCGGCTGTTGAACGGCCAATGGAAGAACAGGGAGCGTCGGCGTCTTCGGGAGGGGTAATCGGTGAGTTGCAGCGGATCCTCACCGCTTTCACCACTCGGATGGATTTAATGACCGAGCAGAACGTTCTCCTAAACCGCAGGGTGGAGGCTCTCGCCGCACAAGTGGAAGCGCGCCCTTCGGGCGCCGCTGCGGCTCTCCCTCCCGAGGACCCTGCGCGTAATAGTGACGTTCCACTGGTCGTTCAACGGCCCCTCCCTCCGTCCCCAGAAGCATACATAAGCCCTCCAGAACCGTACGGAGGCTGTGTGGAGACGTGCGCGGATTTTTTGATGCAGTGTTCGCTCGTCTTCGCACAGCGTCCCGTGATGTACGCGACTGACGCTAGCAAAGTAGCTTATGTAATAAACCTGCTTCGCGGGGAGGCATGCGTTTGGGCTACAGCGCTCTGGGTGCAGAACTCACGGCTCCTTCATACATACGATGGGTTTGTGCGGGAGCTCACAACGGTGTTCGATCATCCCAATAGAGGAGAGACCGCTTCAACCGCGCTACTGTCAATAAGACAGGGGCGTCGGAGCGCAGCTGCCTATGCAGTCGCCTTCCGCATCGCGGCGGCGAGATCCGGCTGGAATAGCACTGCCCTCCGCGCCGCCTTTGTAAACGGACTGTCACTGGTCCTAAAAGAGCACCTGGTGGCGAAGGACGAACCGCGGGATTTAGATGGGCTCATCGATCTAGTCATACGACTCGACAACCGGCTAGAGGAACGCCGTCGGGAACGAGGCGAAGGGCGTGGCCAGGCACGCGTCGTCCCTCTCCCTTCCGGTTCCGACCGAGGTCCGCCCTCCCCACGCTCCTCTGTTCCTGCGCTCCGTGCGCCTACGGCTCCCCCTGCTGACGAAGCTATGGACACGAGCAGGGCAACATTTAGGGCACCTGGAGCACAAAGGAGGCGGGCCCACGGAGCTTGTTTTGTTTGTGGCTCGATTGAGCATCTGGCAAACGACTGCCCCGAGCGGTTAAACTCCAACGCCCGCCCCTAGAGACTGGGCCAGGGGTGGGCCGAAACATTCACGTGGGACACACCCACATTGCTACACGACTCCCAGTCACGATCCTGTTTGAGGATTCAACCCTGAAGGCCCCAGCACTGGTGGACACGGGCTCCGAGGGGAATCTGCTAGACAGTAGATGGGCGAGGGAGATAGGGCTCCCTCTGGTGGCTCTTACCTCGCCTGTGCAGGTTCGGGCACTAGATGGCTCCCTACTCCCACCAATCACGCATAAGACACCTCCAGTAACTCTGGTGGTGTCAGGTAACCACCGGGAGGTGATCGAGTTCTTTGTGACTCAGGCCACCTCCCGTGTGGTTTTGGGTTTTCCCTGGATGCTAAAACACAATCCCCGGATCGATTGGCCGTCCGGGGTAGTGGTTCAGTGGAGCGAAACCTGCCATCGGGAGTGTCTAGGTTCCTCGGTTCCTCCCGGCTCCCAAGCTAAGGAGGAGGTCCGAGTCCCGCCCAATCTGAAGGCGGTGCCGGCGGAGTACCATGACCTCGCTGACGTGTTCAGCAAGGATCTGGCTCTCACGCTTCCTCCCCACCGCCCGTATGATTGTGCCATTGATTTGGTTCCAGGCAGTGAGTTCCCGTCCAGTAGGCTGTACAACCTCTCACGGCCGGAGCGTGAATCAATGGAGACCTACATCCGGGACTCATTAGCTGCCGGGTTGATCCGGAATTCCACCTCTCCGATGGGTGCTGGTTTCTTTTTTGTGGGTAAAAAGGATGGCGGGCTTCGTCCATGCATTGATTATAGGGGGTTGAACGAAATCACGGTTCGCAATCGATACCCGTTGCCCTTGTTGGATTCAGTGTTCACCCCCTTGCATGGAGCCAAAATCTTCACCAAGCTTGATCTTAGGAATGCGTATCATTTGGTTCGGATCCGGAAGGGAGACGAATGGAAGACGGCATTTAACACCCCGTTAGGCCATTTTGAGTACCTGGTCATGCCGTTCAGTCTCACTAATGCTCCCGCGACTTTCCAAGCGTTGGTAAACGATGTCTTGCGGGACTTCCTGCACCGGTTCGTCTTCGTGTATCTGGACGATATACTCATCTTTTCCCCGGATCCTGAGACTCATGTCCGGCATGTCCGTCAGGTCCTGCAGCGGTTGTTGGAGAACCGCCTGTTTGTGAAGGGCGAGAAGTGTGAATTCCACCGCACTTCTTTGTCCTTCCTGGGGTTTATCATCTCCTCCAACTCCGTCGCCCCTGATCCGGCCAAGGTTGCGGCGGTGAGAGATTGGCCCCAACCCACAAGCCGTAGGAAGCTGCAACAGTTCCTCGGCTTTGCTAATTTCTACAGGAGGTTCATTAAGGGCTACAGTCAGGTAGTTAGCCCCCTGACAGCCCTGACCTCACCAAAAGTTCCCTTCACCTGGTCGGATCGGTGCGAAGCCGCGTTCAAGGAGTTGAAACGGCGCTTTTCGTCTGCACCAGTTCTGGTGCAGCCCGATCCTAGCCGCCAGTTAGTGGTTGATGTGGATGCCTCGGACTCAGGGATAGGAGCGGTGCTCTCCCAGAGCGGGAAGACCGATAAGGTCCTTCACCCGTGTGCCTATTTTTCCCGCAGGTTGACCCCCGCTGAACGGAACTATGACGTCGGCAATCGGGAACTCCTTGCTGTGAAAGAGGCCCTCGAAGAGTGGAGACATCTGTTGGAGGGAACAGTCGTGCCATTCACGGTTTTCACTGACCATCGGAACCTGGAGTACATCAGGACCGCCAAGCGGCTGAACCCCAGGCAAGCCCGCTGGTCACTGTTCTTTGGCCGTTTTGACTTCCGGATTACCTACCGTCCCGGGACCAAGAATCAAAGATCGGATGCATTGTCCCGGGTGCACGAAGACGAAGTCAAAACGGAACCGTCGGATCCCCCGGATCCCATCATCCCGGAGTCCGCTATCGTGGCCGCCCTCACCTGGGACGTAGAGAAGACCGTCCGGGAGGCCCTGACCCGTGACCCGGACCCCGGAAACGGATCAAAGAACAGACTATACGTCCCACCAGAAGCTAGGGCTGCAGTCCTGGACTTCTGTCACGGTTCTAAACTCTCCTGTCACCCTGGGGTGCGAAGGACCGTGACAGTCGTCCGGCAACGCTTCTGGTGGGCATCCCTGGAGGCCGACGTCCGGGACTACGTCCAGGCCTGTACCACCTGCACCAGGGGCAAGGCCGACCACAGAAAGACCTCAGGGCAGCTACAGCCACTGCCCGTGCCTCATCGCCCCTGGTCCCACATCGGCCTGGACTTTGTCACGGGTCTCCCGCCGTCCCAGGGAAACACCGTCGTCTTCACGATAGTGGACCGTTTCTCCAAGGCGGCCCACTTCGTGGCCCTCCCGAAGCTCCCAACGGCCCAGGAGACAGCGGACCTCCTGGTCCACCACGTCGTCCGTCTGCATGGTATACCATCAGACATCGTCTCCGATCGCGGTCCCCAGTTTACCTCACACGTTTGGAGGAGCTTCTGCCGGGAACTGGGGGCCTCGGTCAGCCTTTCGTCCGGGTACCACCCCCAGACCAACGGGCAAGCAGAGCGGGCCAACCAATAATTGGAGCAGACACTACGCTGTGTGACAGCCGCGCACCCGACGGCCTGGAGTACCCACCTGGCCTGGATCGAGTACGCCCACAACAGCCAAGTGTCATCAGCCACCGGCCTCTCCCCGTTTGAGGTGTGCTTGGGGTATCAGCCCCCCTTGTTTCCGGTGGTCGAGGGAGAGGTCGGTGTGCCCTCGGTCCAGGCCCACCTACGGAAGTGCCGTCGGGTGTGGCGTGCCGCCCGCTCTGCTTTGTTGAAGGCCCGGACGAGGGCGAAGAAACATGCAGACCGGCGGCGGGCCCCGGCCCCCACGTATCGTCCTGGGCAGGAAGTGTGGTTGTCCACCAAGGACATTCCCCTTCAAGTGGACTCCCCCAAGCTCCAAGAATGATACATCGGTCCCTTCAAGATCCTCAAAGTCATCAATCCCGCCGCAGTGAGGCTTCAGCTTCCGGCCTCGCTGCGGATTCACCCAGTGTTTCATGTCTCCCGGATAAAACCCCATCACACCTCACCCCTCTGCACCCCAGGTCTGGCACCACCTCCTGCCCGGATCATCGACGGGGAACCGGCTTGGACCGTGCGCCGGCTCCTCGATGTCCGTCGAATGGGCCGGGGTTTTCAGTACCTGGTGGACTGGGAGGGGTACGGCCCCGAAGAACGCTCCTGGGTGAAGAAGAGCTTCATCCTGGACCCGGCCCTCCTGGCCGACTTCTACCGTCGCCATCCGGACAAGCCCGGTCGTGCTCCAGGAGGCGCCCGTTGAGGGGGGGGTCCTGTTGTGTGGGCCGCTGAAGAGGAGGTACTGCTGGCCCACCACCACCAGAGGGCGCCCTGCCTGGAGTGCGGGCTCCAGGCACCAGAGGGCGCTGCCGCCTGATGAGAGCAGCCAGGGTGACAGCTGTCACCCATTACTGGACACAGCTGACTCCACTCAGCACGGAGGTATATCATCAGGACGGCGTCTCCACCTCGATGCCGAGATATCGCCTTGAGATAGAGGTAACATTCTCTGCAGCATATTCTGTGTTAATTGATAAACTTGTTAAACCTTTCAGGACAGCTGACTACCGCAGGCCGAGTGACTAGATAAGTACTCACCTTCCTGCTTTTTTGGGACGAGAGGTGGAGGCAGCTTCTCCCCTCTCCGTGTTACTGGGTGCAGCCGCATCCACACCTGTGTGTTGTTGCTCTCTCTTGCCAGCAGTACCGGATCCGACGAGCGGAGGCAGTGGCCACCTGGGAATTCGGGACTTGGCGGTTCCAGTACTTCCAGGGTTCGGTGGCAGAGGAAATCTGGATGGTTCCGGTTCGACCTGGATGGACGTCTCCTACCTTCGAGCCTGCCCACACGACACCAGCAGAATTCGGCTTAACCCCAAATTGTTGATTGTTGTATTGGTTGTGCTCGTTTCACAATAGTAAAACTTGTTATTTATCTTCTCCATTGTCCGTTCATTTGCGCCCCCTGTTGTGGGTCCGTGTTCCTACACTTTCACAACAGTTGAGGGTTTAATGCATCGCCGCAGTAATAGACAAGGTTGTTGTTCCACTAAATGCGGCAGCGTAAATGTAAACCTAATACGTGAGTGGTCAGAGACCACCGATACAAGAAGCAAGATGTCAATATTCATGACAGCAAAACCACGTGGAAGAACCAGATCCAGGTTATTTCCACTAATGTGCGTCTAGTCCTGAATGCATTGCTAGAATCCTACTGCATCCATAATTTCCATAAATAATTTGCAAAGGGGATCAGAGGGCTTATTTATATGAATATTAAAGTCACCAATGATCAAAATGTTATCCACACTAGTTGACAGGCTAGAGATGAATGCACCAAATTCATCTAAGAATTCAGAGGATGGGCCGGGAGGCATATAAACAGTGACAAAATGACACAAATGATTTCCATACTTCTGACCCTGACAATACATAGCATCATGGGCAGAGCGGAGAATCAGATGCTCAAACGAATTATATTTGTGACCCCCAATAGCTAATAAGGTAAACCAAGCTTTATAAATAAAAGCAACACCCCTGCCTTGCTTTGCACCACGTCAAATTTCCCACAAGTTTACTTGTATTTGCATTAGAAACAGAAATAAAAGTTCTATTCTTGTGTATTTTGACCTGCAGAATTCAAATGTTAGTGTGCTGTATCGCTACCCCTTCACTGCCTAATTTGCATAAAACAAAATGGCTGCCTGGTTTTTCACATTTTCCCAAAGTTTGCTTGTTTTTGCTCAAGAAAGGCAATGAATACTGTTATCTTTGTGTTATTTGAACTGCTGAGTTCATAGCTGTATCTTCTCTCCTTCATCCCTAATATGCATGAAACAACATGGCTGCCTGCTGTTTTCATACTTTGTAGAAGCTTGTTCTACAAAAGAAATTGATTAAAAAAAAAAAGATTTTTCCCCATGCCTCTGCTGCACAATCAGGCCTACAAATGCATGTATTTGTCAGTCTGACTTATACTGGCCTGTTGACTCCAGTTTCCTCCCATTCGTTCCTCATTTGTTTTGTTGTACATTTTTCGATTTTTGAGACATATTGCTTTAAGTTTTCTGTCTTGACGCTTTGATGTCTTCCTTGGTCTACCAGTATGTTTGCCTTTAACAATCTTCCCATGTTGTTTGTATTTGGTCCAGAGTTTAGACACAGCTGACTGTGAACAACCAACATCTTTTGCAACATTGCGTGATGATTTACTCTCTTTTAAGAGTTTGATAATCCTCTCCTTTGTTTCAATTGACATCTCTCGTGTTGGAGCCATGATTCATGTCAGTCCACTTGGTGCAACAGCTCTCCAAGGTGTGATCACTCCTTTTTAGATGCAGACTAACGAGCAGATCTGATATGATGCAGGTGTTAGTTTTGGGGATGAAAATTTACAGGGTGATTCCATAATTTTTTCCTCAGAATTGAGTGATTCCATATTTTTTTCCTCTGCTTGGTCTAAAAAAGTAACCGTTACTGACTGCCACAATCTTTTTTTCTTGATTTCTTATAGTGTTTCTTAAAGCCAGAAAGTTGCCATTTGAAATGACTTTAGTTTCGTGTCATGTCTGTGATCTGTTTTCTACAAAATTAAACAACTGAATGAACATCCTCCGAGGCCGGTGATTCCATAATTTTTGCCAGGGGTTGTATAGTTGAATCTCTGTGTTCTCTCTCATTTAGGTTTAGTTGCGTTCATCACTTCAGTTGTCGAGTGACTTCCTCTTGTTAGCACTTTCTCTTGTTGCATACTTCAGTGGTGATCAAAACATTTTGACTTTTCTCAGTACTTATTTAGGTAACAATCTGTTGTCTTGAATTGAAAAATGGAGGCCTTAGGCAGCATGAAAATAGATTCTTCAGTGGATGGTGATGTCTGTGCATTTGTCAGGACTGCACTAAAGCAAATCTTGTTCAGGGTAGTGACAAGGAAGGGCTACATTGCAGGATAGTGCATGAGTCTGTCACAAGCTCAAAGATATGGAAAACAAACTTACAGCTGAGAGGATATTGAGTTCTGATGAGATGTCTCTAAAATGGCATCCTGTTACAGTTGGTTCACCAACAAGACAAATATTAGGAGACTAGAGAAAAGGTCAATGTCTCAAGACACAGAGGAACCCATTGCAGGTCCCTCCACTGGTCCAGCTGCAAGACTCAGAAGTATCTCCAGTACTTTCAAACGGGCCCTTTGCATATTCTGCCAGGTGGAGAAGGCTGACAAGGCTCTGCACAATGTTGAGACCTTCAAGCTGACTGAAAAGATAATGAAGGCTGCAGAGTTTGATCATGATCAATCAATCAATCAATCAACTTGTTTCTTATATAGCGCCAAATCACAACAAACAGTTGCCCCAAGGCGCTCAATGTGCTCATGATCTGCACATTGCTCTTGTTACTTGTGGTGATCTCATGGGAGCAGAAGCAAAATATTAGAATAGTTTTACCCACATTTGACATTTAGAGACAATTCAATTTAAATTACAGAATAACAGAACAATTCACGGATAAATATACAAGAAATGCTATTGGCGCACAGGACAGGAGGATCGCCAAAACGAACACAACTCCCATCTCTGGATGGAGCTGCACCTTAAACAGAGAGAAAAAACAGAATCAGGCATCAGAAAGACAAGAAATGCTGTATAATTTGTCAGCATTAAACAACAAGAAAACAGAGAAATTCTAAGGTGATTGCCGGCCACTAGCCCTAAGCTTCACTAAAAGACCCAGAATTTAGGTAAAGTTAAGGCCACGGCCCGCTCCAATTACTAATAAAATGAATTAAAAGAGTAAAAAGCGTAAAACAAAACTGTACCAGTATGCTAGCCATATGAAAGGGAAAATAAGTGCGTCTTAAGTCTGGACTTGAAAGTCTCCACAGAATCTGACTGTTTTATTGATGCAGGGAGTCCACAGAATAGGGATACGATAAGAGAAAGCTCTGTGACCCGCAGACGTCTTATTCACCTTAGGGACACAAAGTAGTCCTGCACCCTGAGAACGTAAAGCCCGGGCCGGTACGTAAGGTTTAATTAGGTCAGCTAGGTAGGAGGGTGCCCGTCCATGAATAATTTTATAGGTTAGTAGCAGAACCTTAACATGCATATTTATCCAAGAAATGTGTTTCATTTCAAATTATCTTTCTTTTTTTTTTTACTTCATTTTGCTCATTTGCTTGCCTTAGTCAAATCAAAGATGACTTCCTTTTTATCAGTAACAATACCAGGCAGTCACTAAATTTATTCATTTGTTTTGCAAATTATGGGGTGAAGGAGTAGGGATACAGCTTTCCAACAATATTTAAATTCAGCAGGTCAAATTACATAGAAATATAAGTTGTATTTTCAAATCCAAAGGCAAAAGCACCACACTTCTGACAAATTTGATGATGCGGGCGGCCTTTTTGCTTTATGCAAATTAGGGGTGAATGAGTAAACACAGCTTGCCAACAACAATAATTAAATTCAGCAGGTCAAAATACATAGAAAAAGGTGTATACAACCAAAATTGTGGACATTTAGATGTAATTGGTGGCCATTTTGTTTTATGCAAATTAGGTGTGAAGGGGGTGAAGATACAGCTTGCCAACAATATTTGAATTCAGCAGGTCAAAATACATTAAAAAAAGGATGTTTAATTTGCTTTTAGAGTACATACACAACCACTCATCTCATCACTCACCGCTTTTCTGGGTTCGAGTCATGGGGCAACAGCTCCAGCAGGGGACCCCAGACTTCCCTTTCCCATGCCACAATGACCACCTCTGTCTGGGGGATCCTGAGGCATTCCCAGGCCAGTGTGGAGATATAATCTCTCCACCTAGTCCTGGGTCTTCCCTGGGGTCTCTTCCTAGATGGACATGCCTGGAACACTTCCCTAGGGAGGCACCCAGGAGGCATCCTTACCACATGCCTGAACCACCTCAGCTGGTGCCTTTCAATGCGAAGGAGCAGCGACTCTACTCCGAGCTCCCCACGGATGACCGAACTTCTCACTCTGTCTCTAAGGGAGACACCAGCAATCCTCCTGAGGAAGCCCATTTCATCCACTTGTACCCACAATTTAGTTCTTTCGGTCATGACCCAACCCTCATGACCGTAGATGAGAGTAGGAATGAAGATTGACCAGAAGATCGAAAGCTTCGCCTTTTGGCTCAGCTCCCTTTTCGTCACAACAGTATGGCAGAGCAAATGCAATACCACCCCTGCTGCACAGATTCTAAGGCCAATCTCACACTCCATCGTCTCCTCACTCGTGAACAAGATCCCATGGTACTTGAACTCCTTCACTTGAGGCAAGTCCATATTCGAACATGTTCGAACATGGTGTTCATTATGGAAAGTCCGTGACTTGCACAGAAGTCCAATAACAAATGACCATTCAGGTTTAGATCAGGGAGGCCGTTCCTCCCAATCACACCTCTCCAGGTGTCTCTGCCATTGCCCACGTGTGCACTGAAGTCCCCCTGCAGAGTAATGGAGTCCCCCACCGAAGCCCCATACATTACTCCATTCAGGGGCTCCAAGAAGGCCGAATACTCCAAAATGCTGTTCGGTGCATATGCACAAACAACAGTCAGAGTCCCCCACCACCCAAAGACGCAGGGAGGCGACCCTCTCATCTACTGGAGTAAACTCCAATGTAGCGGTGCTCAGCCAGAGACTCGTGAGTACCCCCCCACACACCCGGCGTCTCACCCACTGGGCAACTTCAGGGAAGAATAAGGTCCAACCCCTATCAAGGAGAGTGTTTCCAGACCAAGGCTGTGCATGGAGGCGAGACCCACCAGATCTAACTGGTATCGCTGCACCTCTTGCACCAGCTCTGGGTCTTCCCCCATAACGAGGTGATGTTCCACACCCCCAGAGCTAGCCCCTTCCACCCGGGTCTGGTCCGTCAAGGCCCTCAACTTTCACTGCCACCCAAGGGACAGCGCACCCGACACCAGCGGTTCCTCCTGCGGGTGGTGAGCCCACAGGGTGGAGATGGAAGGTCCACATTGCCTTTTTCAGCTGTGCCCAACTGGGCTCCGTGGCAAGCCCAGCCACCAGGTGCTCGCTGACGGGCCCTGCATCAGAGCCTGGCTCCAGATGAGGGCCCCTGGGCTTCCTCTGGGCCGGGTAACATTTCCTCTACCTTATTCTATCATGGTGTCTTGTGAACCATTCCTAGTCTGGCCTCTCGACTGAGACCAATTTGCCATGGGAGACCCTACCAGGAGCACATAGGCTCCAGACAACACAGCTCTCAGGTTCATAGTGGCACACAAACCTCTCCCCCACGATAAGGTGATGGTTCCTGGAGAGGCATATATGACCAAAATTGTGGAAATTTTGATGTAATTTGTGGCCATTTTGTTTTATGCAAATTAGGGGTGAAGGGGTAAAGATACAGCTTACCAACAACAATATTTGAATTCAGCATGTCAAAATACATAGAAAATGATGTTTAGTTTGCTTTTATAGTATATATACAATCAGAATTATGGAAATTTTGATGTAATTGGCAGCCATTTTGCTTTTGAACTCGGCAGAGCAAAAATCACTGATCTGTATATATTACTGAATAGCTCACTGGCCCACACACTCCGTACAATCTGCTGAAGCAAAGTGGTGGCCATCTTGCCACTCCCAACTTACACGGACCACACAGACAGCTTATTAGAATGTCAACAATTTCAAGTAATAACTGAGCTGATTCTCCCATTTACTTATTTTTGTTCGTCAGATAATGTAAGACTGATCCTTCCTAAGCTATGCCTGCCATGATTAGCTATTTCATTTTTCTTTCTTTTATTACTTTGACACTTTCTTCCCTTCTATTCTCAGTTACTCATGTCTCACAGGGACAAATACTCAATTCTAATAATTACCATTCCTTAATCAAAGTTTACACAAGTTTTGTGGAATCATTAGCAAGCTTATATATATATATATATATATATATATATATATATATATATATATATATATATATATATATATATATATATATATATATATATATATATATATATATATATGTGTGTGTGTGTGTATATATATGTGTGTGTGTGTGTGTGTGTGTGTTGGTACCATATCATGAACAAAAGTGGATGATAACAAAAGTCATGATGAATAAAACAGAAATAGTGGATTTTTTTTTTTTTATACTTTGCACTAAGAGAATAAAACACCACTTAACTAACTACAGGAGAGTTGGTTTTCCATGCAGTGTCACACAGCTCTATGATCTTAAGCCTAATATAAGTAATAAAGCTCACAGCAACAATGCCTAAAGGTACAAAACTATGCACAAGTAGATCTAATAAATGTGTTAAAATAGTTTGTCCAACACAAAACAAAACATGTGGCTTGTGTTAATAAGCCACTTATTATCTTTGCCTATACGAGGTCTATTAGAAAAGAAACCGACCTTATTATTTTTTTCAAAAACCATATGGATTTGAATCACGTGTGATTGCGTCAGACAAGCTTGAACCCTCGTGCGCATGCGTGAGTTTTTCCATGCCTGTCGGTTGCGTCATTCGCCTGTGAGCAGGCTTTGAGTGAGGAGTGGTCCACCCCCTTGGCGGATTTTCATTGTCAGGAAATGGCGGAATGATTTGGGCTTTTTTTCCATCAGAATTTTTTCAGAAACTGTTAGAGACTGGGGGCTGGATACCATTCGAAAAATTTATCTGGCTTTCGGTGAAAATTTTACGGGCTTCACAGAGAATAAGGACTGTTACTACAGCTTTAAGGACAGCTTTAAGGACGGCTTTAAGGACGCTCGGCGCGCCGCGCTCTGTGCCGCCATTGAGAGCCACAAACCACCGGATCATTTCTAAATGGATGGCTCTGTGGAGCCGGGACCGTCGTGTGTACTTTCTCTGGTTATCACAAGAGCTGGACATCAACAATTTTCCGGCAGATTTCACTTTTAACAAGAGATTTTGTCATGGAAAGCCGAGCGGAGGCTTCGCGCGTCATGACCGATTTGCTGATGGAGCGAGACAAAGAAACACCTCCGTTTTGGTCTCACAGGACGGCTTTGAGATGGAGTTCAGACAGCTGTCGGTGGTTTTTCCATCGAGTGATTATCCGAGAAATTGTGGATGTGCCTGGACATGCCAGAACATGTCCTGTGAGGCTTCATCACGGCGTTGCTTTGCGCCATCTGGCTCTGCCGCGATGCGCGGTGGAGCCGCTCCTCTTTCCATGACAAAAACTCCTGTAACAGTGGAATGTGCCGTTCATTTCTAAACTGGACGCTGTCTTGATCCGGTATGTCGTCTGACTAGCACAGGAATTGTGAAAAGACGTGGACATCAGCACTTTTTCAGCACATTAAGACAGATGTGCAGAGGAGTTCCGCGCGTTGCGGTGGAGCCGCATGGCGCAAAGCAACGCAGTGATGAAGCCTTCCAGAACATGTTGGGGCATGTCCAGCTCATGCACAATCACAATCGGATAATCACACGACTGAAAAGCAACCGGAATCCATCTGAAATCCACCTGAAAGCCGTCCTGTGAGACCAACACCGAGGTGGTTTGTCCCACGTAATGAACGGCTCTGTGACACGTCCCTCTGCTTTTCTTTCCATGAAAAAAACTCCTGTAACAGTGGAATGTGCCAAAAAAGTGCTGATGTCCACGTCTCCTGCCTTTTTGTGAAAGTCAGACGAGGTCCCGGATCAACAAAGCCTTCACGTTGGAAATGATCTGGTTGTTTCAGCGGGGTCTGAGCATGTCGATCGGCGCTGGGAGCGCGCCGCGCTCTCAGCAGTTGTGGACCGTCCTTAAAGCGGCAGTAACACTCCTTAATCTGTATAATCCCCATAAAATCGTCCCTGAAAGCCATTAATTAATTTTCCACCTGGAGGTCTCTCACAGTTTCTGGAAAAAAATTGATGCAGCAAAGCTCCAAATCGTTCAGACATTTATTCGCAATAAAAATCCGACGAGAGGGTTGGACCACTGCTCACAGGCGAATGACGCAACCGACAGACATGAAAAAAACTCACGTATGCGCACGAAGGTTCAAGCTTGGCTGATGCAATCACACGTGATTCAAATCCATATGGTTTTTGAAAAAATAAAAAGGTCCGATACTTTTCTCACAGACCTCATATGTTGAAAATTAGACTGCTCTCATCTTTCTAAGTAGGAGAACTTGCAAAAACATGGACTGACTAAACACTTTTTTACCCCACTGTAGCAGACAAACACAGTGATATTTGAGAAGTTAAATGAAGTTTATAGGATTTACAGAAAGTGTGCAATAATTCTTTAAACAAAATTAGGCAGGTGCATAAATCATGAAAATCATGAAAATTATCAGGGGTGCCCAAACCTTTGCATACAACTGTCTCAGAGTTTAAAATACGGAAATTGCTAGACATTCAGCTTTTCAGTGATGCAAGGCAATCTTTTAAGGATTTTATGTGGATGAGATTTCCAGCAGTTATCGGCATGTATAACTGAGTATTATCAGCAAAGCAGTGAAAGTGGTGCATGATCCCAGTGCGAGAGCTCATGCACATCGGATAAAATGTCACGTCCGATCGCAATGTATTTCCATTAAAAACCCCAAGGAGTCAGGACATGCACATGTAACAGAGGTACAAATTAAAGTTCAGCGCTCTGACACTCACAGATTTGAGGAAAGTGGGACCCGGAGTCATTTCTGTTATTAAAAAAAAAAACCGTTTATTTTTTCACACTGTGCTCAGACTCGGACCCGCAGCCTGGATTTGCTGTTAAGTCAGACACAAAAGGCTGTGATTTGGCACTTTTTTGCTTTCACTCTTTCATATTTTAATAATTTTTGCAGTGCGCACACTGATTACAAATGGATCAGAAAGTCCAAAACTTTACAACACCGAGTGGAAAAAGAGGAAATTGTGCACCTACCTTTGATTTGGAGGTGATGACTGTAGAAAGAAAAAGCTTGTTGAGGGTCAAATTAGTGCAGAATAAAGCATAATCCAGCTAAGAAGAACTTTAAAGTGTCATGCACGGAGTTACAGAGCTGCAGAAGCATAAAATCAGGCTTTAAACTCATTAAATAAATCATCATAAATTGTACATTTTGTAAATTTGATAGCTTTACTATTGTTATATTTATTTTGATAGCACCTGTACCTGGATGTGTTGCTGTATTTGGTTAAATGATTTAAAAGAATGTTGAAAACATAAAAGGTTCATTCAGTAGTTCAGTGCAGTTGGAACTAAAATGGTGCCATGTTCTGAGCTGATGCCACTCTCTCAATGAAGACACTCCAGTGCAGACTTCATCCAAGCAACCTCTGGTGGCCATTTTTTGCTGATGAAAACATTG
The DNA here is from genome assembly GCF_902500255.1 of Thalassophryne amazonica. Classification (NCBI taxonomy): domain Eukaryota; kingdom Metazoa; phylum Chordata; class Actinopteri; order Batrachoidiformes; family Batrachoididae; genus Thalassophryne; species Thalassophryne amazonica. The sequence continues at coordinate 51,758,362 of NC_047108.1, read as the reverse complement.
CTGAGCTCAATACAAATACATGCAATTTGATCACTTTTCAAAGGGGTCAGACTCGTCAATTTCATGTACAATGGTTCATTTCAGATCAGTGTGGTGTATATATGTCATTGTTTCAGGCAATGACCACTATCAGTGGGCTGTTAGAAGCAAGTTAGAGACAAAACAAAACCAGCTGATTTCAATAGAAAGCAATACAGCCCGAGCTTGTTTTCATCCGGTGGCCAGTCGCGGAAGTACGAATTCTCACCTTCGGATTTGCAACTTTGCCGGAAGTGGTATACTCACGTCAAACCATAGCCTTGGCCACCTCAAGATTAAAAGTCTAGCTCCACCCCTGTGTAACAGTCAGTGGCTATGTTTCACATAATGTTTTAACATTACATTTAACATTTTTTTAAGGTTGGTGGATTGGGTCCCTGCATGATTTTTTTTTTTTTTTTTAATTCCTCTTTCTCTGTGATTCAGCAGATGCATTTCAGCAGGAGGTTGAACATGCAAGCCTCGCTTTTTTATTCAAGTTACAGTATTTGGGAAGAGTTGTGTGTTGCTCAAAAAAGGGAAAATTAAAAAGCGAAATAGTGCGAGTCTGAGTAAAACACAGAGGAAAGAGTGGACCTCTGCTGAGAGGATCTTCTTTCAGAGACTGTTTGTCAGTGCGGCCAGGGACGGAGCTGTGACTCGCCCAGTGTGACCGGAGTGCTGAGCCCCTCACACCGGGCAGAGAGAGACAGCAGCCAGCCACCACAGAGCGGAGAGCAGCCAGAGGACCAAACGGTTTGTTTTTAAAAACACAAATGTACTGCTTCGCTTTAAATGCGCAGTAAGCTATTTTAGATGATCAGCATGGACCATCTTTCTCTTAAAAGGCTTGACCTTACTCTGTGTGTCACATTGGAAAGTTGTAGCTTTTGGTGCTACATTGATGAGCTCTTACATGGCTTATGCGCATGCTCTAGTCATCTTCTGTTTTTTTTTTTTTTCTGGGGACGTTAACGCCACACACAGGCTTGGCTTATGTACTACAATGTTAAATGAAGCTTCGAGACACGGAATTTGACTTGAACACTTTGTAATCGAATTATTTGAGTTAATCAACTAATTGTTTCAGCCCTAAACTGTAGGTTTTGGATAATTTATTATTGTTGATAATTCAGTTATATAATTTTAAAGCTGCACTTTGCTCTAAACTCACTCTGTTCACTGGTTTCTCTCTTTGAGGTGCTGCAGTGAATACAGTCCTCATCCAAGCCATCACAGAGCTCCCTAACCAGAGCTTCCAGCCATACAGTGTGGAAACTTTGCACACTTATGGATCAAAACAATATCCAAGCACAATCGGTTCTCAACTCGTGATATTTCAGTGCTCATTTTTCTGTGCTTTGCCTTGATGTGCATTGTGCCCAAGGCTGATTTGACTGAAGCAGGATTGGAGTGTCTGCTCTGCTCCTGAATGCACACCTCCTTTTTCTCTACTTACAGTTGCTTGCGTCACTGTCACCCTGTCACATTTTGTAATGACCGGCGGTAGCTGTCTGTTATGTGTCGACGCGGGTTGAGGAGCGGACCTGCGTCTGACGGAACCCAGCGCTAAAATAACCAGAAAGCGGTTCCAATAACAAAACAATTTATTTTTTTTCACCCTCTGGTGCATAACAAAGTGTATGAACAAAAGATGCGTCAGTCTGGTGGAGTGAAGGCTGGCACGCTCTCCAGCGCCTAAAAGGATCGAAGCCCGGCGCTTCTGGACTCACTTTACCGCCCAGGTGGACACGACAAACCGACTCTGCGCAGGATAGAAAAGGTGAGGTAAGTCAGCAGCTACAACCAATATCCTTCAAAAGGCACACCGTATCAGCAACACATTCAGGTCTGTATTTAAGCTTTATGTAAATGAGCAGCTTCTCACAACAGGTGGAGGATTACCACTCCGCACGCCACGGCAGTGAGAAGCGAGCTGCACAATTCTCATCACAATTCAAATCTACTGCGTAACAAAATACCAAGTTACTATCAACAATTAGTCAAACAATTAATCACCTCAGATGTGTGCTGACAGCATGTGTCCCTCACCCTTCTTCCTTCACAGGCACGATGTGTCAAACCCAGGCGCGGTCCTCAGCGTCTCACAAACGAACATCACAAAGTCGAGTTCCCGGCAATTCTGCTTGAATCACACATGGCTTAAATGCAGAACGCCATCTCATTATCTGCTTCAGCTGAAAGTCTTTAAGGTTGCACTTGAGCACCATCCACAGGTGCTGCACATAACACTGATGAGGGTGAAGGACTCTTCAGCCAGCACCTTCTCCACAGACAAATCAGTTTTCATACCACCTGGAGAGCAAAGAAAAGAAAAGAACACCAAAATGTCCAGCCACACCCCCCCAACACACAACACTGTCAACAAAACAAATGCACTCGCACAAATTTAATCAGGTGAAATTTTAACTCCCACGATATCAAAAAATGGTCCCGTATGCACTTTGCGTCCTTGGAACAGACTGTGCCGTGTGGTTGCACAGCTGAAGTGGTGGGCGTTACCACCCAGTGCTGCCCACCGTAGAATCATGAATCCCTAATTGTGATGTTTTGTTCTGTTTTTTTTTCTTTCTTTCTGTTGGGTATTTTCTCCTCCAAACATTCTTAAAACCTTTAACAAGACAAACAGAGTCAAAAAACACCAGTGAGACAGAAAGTCAAATTTAGCTCGCGAGGAGTGCAAACAGTCCGTACACGTAGTACCACTGAAAGCACTAAGGACTGCTGCGCCTGCTCACTCTTTTTATTAGAAAAACCTACCCACATTGAGAAACTTGTCCTAAGGGGGGGGGGGGGGGGCGCGCGAGACAAGTTTCTTCCCGTAAAACAAACACATACGTCAATAAGTGCAGCTGCGTGGAAAAACAGTTCCTTTGTTTAATCATATCTTTGAAGGTCAACACATCTCGTTCTTGCAGGCTCCTCTGTTTGCACTTATCATCTGTTCTGCCCCAACATGTCCTGTGAGGCTTCATCACGGCGTTGCTTTGCGCCATCTGGCTCTGCCGCGATGCGCGGTGGAGCCGCTCCTCTTTCCATGACAAAAACTCCTGTAACAGTGGAATGTGCCGTTCATTTCTAAACTGGACGCTGTCTTGATCCGGTATGTCGTCTGACTAGCACAGGAATTGTGAAAAGACGTGGACATCAGCACTTTTTCAGCACATTAAGACAGATGTGCAGAGGAGTTCCGCGCGTTGCGGTGGAGCCGCATGGCGCAAAGCAACGCAGTGATGAAGCCTTCCAGAACATGTTGGGGCATGTCCAGCTCATGCACAATCACAATCGGATAATCACACGACTGAAAAGCAACCGGAATCCATCTGAAATCCACCTGAAAGCCGTCCTGTGAGACCAACACCGAGGTGGTTTTGTCCCACGTAATGAACGGCTCTGTGACACGTCCCTCTGCTTTTCTTTCCATGAAAAAAACTCCTGTAACAGTGGAATGTGCCAAAAAAGTGCTGATGTCCACGTCTCCTGCCTTTTTGTGAAAGTCAGACGAGGTCCCGGATCAACAAAGCCTTCACGTTGGAAATGATCTGGTTGTTTCAGCGGGGTCTGAGCATGTCGATCGGCGCTGGGAGCGCGCCGCGCTCTCAGCAGTTGTGGACCGTCCTTAAAGCGGCAGTAACACTCCTTAATCTGTATAATCCCCATAAAATCGTCCCTGAAAGCCATTAATTAATTTTCCACCTGGAGGTCTCTCACAGTTTCTGGAAAAAAATTGATGCAGCAAAGCTCCAAATCGTTCAGACATTTATTCGCAATAAAAATCCGACGAGAGGGTTGGACCACTGCTCACAGGCGAATGACGCAACCGACAGACATGAAAAAAACTCACGTATGCGCACGAAGGTTCAAGCTTGGCTGATGCAATCACACGTGATTCAAATCCATATGGTTTTTGAAAAAATAAAAAGGTCCGATACTTTTCTCACAGACCTCATATGTTGAAAATTAGACTGCTCTCATCTTTCTAAGTAGGAGAACTTGCAAAAACATGGACTGACTAAACACTTTTTTACCCCACTGTAGCAGACAAACACAGTGATATTTGAGAAGTTAAATGAAGTTTATAGGATTTACAGAAAGTGTGCAATAATTCTTTAAACAAAATTAGGCAGGTGCATAAATCATGAAAATCATGAAAATTATCAGGGGTGCCCAAACCTTTGCATACAACTGTCTCAGAGTTTAAAATACGGAAATTGCTAGACATTCAGCTTTTCAGTGATGCAAGGCAATCTTTTAAGGATTTTATGTGGATGAGATTTCCAGCAGTTATCGGCATGTATAACTGAGTATTATCAGCAAAGCAGTGAAAGTGGTGCATGATCCCAGTGCGAGAGCTCATGCACATCGGATAAAATGTCACGTCCGATCGCAATGTATTTCCATTAAAAACCCCAAGGAGTCAGGACATGCACATGTAACAGAGGTACAAATTAAAGTTCAGCGCTCTGACACTCACAGATTTGAGGAAAGTGGGACCGGAGTCATTTCTGTTATTAAAAAAAAAAAACCGTTTATTTTTTTCACACTGTGCTCAGACTCGGACCCGCAGCCTGGATTTGCTGTTAAGTCAGACACAAAAGGCTGTGATTTGGCACTTTTTTGCTTTCACTCTTTCATATTTTAATAATTTTTGCAGTGCGCACACTGATTACAAATGGATCAGAAAGTCCAAAACTTTACAACACCGAGTGGAAAAAGAGGAAATTGTGCACCTACCTTTGATTTGGAGGTGATGACTGTAGAAAGAAAAAGCTTGTTGAGGGTCAAATTAGTGCAGAATAAAGCATAATCCAGCTAAGAAGAACTTTAAAAGTGTCATGCACGGAGTTACAGAGCTGCAGAAGCATAAAATCAGGCTTTAAACTCATTAAATAAATCATCATAAATTGTACATTTTTGTAAATTTGATAGCTTTACTATTGTTATATTTATTTTGATAGCACCTGTACCTGGATGTGTTGCTGTATTTGGTTAAATGATTTAAAAGAATGTTGAAAACATAAAAGGTTCATTCAGTAGTTCAGTGCAGTTGGAACTAAAATGGTGCCATGTTCTGAGCTGATGCCACTCTCTCAATGAAGACACTCCAGTGCAGACTTCATCCAAGCAACCTCTGGTGGCCATTTTTTGCTGATGAAAACATTGCTGAGCTCAATACAAATACATGCAATTTGATCACTTTTCAAAGGGGTCAGACTCGTCAATTTCATGTACAATGGTTCATTTCAGATCAGTGTGGTGTATATATGTCATTGTTTCAGGCAATGACCACTATCAGTGGGCTGTTAGAAGCAAGTTAGAGACAAAACAAAACCAGCTGATTTCAATAGAAAGCAATACAGCCCGAGCTTGTTTTCATCCGGTGGCCAGTCGCGGAAGTACGAATTCTCACCTTCGGATTTGCAACTTTGCCGGAAGTGGTATACTCACGTCAAACCATAGCCTTGGCCACCTCAAGATTAAAAGTCTAGCTCCACCCCTGTGTAACAGTCAGTGGCTATGTTTCACATAATGTTTTAACATTACATTTAACATTTTTTTAAGGTTGGTGGATTGGGTCCCTGCATGATTTTTTTTTTTTTTTTTAATTCCTCTTTCTCTGTGATTCAGCAGATGCATTTCAGCAGGAGGTTGAACATGCAAGCCTCGCTTTTTTATTCAAGTTACAGTATTTGGGAAGAGTTGTGTGTTGCTCAAAAAAGGGAAAATTAAAAAGCGAAATAGTGCGAGTCTGAGTAAAACACAGAGGAAAGAGTGGACCTCTGCTGAGAGGATCTTCTTTCAGAGACTGTTTGTCAGTGCGGCCAGGGACGGAGCTGTGACTCGCCCAGTGTGACCGGAGTGCTGAGCCCCTCACACCGGGCAGAGAGAGACAGCAGCCAGCCACCACAGAGCGGAGAGCAGCCAGAGGACCAAACGGTTTGTTTTTAAAACACAAATGTACTGCTTCGCTTTAAATGCGCAGTAAGCTATTTTAGATGATCAGCATGGACCATCTTTCTCTTAAAAGGCTTGACCTTACTCTGTGTGTCACATTGGAAAGTTGTAGCTTTTGGTGCTACATTGATGAGCTCTTACATGGCTTATGCGCATGCTCTAGTCATCTTCTGTTTTTTTTTTTTTTCTGGGGACGTTAACGCCACACACAGGCTTGGCTTATGTACTACAATGTTAAATGAAGCTTCGAGACACGGAATTTGACTTGAACACTTTGTAATCGAATTATTTGAGTTAATCAACTAATTGTTTCAGCCCTAAACTGTAGGTTTTGGATAATTTATTATTGTTGATAATTCAGTTATATAATTTTAAAGCTGCACTTTGCTCTAAACTCACTCTGTTCACTGGTTTCTCTCTTTGAGGTGCTGCAGTGAATACAGTCCTCATCCAAGCCATCACAGAGCTCCCTAACCAGAGCTTCCAGCCATACAGTGTGGAAACTTTGCACACTTATGGATCAAAACAATATCCAAGCACAATCGGTTCTCAACTCGTGATATTTCAGTGCTCATTTTTCTGTGCTTTGCCTTGATGTGCATTGTGCCCAAGGCTGATTTGACTGAAGCAGGATTGGAGTGTCTGCTCTGCTCCTGAATGCACACCTCCTTTTTCTCTACTTACAGTGCTTGCGTCACTGTCACCCTGTCACATTTTGTAATGACCGGCGGTAGCTGTCTGTTATGTGTCGACGCGGGTTGAGGAGCGGACCTGCGTCTGACGGAACCCAGCGCTAAAATAACCAGAAAGCGGTTCCAATAACAAAACAATTTATTTTTTTTCACCCTCTGGTGCATAACAAAGTGTATGAACAAAAGATGCGTCAGTCTGGTGGAGTGAAGGCTGGCACGCTCTCCAGCGCCTAAAAGGATCGAAGCCCGGCGCTTCTGGACTCACTTTACCGCCCAGGTGGACACGACAAACCGACTCTGCGCAGGATAGAAAAGGTGAGGTAAGTCAGCAGCTACAACCAATATCCTTCAAAAGGCACACCGTATCAGCAACACATTCAGGTCTGTATTTAAGCTTTATGTAATGAGCAGCTTCTCACAACAGGTGGAGGATTACCACTCCGCACGCCACGGCAGTGAGAAGCGAGCTGCACAATTCTCATCACAATTCAAATCTACTGCGTAACAAAATACCAAGTTACTATCAACAATTAGTCAAACAATTAATCACCTCAGATGTGTGCTGACAGCATGTGTCCCTCACCCTTCTTCCTTCACAGGCACGATGTGTCAAACCCAGGCGCGGTCCTCAGCGTCTCACAAACGAACATCACAAAGTCGAGTTCCCGGCAATTCTGCTTGAATCACACATGGCTTAAATGCAGAACGCCATCTCATTATCTGCTTCAGCTGAAAGTCTTTAAGGTTGCACTTGAGCACCATCCACAGGTGCTGCACATAACACTGATGAGGGTGAAGGACTCTTCAGCCAGCACCTTCTCCACAGACAAATCAGTTTTCATACCACCTGGAGAGCAAAGAAAAGAAAAGAACACCAAAATGTCCAGCCACACCCCCCCAACACACAACACTGTCAACAAAACAAATGCACTCGCACAAATTTAATCAGGTGAAATTTTAACCTCCCACGATATCAAAAAATGGTCCCGTATGCACTTTGCGTCCTTGGAACAGACTGTGCCGTGTGGTTGCACAGCTGAAGTGGTGGGCGTTACCACCCAGTGCTGCCCACCGTAGAATCATGAATCCCTAATTGTGATGTTTTGTTCTGTTTTTTTTTCTTTCTTTCTGTTGGGTATTTTCTCCTCCAAACATTCTTAAAACCTTTAACAAGACAAACAGAGTCAAAAAACACCAGTGAGACAGAAAGTCAAATTTAGCTCGCGAGGAGTGCAAACAGTCCGTACACGTAGTACCACTGAAAGCACTAAGGACTGCTGCGCCTGCTCACTCTTTTTATTAGAAAAACCTACCCACATTGAGAAACTTGTCCTAAGGGGGGGGGGGGGGGCGCGCGAGACAAGTTTCTTCCCGTAAAACAAACACATACGTCAATAAGTGCAGCTGCGTGGAAAAACAGTTCCTTTGTTTAATCATATCTTTGAAGGTCAACACATCTCGTTCTTGCAGGCTCCTCTGTTTGCACTTATCATCTGTTCTGCAAAAGCTTGGAGTGTCCTGTTTAAAACGGTAAGCATTTGTACAGCATAAGGTCAAAATAACCTCCATCTCTTCACTCCCAGTCGTTAGTGGCTACAGAAACAAAGGTTGTGCTGTCAGTGTAATAATAACAAGTACATTCTCAGGGTTACGTTAAGACAGGTGCAAAACAGCTCAATAACATTTCATCAAAACAAAGACAAAGGAACAAATGTTTAACAGTGATAATATATATATATATATAAAATCTTTAACATTTCCCTCCTGTTATCGCTTGTTAAACATATAGTAGGCATCACCTAGCTTAGCACTTCTTTTGAGATTTTCACTAAGAGGTTCATCATGGTATGTTCTACAGGCTTACACCCCAGAGGTTATGTCATCATCATCGGTGTCTGGGTCATCATACTTCCATTGGTCTGGGTACAGGTCATGAGAGCCCTCTTCCTCTTCGTCGTCGTTTTGCCCCAGGAGTGGATATGAAGCTGGTCCCCCTCCTGGTCCTGGACCTATTGCTGTGGTTATCATTCTATTTGCAAGGCCTCGAAGACATGGAATACAACAACATCCACACAATGTTAGAATCGCAGCAAATACTGCTATAGACACTAATAGTGAAGAAATCAAGACCTCCATTTTCCCATCCCTTCCAGCCACCAATCCCAGCCTTCGGTGTTTACTCCACTGTGCTCTTTCATCTTCCTGTTCAACGTCCTCAGCCCGTCGATGGCTTGAGTGAGGCTGCCATCTGCAGCTGTGTTGTTGGGAATGAATGTGCAGCATTGTTCTCCGAACATGGCACAAACACCTCCTTTCTCTGCCAACAACATATCCAGAGCAATACGGTTCTGGAAGGCCATAAGGGACGTGGCTTCTAACTGTGAATGGACAGCCTTAAATCCTTCCTCAGTCCAATTTCCTAATTTCTGCACATTGTAGTGGATGTAGTTTATTCTGTCTACATTCTTATTAATTGAACACCACCAACAGATGGAGGATTCGAATCCAGCTGCTATTTGATCAACCAGTTTATACTCGTCAGGCACTCCTCTGGGGACTCCTATCGCATCAATATATGTTGGATCTCCCACTCCTTTCCAATCTCTTTTTACTCTATGTCTGGCTATGCCTTTCTGCCAGTCTTCAGGAATAAGAGAGGCTGCATATGTCATAACGTCTTCAGGGGTCATGGGTATAGCTTTAACTGGTAACAATAATGATATAAATGCACAATAACCTGACACATTTCTTGGCAGTCTGTCAAAAATTCTGTTATCGCCACACCACCACCATACGTCACTCCTACTGACAGGCTTGAATGTGGACTTACTATGGACCACATCCTTACACCAGGCAGTGTGGTTTAAGCTACCCAAAGTCTTACTTATCCCTGTCAAGTTTACACATGTATGGTTAGCATGCCCAACTTTGCTTGAAAATAAAGGTTTAATCTTAGTCAATTTGGTCAATGGATAGATCTTGTCCCACTTAGAACAATTGTTGTTTGCTGCATAATAAGGACTGTCCATGGGGTCCAGGAACCCTCGTTCTTTTTGTTTTTTTCTTTCGCCATTTCTGCACACTACAGCACACCTATGTTCAGAACAGTGGCTTCTTAATGTCTTCTGCTAGCTTTCGTGTCTAACCTGGATCTTAACACCAAGCTCACACACTATTACTAGTCTTATCCTACTGTTCTTACTGTTTGTCTGTGTCTGCAGAAATGACTTTCTTACAGTGAGTTAAATGAATCCATGTACTTCTTTCCCCAATTTTCAAAGCTGTGGGTGTTGTGAGTAGTACTTGATGGGGCCCTTCCCACTTAGGTGAATGCCAGTGTTTTCTCTTGATGCTTCTTATCAACACCCAGTCTCCAGGTACCACTTTAGGGTCATCCTGTGGAGAAATGGGATCATCAGTGCTTGAAACTCTCCCTCGTTGTCTTTCTAACATCTTCCTCATGTAATCTGCTAAATTGGCTTCCTCAGGTACATCCCAAATTTGCCCATAATATGGCAATCGGTATTTTCTGCCAAACAATGTTTCATACGGTGTCAACCCCATGGTACTAGTTATGTTTATGTACATTTTTACCAAATCTACACAATGTGTCCATGGTCTGCCTGTTTCCTCCATTGTCTTCCTAAGTCTGTTTTTTACTGTCCCATTCATCCTTTCTACTAATCCGGCACTTTGTGGATGATAAGCACAATGATTTTTGAGATTAATCTGTAGCGCTTCTCCCACATGTTGCACTATTGTATTAACAAAATGCGCTCCATTATCTGAATAGACTGTTTCTGGTATTCCAAATCGTGGAATGATGTCTTTGCACAGTGCTTTAGCCACTGTAAGTGCATCTGCATGTTTTGTGGGGAACAATTCTACCCATTTTGAGAAGGCATCAATTATGACTAAACAAAATTCCTTCCCTTCATGTTTACTCAGCTGTATATAATCCATATGAATCACTTGAAAGGGATATTGTGGTGTTGGAAATTTGCCTCTTTGGGGTCTCAAATTGCCTTGTGAGTTGTGTTTTGCACATATCATGCATGCTCTACAATGCTGTTTTGCATATGCATCGAACCCATAAAGACAAAAAATAGATTGCAATTGCGATATCATACCCCCTGATGAGACATGCGTCACGCCATGGCTCATAATAGCTGCCCATTTAAACATATTTTTTGGCAATATGGGTTTCTTTTGTGGTCATAAGTACAAATCATTTGCGAATGTAGCTCCTTTGTGTAACCACATCTGCCTTTCTTTCACAGGTGCCTGCTGTTGCATCTCAGCAAGCAGTATGTGACCTAAGTGCAAATCTGGAGTGGTTTCCTGTACAACAAAAATAGAAGAAGCTGCTGCTGCCTCCTTTGCTGCTCTGTCAGCAAAATCATTCCCTTTTGAAACACTGTCAGAGCCTTTGGTGTGAGCCGCACATTTGCATATAGCAATTTGTTTAGGCAATTTCACAGCTTTCAGTAGTGCAGTTAGGAGTGTGGCATGAGTTACTGGCTTTCCAGATGATGTCACCATCCCACGCTCTTCCCACAGTTTTGCAAACACATGCACTGTGCTGAAAGCGTACTGGCTGTCCGTATAGATTGTCACAGCTTTTCCTTTAAACAAATGACAAGCTGCAGTTAAAGCAACTAATTCAGCTGCTTGCGCTGAGAATGACGATGGCAATGAAGTAGAATCCAATACTTCTGAATTTGTGACAACAGCATATCCAGATTGTGTTTGTCCATAAGCATTTTTAGTGGAGGATCCATCCACATACACAATTGTACTGTGTGGGATGGGCGTATCCAAAAGATCAACACGGGCCTTCATACAGACAGTTGCTACATCAAGACAATTGTGCGGCTCACCATCCTCAGGTAAAGGTATCAATGTGGATGGGTTCAATGTTGTACATCGCTCTACCGTAAGGTGTGGTTGTGATAATAGCAAGGACATGCACGAAAGATGTCTTGCTGGGGACAAAAGGCTCATGTTTGTCTGCAACAGAAGTGCAGAAACTACATGTGGAACTTTCAATGTCAGCTGATGGAATAGAACAACATTACTGCTACTTTGAACAGCCATAGAGGCTGCAACAACAGCTTGTACGCATGGTGGTAGAGCACTTGCCACTGCATCCAATTTAGATGAGTAGTAGGCAACTGGCCTTAATTTTGAGCCATACACTTGTACCAAAACACTAGTCATGAACTTATTCTTACAATCAACTGTTTGAATGAATGGTTTACTATAATCTGGTAGTGCCAAAACTGTGGATGACACTAATGTTTGTTTGACTTTTACAAAAGCTTCCTCAGCATCTTTGTTCCACTCCAGCACAGTTGACATTGAAATATCATCTTTGTACATCAAATCAGAAAGTGGACTAGTCAACTCTGCATAGCAAGGAATCCATGCCCTGCAGTAATTTGTCAGTCCAAGAAATGACATCATCTGTTTTTTAGTTTGTGGTTTCGGAGCATGTAAAATCGCTTCCTTTCTGTCAGACAGGATCGTACGCCCTGTGGCTGATAATTCATGTCCTAAATATTTTACTTTATCCCTACACAACTGAACTTTGTTTTTACTCACTTTGTGGCCATTATCAAATAAGAAACATAATAATGCTACTGTGTCAGTTATGCAGTTTCTCGTGTGTCAGAGGCAATCAAAATGTCATCAACATACACTAATAGTTGGCTATCTGCCGGTGGAACGAAATTGGCTAAACATGCTGACATGACTTGAGAATAAATAGTTGGACTCTCTGCGTAACCCTGCGGTAATCTGGTAAATGTATATCGTTGTCCTTTAAAGGTAAAAGCAAACCAGAATTGACTATCTGGGTGTACTGGCACAGAGAAAAATGCATTACTTATGTCAATTACTGAGAAACTATTAGAATTTGGTCTCAGCGAATTTAACAAGGTGTGTGGATCTGGAACACATGGTGCTCTTTTAATCACAGCAGCATTTACTGCCTGCAGATCTTGAATCATTCTCCACCCCACTGAGGGCGGAGCCTTTTTTACAGGAAATATGGGTGTGTTACATGGTGAATCTGGGCATGGTACTATTACTCCTGCTGTTAACAAATCCTCTATTACTGGCCTGATTCCTTCAATTGCATCAGGTTTCAATGGATACTGTCTTACACATGGTCTGTATTCTGTTTTTGGTCTTATAACTACAGGTTGTGCATTTTTAATCAGTCCTACGTCTGAAGGACCTGTTGTCCACAATCCTGATGGTACTGAAGAAAGAAGATCATCTTCTCCAGGACTCAACTGAAACACTCAGGATTGTGAAGTGGACACATCAATATGTGTTCCGGCTGTCAGCACCAATGAGACATTAACTGGCACTTTATACAATTTAGTTGATGGGCTGAACTCTGTTCGTGGTCCAACTCTGCTCCAATCAGTGGCTGACAAAGCTGTCATGACTGTCAGTCCCAAATCTTGCCATTCTGTCAAATATGGTTTACAAAGTGACACATGTAATGGCATACCTGTGAATCTCAATTTTAAAACATCTTCAGTGGCACCTGTCACTGTTATGACAGCTGTGGAGTTGCCATCATGAATCAAATCTGTCATTGTCAGCTTCACAGGTGAAATGTCTTTCAATTTGTTTTCATAGTCACCATCCGGACCTGGAGGATCTTTATGCCACATTGTGACATGCAGGTCAGGTGGTGACATCTTTTGTTCAGGATGTTTCAGTAGGGCTGTTGCTTGCAAAACGACATCTTTACCCCATCCTGCAGCATCTTCTTCAGAAATGTCAAATGTATAGTAATAGTGGAATGTGGGGTCATCGCTTTCTTCTCTCACCATGTTAACACCTCCTGTGCGCTGAAATATGGGTGTGTTTCTTCCAATGTGCCTGTAGGCAGTCCAATCCAATGTTTCTGTATCCAAGCTTTTATATCCTTGTTGGAATGCTGGATCAGAGCGTTTTTCAATTGTTGTTCATACACCGGTGTTCCTGGCGATATGCCACTATGGACCCTAAAGACACTCTCAAATCTGCATCTAAAGTCTGCCCATGGCTCTCCTTCTTTCTGAGTTGTCCTAGTAATTTCAGTATAATTTATCTTTGGGCCCAATACTCCTTTTGCTCGTGTAATCATAGCTTCCACTCTTGTCTGCAACACTGGATTATCATGCTCCAGTGGCTTTCTTTCCGCGTCTACAGGATTCCAGTCCCCACGTACCTGACTCCACTTTGGGCCACATGCTTTCATCCATACCTGTTGGACCTCAGTTCCATCTAGGTGATACGACTTTCTAATATTTTCTATGTCTTGCATGAATCCCTCAATGTCAACATGAGGTGATGGTATCATGTCAACTGCTGCTTTGATATCATCAGCATTCCATGTTCGATATACGAGCATGGTTGGTCGGTGCCCTGGAGTTCCTGCACAAGGATTTGGTACTTCTATCAAAGGATAGATGCCTTCCTGGTCACTGTGTTCCTCCATGGGAGGAGCTGTAGGCACTTTTGTTTGACTGCGTGTTTGTGGTTTTTCTTGTTTTTCACTTTTTGCCTTAGGTTTTACTGCCAAATCATACTGTGGTGGCGGTACATCATCATCCTCTGGTAGAGGAGGATATAAAGGTGTTGTTGTCACCGACGATCCAGCCGACGGTGGTTGTTGAGGTTGTTCTGGTTCTCTGTGCTGAATTATCACATCTTCTTCTGCCTTACCTACAGCTTTCTTTTTCCTTGCTTTCTCTAATCGTCGCTTCTCTGCTCCCTTCCGTCTGTTCTCTGCTTCCTCCTCCCAAAATGCCACTAAATCTGCCCCTATTTTCTGCTTCTTTTTTTTATCACCTTTATGTTCCTTTTCCAACCTTTCCTTCAACTTCTGAATACTAGTCAGGTTCAGTCGTCCGTCAAAGTCATGTTTATTTATCCAGGTCTCCAATTTCTTTGTTGCTTTTGGATTTTTTGCATCCATAAATTTCCAGTCGTCAGTTGATACATTTTCCTTATTTTTAGACGTCTTACCCCCCATTTTTATTATCCCTTGTTATAATTTGGACTTCAGACGGGGGCACACCTAGGGTGTTCTAAATCTGAAGTTTTCACTTTCTTTGGACGTGACAATTAATTTGCCGTCGTGTGGTTGATTCCTTTCACCTCCCCGTAGGAAGCGGAATCACTTGCCTCTGCTTCCACACACACGGTTGTCACTAACGTTGTCCAAAGTATTACACTCTCACACTTTTATTCTCAAAAACCGGTATTACTTCATATTAAAACAGAGGAGTCCGTACCCTCCTTCCGGAATTTAACTACGTGCGTCCCTCGCAACCGTAGAGGAGTCCGCCCTCCTCGCGGAGTTTAACTGCTTTACATTAACAGACGATTCCACGCCATCGCTTACGGAGTTTAACTGTTTATGTGATCACACTTTTATTCCCTACCGGTACGCGTATATAAACAGAGGAGTCCGCACCCTCCTTCGGAATTTAACTACGTGCGTTCCTCGCCATCGTAGAGGAGTCCGACCTCCTTACAGAGTTTAACTGTGTTTCATTAACAGACGATTCTGTATCATCGCTTGCGGAATTTAACTGTTTATGTGATCTGATCACCATTCACTCAGTACTGTTACAAAGAGATTCTACTCACTGACTCGACTTCCTGTCTGTCTTCTTCGGGAAAATCTCGTCAACCAGACGATGCCACCGGCGGTCGACAATTGCAGACACGATCAATCGATCGGACCTTGGCCAAGGATTTACGTCTGGACTTGGCGACCCCCGCCGGACACCTCCGGTATTGTTGAGCTCCCGGACGTAGCCTCCAGTCAATGTTGGGTATTTTCTCCTCCAAACATTCTTAAAACCTTTAACAAGACAAACAGAGTCAAAAAACACCAGTGAGACAGAAAGTCAAATTTAGCTCGCGAGGAGTGCAAACAGTCCGTACACGTAGTACCACTGAAAGCACTAAGGACTGCTGCGCCTGCTCACTCTTTTTATTAGAAAAACCTACCCACATTGAGAAACTTGTCCTAAGGGGGGGGAGAGCGCGAGACAAGTTTCTTCCCGTAAAACAAACACATACGTCAATAAGTGCAGCTGCGTGGAAAAACAGTTCCTTTGTTTAATCATATCTTTGAAGGTCAGCACATCTCGTTCTTGCAGGCTCCTCTGTTTGCACTTATCATCTGTTCTGCAAAAGCTTGGAGTGTCCTGTTTAAAACAGTAAGCATTTGTACAGCATAAGGTCAAAATAACCTCCATCTCTTCACTCCCAGTCGTTAGTGGCTACAGAAACAAAGGTTGTGCTGTCAGTGTAATAATAACAAGTACATTCTCAGGGTTACGTTAAGACAGGTGCAAAACAGCTCAATAACATTTCATCAAAACAAAGACAAAGGAACAAATGTTTAACAGTGATAAAATATATATATATATAAAATCTTTAACACTTTCTTTCTTTCAGATAATGTCTGCAATCAAGTTTGTGCTGCAGCAGACACAGAAGAGTCTCAGAAGGAATACCTCGGAAAAAATGTCAACGGAGTTGTCGCCAGATTCCAAATGTCCGATCTGTTTGGACAAATTCAACAACATTGCTTACTTGGACACCTGCTTGCACAAGTTTTGCTTCCGTTGCATTCGTGAGTGGTCCAAAAACAAGGCAACGTGCCCTCTATGCAAACGGCCATTTAATTCCATCTATCACACTATAAAATCAGAACATGACTTTCTACTTACGCCGATCTACGGCCGGTAGATAATGGCTCCTTTGGCACTTTTGGTGGCGTTCGGTTTAGGTACCGCACAACTCTTACTGGAGTACACAGAGCGTTTCAGAGGAGGACTTCCCCACTTCCAGACAATGGTGTGATGTTTGAAGCCTCAGTTAATTCTCACCAACAAGCTCAGTACAGCTATATCAAGCAGATGATGATGAGGTTGGCAGCCAGGAGGAGGGCTGCAAGGGAAGGCACAGCACTGCATAAAGTCAGAGAACAAGAAATGATCAACTTCAGGAGGAAGTTGTACCGGAAAGGATTGAAAGTTACAACTATCTTGGATGGTGGTTGCTCCAGAGACACCTCAGCAGACTTCTACTGAAGAAATCCTGCCTGCTTGCATAGACTGATCCCCTGGTTAAAAACAGAGCTTGTTGTGCTGTATGGTGCCCATGGTTCTCTGGTCAACATAGTTCAAAACATCATCATGTCACGTATTTCCCAGTGTGACATGGAGGACGCACGTTTTCGAGACAAGCTGAGGCTGTTTCTTCAGGGTCACACAGATCACTTTCTGCATGAGTTCATCAGCTTTGCCAAGTGTCCCTTCAATGTGGATGCATATGATCAGAACACAGTATACAACTGCCCCGGCCCTTTCACCAATGAAGATGGCAGCACCAACTCACCATCTCAGACGATGAGCCAAACTCTGTGGACTTGGAACCACATGAAGATACCAGATCTAATTTGAGCTCCTCCTTGTGGGATGATGAAACACCTGGACCATCATATTTTATAGCAGCAGAGCAGAATAGGGAGAATCTGACTGTCCCCGACTCTGACAGCGATACCAGTTTTGAGGAGGACACGGCAGAGTCTGTACCTTTGTCACAAATTTCAAGGACTCGTAATCACACAGAAGCAACTCATAGTAACGTTAACAGTGACTACTGTTCTGACAGTGATGACTGCATTATTGTCAGCTTTCTTAAACCCAGAGCAGAGCGCACTCCTGAACTGGTCCAACTTTCTTCTGACTCTGATGAATCTTCTGCTGAAGATTCTACAGAAGTGCCTCCTGCTCCTCAACACATTCGATCCATCAGTCCTAGTCCTCAAACTTCTCAGAGCAGTGACACAGCTGATGGCTCAAGGTCACAGAACGCAGTGTTGGTGGATAATCAGCTGAATGCAGATGAAAGGTGGTCTTCTACATGTAAAAAACACAAAACATCTCATAAATCACATAATAACCACAGGGAGAAGCATTGGTCTAACAAGAGAGAGAACAGGAGGAGGAGTAGGAGTAGGTCAAGAAGCATTGGTGTAACAACAGAGAGAACAGGAGGAGGAGGAGTAGGAGTAGGTCAAGAAGCAGAGCGCAGGTGTCCAGTGACCTCTCCGGGCAATGGCAGTCATTTCCTCATTGATGGAGGTTGTTCTTATTCCATCACTCGAGATGCCTCATACTCAAAATGTAGCAGCAGCTACAATAAAAGGAGGGATGCTGATTTCAGCCATTCTGGTTATGAGTATCACAGACTGTCACCTAGTTGTAGTGTGCAGTCATACAGCTTTCACAGTCGAGACGGAGACGGAAACTGATTTGTGTAATATGGATGTGGGGGGATAATTTTTATTCAAAAACTGTTCAACAAGCTTTGGCTTTAACCGGTTCATCTTAGACACAACTTCTGCAGACACCAACCACAACATCACTACTCTCAATTGACCAAAACTCATGTGGTCCAGCCCAGCAAGGAGGCTTCAGAATGAGCGATGACATCACTAGTCTGATGTGATACAAACCTCAAAACTCACGGAAACCTGGCTGAACCTAATGCCTATGGCGGAAACACTTCCTGGATTACTGGACACACAGTTCGAAGTATCGGCACAACGTGCAACATCATTGCTTGACTGTCATATAGGCTCCGGTGTATCATGATTTTCTGTATCACGCTATGTGACTTTATGACGTGTGATTCAATTCACAGGGACCATTCTTGGGACACAGGCCTTGGACAAATTCAAAGATGGCTAATCTTGACCTATTTTAAGAGGTCAAAGGTTGCATTCTGTTTCCTGCCCTGAGTACATTTAATAGTTCACAGGAATAATCGCACTCCCTTAAACCTCAGACAACCTGTGATTCTGTTCACACCTTTTCCTTTAGAAATTAAAATTCCTCCATATTCCCTTTACATACACAAATTAAGGTAAAATACGAAAAATGTTCTCAGGAACCGTCACAACCCTAAGACCAGCCACAATCCCCCATTTTCTTTCTAAAAATTACTTTAATAAATAAATAAGTAATGTCACATTCCCTTACATCTGCCAAACACTCTTGTATTTGACATTTTTTTGGGGGGAAAAAAAAAAATCTATCGCCCCATAATTAAAAAAAAAAATTTGTGGTTTTGGTCAGGAACGACGCCACCCCTTTACGTCAGTATCCCCTATTTCTCAGGATATGTTACAACCCCTTAGTCCCACAAACTACACATTTTATAGCAATTTTAAGAAAATTAAAGTACAAAGGCCTCAAAAATCCATTACACCCACCAAACCCCCTTGTTTGGGATTTTTTTCCCCAAATATATAAAAGCACCACATTTCCTCCAAAAATTAACAAAAATTAAGGCTGAGTGGGGAAAAAAAAATCACAATCTCTATTTTTACCTTTCAGTGGGGATTCATGTGGTCCAGACAGTGGGGTGGACAAGACTCTAATCTGGTCATAAGGATCTTCACTGTTTTGTTTTATTTATAAACCCATATATATATATATGTATCATTGAAGCCTACAATAGTTTATCATTAACAAATCTAGAATCTACTGATTCTCTCTGAAGGGAGAGATGTAGATTGTAAAAACTGTTCCGCGTAGGACATCTTGCCAAGGTAGTTGGCCGGGACGTAGCCCCTCTGTCCATTAGCCTCGGCTAACCACCACTCCTTATTACCTCCCAGATCACAGAACTGTAGGATGCGGATGTGCTGGTATTCCTGCAAGGTCAGCTCCTGGTTACAGCGGGCTTGAAATGCATACATGGTATTAATAATATTATTACACACTTGTTTTATTACATTTTTAGAAATTAAGATGTTTAATGGGGTTGATATTTTGTGGTCTTTTTTTTTTGTTTAAAAAGATAAAGTCCCAGTAACTTAAAATATATTTCATAAATAAAGCTGAACTGTATCCTGGTGGGCAACACGGTGGATTAGCTGGTTAACACTGTTGCCTCACAACGCATAGGTCATGGGTTCGATTCCCATCTGTGGTATTTTTGTGTTCTCTCCGGGTGCTCCGGCTTCCTCCCACATCCAAAGACATGCAGTTAGGTGGATTGTAATCTTTAAATTGTCCGTAGCTGTGGATGTGTTTGTTTATGTGTAGCCCTGTGTGGGTTCTCTCCTGGTGCTATCTGCTCGTGTGAATAATGGGTAGATCGTTGTGTACCGAGTTTACCCTTTCTGTGTGCAGACCAAAATCAGGTTTACAGGTGGGTTATTTTTCTCCATAAATTGAAACCAGCTCTCGGGCTTTTCCACAGACAGAAAAAGGAAACTCAGTAGAGAACAAACTTCCCTTTTATGCACATGCGCAGATAGTTCACAAATCCGGTACAGGGATCATCTCAGTGCGTGACACCGTTTCATCCAGTTTTAGCACTTTTTTGGATCGTGGGCGATCGTAGTAAAACAGCGTGCTGTGGAATAAGCTACAAGAGCTGCTCCTCGTACTTGTTTTGGATGAATGTGGTCCAAGTTCGGGATGCAGATATTGTTACGGAGGTCATCCAGACCTTTAAAGGTTGTTGGAGCATTCATCAAACCAAAGGGGATTCTAATCCACTCATAGAGGCCACGCTGTGTTATAAATGGAGTCAAGGACCTACTGGCCTCATCCATAAGCCCCTGGTGATATGCCTTGTCCTGATGTAACTGAGAACCAGCTGTTGCTCCCCAAACTGTCAAGAATGTCCTGCACCCAACAGATTGGCTGTCAATCAGGGTCAGTTTTCTGGTTTCTCTTTAGTCTATAGAGATGCAGACTCTCCAAACTTTTTTCTCAACTGTTGAGGCACGACTGACTTCTGTATCCACCCCATGTGATAAGGTCTTCCAAGTAGTCTTTTCACATCGTTGTAAAGGGGCTTTAGCACAGAGAAACAAGTGCGTGCTAACATGTTTATATCCTTTAGGCAGAGGTCTCAAACCGGTTCCAGAAAGGGCCGAGAGGGTGCAGGCTTTCTGTGCAACCACCCAATCCAGCAGGTGATTTCACTGATTAACTGATTTCACCTGCTCAGTGATGTTAATCAGTGAAATCACCTGCTGGAGTGGGTGGTTGCACAGAAACCCTGCACCCTCTCAGGCCCTTTCTGGAACCGGTTTGAGACTTCTGCTTTAGGGATTATGCTCAATCTCAGTGTTGGGATGTTCCCAACATCCTCGTGAGACTTTGCAAATAAACCTCACTCCTCGTGTAGCATTTCTATACCTCAACCTTCTCCATTTGACTAAGGTGACTCAGGTCAACAGGTGGGTCCCACCTACCGTGTGCTGGGTAATCGGGAGAGTCGGGAGTTTTCCCAGTGGGCTGATCCAACCTGGGGCCGTTGTGAGGGGGTGTTATATGACCACCACTAACTGTTAGGCTACACAGCAAGACACTTGGGCTGCTGTATCTTAAAGAGAAGACATTAAGTGTTATAAATGTTTTACAATCACGAAAATTCACAAGAAAATAACTCAAGACTGCTTCTTTTGCAACACTGTTATCTTTTCCAAAGCCTAAGGCAGGGACATACCATTACATGTATAACACTCCTATGCAATCATTACAGTTAGTTCAGTCCAATCAAGCCCTGTGTGCTCAGATGGGACTTGCGCTACCCGTGACTGAAAAGATGGACAGAAAAAAGTCAGGTGGAGCTGAAAAAGCTAGATTAAGAAAAAGAAAAGCTTTGGAGGAAGATGCTGCCAAGTGTGCAAAGCTCACAGATATTTTTTCAAGAAGACAGTGCGAAGAGGGAAATGGTAAATAGGGCCAGGAATAACAGGCTATATGCCTGTTGATGTCAGGATGTCAGCTGTATCAACGTTTGGTGGTCCCTCGTTTATCGCGGGAGTTACGTTCTAAAAATAACCCGCGATAAGCGAAATCCGCGAAGTAGTCAGCGCAATTTTTTACAATTATTATGCATGTTTTAAGGCTGTAAAACCCCTCACCACACACTGTTTTCTTCTGGGCGAGAAGATTCTAAACAGACACACGCAGAACACAATGCGCATGCTCTCCCTTCGCTCACTGCCTCCGGGGGGTACGGATGCGGGACCTGCAAAGAATCCAAGTCCTCTCTTGGTGGCCACGGAGCTCTGCGGCTGCGGTCAACA
Source organism: Thalassophryne amazonica (assembly GCF_902500255.1). NCBI lineage: Eukaryota > Metazoa > Chordata > Actinopteri > Batrachoidiformes > Batrachoididae > Thalassophryne > Thalassophryne amazonica. Next base: position 51,736,531 of record NC_047108.1, on the reverse strand, counting down.
TCCGCATCAAAACAGCGAGCATAGTCTCTGGACCTGTTGCCAGATTTTGGCCGCAACTCCGCACAGCAGACAGGAGGGCGGTGTGAGTGGCCCGCTGCTGCACTTACCGAGCCCGTAGACTCAGTAAGCGAATCGGAGGCAGTGAGAGCAATCGCGGTGATGCCGACCGGTGCTGCGACCAGCCCGCCTGATAAGGACGCAGAACACAATGCGCTGCTTAAAAAAAAAAAAAAGCATGCAAAATTGCACTAAAAAAATCCAAGGTGAACCGCGTTATAGCGAGGGACCACCTCTTCCAGCTACTTACAGTCTGGGACTTCACTGCTTAGGTGGTGTCCTCGTGAGTTAACAATACCATTCTTGTTTTAACTAACTAACTTTTACTTTCTATTATAAGCCACACAATTTTCAGTCAGTCAGCACATAAATGCTGGATATAAATGCCACAGCAGAACTCTTATTATCTCTGTGTGCTGGCGGTTTGTGGGCCGGTTGGATATGAAACTCCCGGGCTGAAAAATGTTCCCAGCACGGCCTGCCTCGACCCCACACACTGACACTACAGGATTGGGAGCAGCCTTTTCAAAGACACTAGCTGGGCACACAGCTTACACATGATTTAAGGAGCTGATACCAGTTTTTTTGTGATGGATGTGACGTTTGGTTCCATGTCAAGTGTCCAGACATTCCAGTTGCTCAGTCCGACCAGTGCGTGGCTGATAGTGACGCTGGAGCCTGTTCCAGTGGCAAATACCATCTTTCCATGTGACCGGGATCCACGTTCTTGGACGTGGATGATGAAGAGAACTTTGTTTGACCCACTTCACCATCCAAGGTAGGTGAGTCAAGATTTGAGTGTTTTTGTTGGAAGAGACTTCATTCTGCACCTCTCAGAGTCCACTCTGTCAAACTGAAGGGGTGAGACTCACACATTCCAAGTCCAGGGTGGCTGTTATTGGAACACCAGAGTTCTTACTGGATGATCAAATGGAATATGTGCGGTTGTTTTCATTCTGATGTGTGTCATTATTAAGTTCAATAGTAATATAGTAATAATTGTGGATTAGTTGCTGTATTTTTGTTTGAGGTAACGGTGTGTGAAGATTGATTGATCGATTGATTGATTGACTGATTGAATAAACTTTATTGTCCCCAATAAAGTCCCCAATTTGTCTTGGGCAAAGTACTACAGAGTTGCATTAAAAGACATTGACAAAGACAAATACAAATAACACAAACACAAACATTAAAAAAAAACAAAAAAAAAAACAGTTTTTGGGTGAGTAAAGTGCTAATGTGCTTTTGTGTTTAAGAGTTTGATAGAGGATGGTACAAAGGAGAGTTTCAGCCTGTTGTTCCTGCACTGAGGCACTCTCAGTCTCCTCCCTGACGGCAGCAGCACATATTCAGGGAACAGCAGGTGATCTGGGTCGGTGGAGATGATCTTGGCCCGCCTCATCACTGCTTCTTCATAAATGTGTTGAATTGTGGGATATTGTTTGAGTCCAATAATTTTCATTGCTGTCTTGTGAATGTTTGCTAACTTGTTTTTTGATTGAGCTGTTATATTCCCAAACCAGGCTATGAGCCCGTACCTGAGCAGACTCTCCACCATGGCTCGGTAAAAAACAAGTAAAATGCTTGTGCTCACCCCATACAGCCTCAGTCTTCGTAAAAAATAAAGCCTCTGCTGCAGGTGGGAGCACAGAAAGTCCACATGAGGCTTCCAACAGAGGGCGCTGTCCACCTGAATCCCCAGGTACTTGTAGGTAGACACCTGCGGTGGTGTTCTTTATCGTGACAGGGTCATGCTGGCAGATGTTTCTTAGATCCAGCACCATTTCCTGAGTCTTCTTGGTGTTTAGTAGCAGACAGTTCCTCTCACACCACTGAGTGAACTGATGTATTTCACTGTGGTATGATATGTCAGTGTCCTTATGCAGAAGACTCACTATGGCCGTGTCATCTGCATATTTCAAAATGTAATTGTTTTCATGTGTACTTTTGCAATCATTAGTATAAAGTGCAAAAAGTACAGGCGATGCCACAGAGCCCTGTGGAACACCAGTGTTGCAGCTTCTGACCTCTTGACATTGTACCATTCACCTTTACTCGCTGGGTTCTGTTATTTAAAAATGAATAAAACCATTTGAATTGCCAAGATGAATTGCCCTTTTAGGGATCAATAAAGTTGTTTGAATCTTGAAAGTCACTAATAGTGAAATCAGAATATCAGACTATGTGTCATTAAGGCAGGACCTCAACAAGAAAGGAGGAGTCTGTACGTCTGTCTGTGAAGAATTAACATTGAATCCACGATCAGACTTTCACCGCGATCACGTAAAGACCATATGGACAGAACTCCAAAATCAAAGCAGATTTTAATGGGGACATGTTATCTATCACCAAAACAGACTTTATGATCTGCTGAAATTTTCATGTGCAAATGTTTACAGATTTATTGTTCTGAGGTATTTCAACATGAACATGAGTTGCACCTCTCCCAAAAATAGTTTTTGAAAGCTTTTAATCATTTCTGCTGGGAAAGTTGATTAATTAACCAAGATGAGTTTATCAAAATGTCTGCTTGTCATGATCTATTTTGACCTCTTTTTCCACATTTGTGTTCTGAGCCTTTTGTATTTTTTAATCATGCCATGTATCTTAGTCATGCTTCAGCAGGTCTTGTTTCTTGTTCTTGTCAGGTTTTCATGTTATCTTTGGTTTTGGTTTTGTCAATTAACCTTGTATTTGTTCTCTCTTGGTCACTTAGTTCTTCCAGTCTTAGTTTGATTCTGTTTACTTCATTTCTTGTATTATGCTTTGGTCACTGGTTCAGTTTTCTTTTGAGCATCTTGTATTCATAGCTTAGTTCTGTTTATCACATTTTTGTATTATGCTTTAGTCACAGGTTTTGGTTATTTATCTTCAAGTGTTTCTTCTGATTATGTTCTGTTTGTCACTTATTGCTCATCAGTTAGTTATTTTTATTTATTGCACTATTCTGTAGTCACCACTTTTGTTTATCTGCTGTTCTCATTTCTGTTGTACTTTTATATTGTTGTTGTGTGGGCCGCTGAAGAGGAGGTACTGCTGGCCCACCACCAGAGGGCGCCCTGCCTGAAGTGCGGGCTTCAGGCACGAGAGGGCGCTGCCGCCTCAGGGACAAGCCGTGGTGACAGCTGTCACCCATCATCCGTGACAGCTGTCACTAATCATCACATCTGGTATAAAAGCAAGAAGACACCTCCACCAAACTGCCGAGATATCATCTTCATCTGGAAGTAATATCCTCAGCCTTTTGTGATATTTGTAAATCTGTTATTGTGAGTGTTTGCAGGAGTACCGGTCCGTTTAGTGGAGGCTGTGCAAGACAGCGCTCTTTTTCTTCTGAGGGACCGCTGCAAAGTGTTGAGTGAGAGGTGGAGGTGGAATTCCCACCAGGATTGTTACTGGGTGTTCACACACCCACCCTTTGACTGTCTTTTGCTTTCTGCCAGCAGTACCAGATCCGACATGCCGGGAAGGTGGCCACCTGGGGATTCCGGGACTTGGCGGCTCCAGTATTCCTCGGGTTCGGTGGTGGTGGAAATCGTGTGGTTCCGGTTCGTTTCCAGACGGGCGTCTCCTATCGTCGAGCCTGCCCACACGACACCTTTATTAATTGACTGTTGCACATTCTGAATCTGCTGTGTTTGGTTGTGTCATTCACAACAGTAAAGTGTTTTTTGTGACTACCTCCCGTGTGATTCTGGGGTTCCCCTGGATGCTAAAACACAATCCCCGGATTGATTGGCCGTCCGGGGTGGTGGTACAGTGGAGCGAAACCTGCCATCAGATGTGTTTGGGATCCTCGGTTCCTCCCGGTTCCCAGGCTAAGGAGCAGGTCCAAGTTCCCCCCAATCTGTCGGCGGTGCCGGTTGAGTACCACGATCTTGCTGACGTTTTTAGCAAGGATCGGGCACTCACTCTTCCCCCGCACCGTCCATATGATTGTGCCATCGATTTGTTGCCAGGCGTGGAGTTCCCGTCCAGCAGGCTGTACAACCTCTCCCGACCTGAGCGCGAATCAATGGAGACCTACATCCGGGACTCCTTAGCTGCCGGGCTGATCCGTAACTCCACCTCTCCGATGGGAGCAGATTTCTTTTTTGTGGGCAAAAAAGATGGCGGTCTTCGTCCATGCATTGATTATCAGGGGCTGAACGAGATCACGGTTCGCAACCGATACCCGTTGCCTTTGTTGGATTCAGTGTTCACCCCCCTGCATGGAGCCAAAATCTTCACAAAGTTGGATCTTAGGAACGCATACCACCTAGTTCGGATCCGGAAGGGAGATGAATGGAAGACGGCATTTAACACCCCGTTAGGTCATTTTGAGTACCTGGTCATGCCGTTTGGCCTCACTAACGCCCCCGCGACGTTCCAAGCTTTGGTTAATGACGTCTTGCGGGACTTCCTGCACCGATTCGTCTTCGTATATCTGGATGATATACTCATCTTTTCTCCGGACCCTGAGACCCATGTACGGCATGTACGTCAGGTCCTGCAGCGGTTGTTGGAGAACCGGTTGTTTGTGAAGGGCGAGAAGTGTGAGTTTCACCGCACTTCTTTGTCCTTCCTGGGGTTTATCATCTCCTCCAACTCCGTCGCCCCGGATCCGGCCAAGGTCGCAGCGGTGAGAGACTGGCCCCAACCTACAAGCCGTAGGAAGCTGCAACAGTTCCTCGGCTTCGCAAATTTCTACAGGAGGTTCATTAAGGGGTATAGTCAGGTAGTTAGCCCCCTGACGGCCCTGACCTCACCAAAAGTTCCCTTCACCTGGTCGGATCGGTGCGAAGCCGCGTTTAGGGAGTTGAAACGCCGGTTCTCGACTGCACCGGTCTTGGTGCAGCCCGATCCTGGTCGCCAGTTTGTGGTTGAAGTGGACGCCTCTGACTCAGGGATAGGAGCCGTGCTATCCCAGAGCGGAGAAACCGATAAGGTTCTTCACCCGTGTGCCTATTTTTCCCGCAGGTTGACCCCAGCAGAGCGGAACTATGACGTGGGCAATCGAGAGCTCCTTGCGGTGAAAGAGGCTCTTGAGGAGTGGAGACACCTGCTGGAGGGAGCGTCAGTGCCTTTCACGGTTTTCACTGACCACCAGAACCTGGAGTATATCAGGACCGCCAAGCGACTGAACCCCAGGCAAGCCCGCTGGTCACTGTTTTTCGGCCGTTTTGACTTCCGGATCACCTACCGCCCCGGGACCAAAACCAAAGATCGGATGCCCTGTCCCGGGTGCATGAACAGGAAGTCAAGACCGAGCTGTCGGATCCACCGGAACCCATTCTCCCGGAGTCCACTATCGTGGCTGCTCTGACCTGGGACGTGGAGAAGACCGTCCGGGAGGCCCTGGCACGGAGCCCGGATCCCGGAACAGGGCCGAAGAACAGACTATACGTCCCACCAGAAGCCAGAGATGCCGTTCTGGACTTCTGTCACGGGTCCAAGCTCTCCTGCCACCCAGGGGTGCGTAGGACCGTGGCAGTAGTCCGGCAGCGCTTCTGGTGGGCGTCCCTGGAGACTGATGTCCGGGCTTACATCCAGGCCTGCACCACCTGCACCACCTGCGCCAGGGGCAAGGCGGACCACCAGAAGGCACAGGGACTTCCACAGCCACTTCCTGTGCCTCACCGCCCCTGGTCCCACATCGGTCTGGATTTTGTCACGGGCCTCCCGCCGTCCCGGGGACACACCACCATACTCACGATAGTGGACCGTTTCTCCAAGGCGGCCCACTTCATGGCCCTCCCGAAGCTCCCGTCGGCCCAGGAGACGGCGGATCTCCTTGTCCACCATGTCGTCCGGCTGCATGGGATACCAACAGACATCGTTTCGGATCGCGGTCCCCAGTTCTCCTCGCAGGTGTGGAGAGGTTTCTGCCGGGAACTGGGGCCACTGTAAGCCTCTCGTCTGGGTATCACCCGCAGACTAACGGACAGGTCGAACGGGCCAACCAGGAGTTGGAGCAGGCCCTCAGGTGCACGACCTCCGCACACCCGACGGCTTGGAGTGAACATCTGGCCTGGATCGAGTACGCTCATAACAGCCAGGTGTCCTCTGCCACCGGCCTCTCCCCATTCGAGGTGTGTCTGGGGTACCAACCCCCTTTGTTTCCTTTGGTGGAGGGAGAGGTCAGTGTGCCCTCGGTCCAGGCCCACCTGCGGAGATGCAGTCGGGTGTGGCGCACCGCCCGTTCGGCCTTGTTGAGGGCCCGGACGAGGGCTAAAGCCCATGCAGACCGTCGACGGTCCCCGGCCCCCACATACCAGCCCGGGCAGGAGGTGTGGCTTTCCACCAAGGACATTCCACTCCAGGTCGAGTCCCCCAAACTAAAGGACCGATTCATTGGACCCTTCCCCATCCTCAAGGTCCTCAGTCCTACCGCAGTGAGGCTCCAACTCCCGGCCTCACTGCGGATCCATCCGGTCTTTCATGTCTCCAGGATAAAACCGCATCACACCTTGCCCCTCTGTGCACCCGGTCCAGCGCCGCCTCCTGCCCGTATTATCGACAGGGAGCCGGCTTGGACAGTTCGCCGGCTGTTGGACGTCCGTCGAATGGGCCGGGGCTTTCAGTATTTGGTGGACTGGGAGGGGTATGGACCCGAAGAATGCTCCTGGGTGAAGAGGAGCTTCATCCTGGACCCAGCCCTCCTGGCCGATTTCTATCGTCGCCACCCGGACAAGCCTGGTCGGGCGCCAGGAGGCGCCCGTTGAGGGGGGGGTCCTGTTGCGTGGGCCGCTGAAGAGGAGGTACTGCTGGCCCACCACCAGAGGGCGCCCTGCCTGAAGTGCGGGCTTCAGGCACGAGAGGGCGCTGCCGCCTCAGGAACAAGCCGTGGTGACAGCTGTCACCCATCATCCGTGACAGCTGTCACTAATCATCACATCTGGTATAAAAGCAAGAAGACACCTCCACCAAACTGCCGAGATATCATCTTCATCTGGAAGTAATATCCTCAGCCTTTTGTGATATTTGTAAATCTGTTATTGTGAGTGTTTGCAGGAGTACCGGTCCGTTTAGTGGAGGCTGTGCAAGACGGCGCTCTTTTTCTTCTGAGGGACCGCTGCAAAGTGTTGAGTGAGAGGTGGAGGTGGAATTCCCACCAGGATTGTTACTGGGTGTTCACACACCCACCCTTTGACTGTCTTTTGCTTTCTGCCAGCAGTACCAGATCCGACACGCCGGGAAGGTGGCCACCTGGGGACTCCGGGACTTGGCGGCTCCAGTATTCCTCGGGTTCGGTGGTGGTGGAAATCGTGTGGTTCCGGTTCGTTTCCAGACGGGCGTCTCCTATCGTCGAGCCTGCCCACACGACACCTTTATTAATTGACTGTTGCACATTCTGAATCTGCTGTGTTTGGTTGTGTCATTCACAACAGTAAAGTGTTATAATTTGACTCCTTCCATTGTCCGTTCATTTATGCCCCCTGTTGTGGGTCCGTGTCACTACACTTTCTCAACACAGTTCCTGTTGAGCTTTGCTTCAGTATTGATTTTCTGATCAGTTCTCATGTAGTTTTTCTTTTGTACTTATTATATCTTGGTTTGCTTTTAGTTCCCATGATTCTTGCTCTGTCCTGGTCCCCTAGTATCGTATTCTGTTTTTGCTGTGTTCTCACGTCATCCTCATTTGTTTGTGTTCATTCCACTTCCTGCACCCGCCTCGTGTCTTTGTCTCCCACACGCTGATTGTCTGTTTTGCATTTTCATTCACTCCCGCTCTTGCACCTGCTCACGCATCTTTGTATCTGACATCACTCCACTTTGTGCACTCCCTTCCCCATTATCTTGCCTATGCTTAACCTTTGTCTTCCCTGGTCACGCCCCCTTCCAGAACCTTCACCGACACCTGTGTCTTGTTCCACTAATTACATCACCAGTTATATAAGGCCTCACAGTCTCAGAGTCCCTCGCTTGATTGTTGAATGTATTTCACTTTCCAGCTTTCACGTCCTGCCTTGTTTTGCTTGTTGATCTGCCTGCCGGTATTTGACCTTGTTTTGCCTTTGACCACGTTTTTTTTTCTCTGCCTCTGATTGCCAACACTCCGTATATTTTGACCTCAGCCTGTTTATTCGACCAAGCCTCAGCCTTACGTTTGTCTGTACCTTTGCTTCAATGCTGGACCATCTGTGTACCGAATCTCTCTCTGCCTGTTACTATCATTAAACCTTATTCTAACTGCATCTGCTGTGAGAGTTCGCATTTGTGTCCACTCGATTTGTGCCACGCCCTGACACTGCTATAGATTTAATCCTGTAAGGTATTAATGATCTTCAGTGGTTTGGGTGACTTTGCCAGTTTGATGTGTCAAACATGGACCAGTAAATATTGTAGTTCTTCTTGGACTTATTAATTTGTTATTATATCATGGTGAGGTTCCTACAGTTCAGATTTCTTGCTGTCATCACAATGCTTGAGGAATTTTTTTTTTTTTTTCTGACCACTGTTGCCAGTGTGCTTACAGAAGGAATGAATCAGATTAAACCTGATTCACATGAAGCACCTTGAAGTGACTGATGCTGTGATTATCATATTTGGCAAAATATTCAGCTTAATCCATTGCCCAATCACCTCTGACCTTTATATGTAGTCCAGTTGGCTAACCACATGAGGCTCAACAGAGCTAGCTCAAGCCCACCTCCAACCAGCTCGGCCGCAGGTGGAGCCCTCGAACAAAAATTGCATTGGCGGGGCCAATGTGGATATGTTTGCTGGGATAGGCCTCTTGGTGGCTTTGGAGGTAGCCTGCAAAGAGAGCATGAACCCGTGCATACCTGTTTGAATTGTTGCCCTTTAAACCATTTATATTCTGGCATTGAATTACAGCAATTCTGTTTATTTTTAATATAATTTTTTTTTCTCCTTTTTTCACTCAGCCCTTTGTACTGGTGCCTTTGTGTGAACTCTATATTCTTACTTAAGTATCGCATTTGTTATTTAAAAAAATAATTATCTGACTTTAATAACTTAACTTTGTAAAGATTTTTTTTTTCCTCCTTTTTTTGCTCAACTCTTTGTACTGGTGCCTTTGTATGAACTCTATATTGTGACTTAAGTGTCACGTTTGTTATTTAAAAAAATAATTATCTGACTTTAATAAGTTTTTTGTTTATTTCATGACATATTTAAATGCTTTATTATTTAAACAATAAGATGTTTATTTAAAAAAAATTAACCCATGTGTTCAAAATACAAATTGAACATAATTGTAACATCCAGTCTAATTTCGTTCGCCCAGACTGATGATTTAAAGACTTTATTAGTTGCTTACAGTTATCAAACCAACGTAGGTTTTCAGTGTTTTAACTTAATTTTCTTCTCTGTACCAAAAAGTTATCACTATACATATTTACAACTTACTCCTGTCGACAAACTTTCTCTCGTCGTTTCGTCTCCGTCATCTTTCTCCTCGCGCTTGGTTCACCTTTTTTTCAAACCTTGTGTCAAGTTACATTCCGGTACCGTGCCTTTCAACGTACTTCCGGATTGACAGGAAATTCAAAAATAAAAGCATGATAAACGTCTAATGCACGTGAACCTGACCCCTGCGTCATCACAATAACGGTTAGTTCGCTCTTACGTCACGCACGTTGGACAGAAGAAATATTTATTTGCTCGAACATCACTCACGTTGAACAGAAGAAGCAAGACCTCAGAAGGAACAGACGCAAACACAGAGTGCACCTCCTAAAAAGCATTTTTATTAACCAAAGATGCTCAGTTTTGGATTAAATTCTGCTGCAACTGAGAGGAAATTGGAGAAACAACATCAGAAGTGAACGTTCACGACAAAACAGAGGTGAGTTGTTAATTAATTTCAGTGTTGGAAAATATAATATGCAGATAAATTGTAACTATTAATCCTGACAATTTATATTTTTGATAAAGATGATGTATGTGTGTGTTTGTGCGTGTGTCTTTTAAATCGTGCATTTATTACCTGCCAGTGAAGTTGAATGTTGTTTGTTTGTTGTTTGTAAACAGCCTGGAGCCCACAATTTTTCATATAACTTTATGAAATTTTTAGTGATGCTTCATATCCTAGTGGGCAAGAAATTATTAAATTTTCAAGGTCATAGGTCAAAGGGCAAAGTCACGAAAAATCTTGGAAAATTGTAAAAAATCTCTCCTTTAACACTGAATTAATTAAAAAAATTAGTAACTGTCAAAAAAGATCAAATTTCTTTAATATTTGAGAGGGTTATGTAGGATGGTATATTTTATTGGCTGACAAAGTTTGATCCGGATCTGATTCAGATTACAGATTTTGTGGCCTTTAAATTTAACATTTAAAACCCCATTTAATGTATATTTTACATTATAGCGGAACCAAACATGCCCCAATCACCCTCATATTTCAAAGTGAGGTGCAAACTGGCACTCACTATCACCTGACAAAGTTTGATCCAGATCTGATCTGGATTGTGGATTTTGTGGACATTTGAATTTAATATAGAAAACCCCATTTAATGTATATTTTACATTATAGCGGAACCAAACATGCTCCAATCACCCTCATATTTCAAGGTGAGGTGCAGACTGGCACTCACTATCACCTGACAAAGTTTGATCCAGATCTGATCTGGATTGTGGATTTTGTAGACATTTGAATTTAATATAGAAAACCACCTTTTAATGTATGTTTTACATTATAGCTAAATCAAACGTGCCCCAATCACTGTCATATTTGAACGTGAGGTGCAGACTGGCACTCACTGTCACCAAGTTTGAACTGGATCTGATCTAGAATGTGGATTTTGTGGCCATTTGAATTTAATATTGAAAAGGCCATTTGGCGTACATTTTGCATTATATTCAGTTTAAAGTGCCTCAATCACTCTCATTTGTGACAATGAGGTGCAAACTGGAACTCTCAATGAACAGACTAAGTTTGATCCACATCTGAACTCTATTGCGAATTTAGCGGAATTAAGCACTTTTGACCTATATATGTATTTTAAAATGATGTGGTTTTGTTGTGTTCAGGTTCCAGAAGTCAGCATGGATTCTTCAAAGGCTTTTGTCTTCAAGGTGTTGAACCTCGGTGATGAACTCGACCTGTTCAGTGAGGTGGGTGGCAGCCTGAAGGAGTCTTATTTTGATATTTTATTGGTGGAGATGATGCAGGGAGACCAGGGGGGTGTTCTACAAAGCATGATCAACCTATCCCAGGAATAAATCCTGAACTCAGGCTTGTGTGAACCTGACACAACATATCCCAACCTGTCAGTTCCACAACACCAGTTATCAATTTGCTAAATGAGCGCCATGCGCGTTCACGGCCAAACTATAAAGACATCATCAACTGAGCGCCCAAACCATGAGTTATAACAGTGAACACTGTGAGTCCGTCATTTCACACATTCGTTGTCCTTCATGATCCCACAGCCAACATGATTATTAACACTAATGACACGAAGAAGATGCAGAGACCACACCAGAGGGGGGCGCCAACGTATAGTACTGACAAAACAGCAGTCATCCAGAGCATATCAGACCCTGGAACAGGTTATGTTCAGGGCACCTGTTCCCATGGTTACGAACCAAGCCTGACGCTTTTGGAAAAGAAAAAAAATAAATCAGATTTTACCTTTTACTCTGAGTTGACGACGTGTCCAGAAAAGTGACCAAATTCACTTTGTGGAACACCCCCCAGGGGTCACCACCTCCGGTCTTTGAGGTCACCTGTCCTGCATGTTTTCTAACCCTCCCTGATCCACCCACTGCTACTAATTAACTCTGTCAGTTGTGCTCAGCCAATCAGGGGCGAGGAAACGCCAGACTCGATGAATAGCCAAATATATAAAGCTTTATTTTTCAGCTCAGCTGAACAAAAACCACATCTGTGTTAAAATCACTTCATGTCCATGTGAAAAAAGTGAAAGTTTGGCATTAATGTAAATGTGTTTTGGGGTTTAAAGGCAAAAAAAAAACAAAAACTGTTGTGTTCAGGATCCAGAGAACATGAAGGAATCTGTAGAGATGTCCTTCTTGAAGGCCTTGCAGGACCCCAGTGATCAACTTCACATTTTCACTGAGATGAGCAGCAGCAGCCAGAAGGAGTCTGACGTGGATCTTGAGGACATCTTGTATGGAGACCTGGAGCACACAGCTCCTCCTCCTGCGCCTCCTGTGTTGGGACAGGTAGGTTTGGACAGGACACACTGCCAGCAGGAATTTTATGTCATTATTGAAAGATTGTGTCTTCATTTGAAACAAACACTTCAAAGTGTCATAAAAAGCAGGAAATTTGTCTTCAGTTCAGCTTAAAGCAAAAAATAGTAAACATTAAACACAGTGTGTGTTCTGTAAGACGTGGACACAAATGTAGATTTGACAGATGAGCAGACACTGACACAGGAGTGAAAAATATATTGATGAGTACTAATACTTAATGGTACTCCTGATTGTCATGGGTGGACAATGGTTGAAGACCCCAGTGCAGAGATAAGACGGGTTGGTATAAGAAAGAGGCTTTATTGTGAGAACCAGGGTCATGTGCAGAGGTTGGTACACCGGAGATCAGACAGTATGACAGTGTCCAAGAGGGAACAGGCAGACAGAAGGTCCAAAAACAGAGCTAGAGATCAAAACACAGCAAGCAACATGAAAACAAGCAATGTGTCCTATAACAGGAAGCAAAGTCAAAAACTGATAAAAGGGAAATAATTTCAGTCTCAAGATGCCCACACAACAAAATGCAAATAATGCAAAAAAAAAAAAAAAAAAAAAGCACAACATTTAAGTAAGGCATAGGGAGAAGATGAGGGTACAAATAATAAATACACAGGGAGGTGATTAAACAAATGGGAGACAGGTGAGGGTAAACACTGATTAAAAACAGCTGGGGAGAGATGCAGGAAGAAAGTTAAAGGGAGAGACTAAAGCCGCGTTCACACCGGGCGCGACGCAGGTGATTGCAGTGACAGGTTGCCATGTAATCCCTATGTAAGGATGCGTTTTGGCGCCAAGCTGTGCAGCGCGACACAATGGATGCGAGTGAAGCGACGTGAGTGAAGTGATTTTGAGCGATTGGCACGTTTGTGGCGTGACATTGCGTCGCATCACGTCACGTTGCCCTCCTCTCCAAGTTGAAAAATCTGAACTTTTTCGTCTCGTCACGCCGCGATGACCAATCAGGGACTGAATATGTAGTGACGTGGAGATGTCTGGAGTTTGACTGAAGATGTGAACATGTCCTGTATCTGGTAGCAGCCTGTGAGCAGGACTTATGTCTCTTTTGTCCTTTATTTCACAATTATGACAGAGTTTTTGGAGCGAGCAGCAGCCCCACAGCAGCGGGACTGGAGTTTCTTTTACGTGCGCGCGTGAGCGAATCGTCCATGGAGATTATTTTACTTATTAACTACACAGTTGTATAATAAAACAAATGGTGACTGGTTTCTAAACACAATTATGACAGAGTTTTTGGGGGAAGAGCGAGGTGCAGCCCCGCAGCAAGCAGCAGAGTTTCTTTTATTTATTTTTTTACGTGTGCGCTCAAGCTAATCGTCTGTGGAGAATATTTTATTAATTAACTACACAGATGTATAATAAAACAAATTGTGACTGGTTTCTAAACACAATTATGACAGAGTTTTTGGGGGAAGAGCGAGGTGCAGCCCCGCAGCAGGCAGCAGAGTTTCTTTTTTTTTAAAATTGTTTACATGTGCGCGCGTGAACGGGACAGGAGGTCCTCAAACTGGGTCCCGCAGAGGCGGAAGGACCGCTGAAAGAAGCCGTCATCCAGACGCAGCTCCTGCAGCAAATAATGATACTCCCTGAATTGGGAACATCTCATGACGTTTGTCAGCTTTCCACAACAACTTGCTCCATGTGATCAAGGTCCGTCATGTTAACTTGACTGACAACCGGAGCCGGCAAGCTGAATGGAAGCTCCTCCTATTTGATGACGCACCGGGGCGAATTTTCGCAGCAAAAGCAGAGCGACACACCAGGCGATGGTGGCGCGTCCTTCGCCACGCGACCCCCGCAAATTTGTAGCGTCTGATCGTGCCCGGTGTGAATGCGGCATAATACCCAAGTGGAGTGTGGGAGTGTCAGCACAAACTATTCGGAGGATGGGGGTTTTAGTGGAAACCATTTTAAACCAGTGTCACCGACTGAACGATACCCTCTAAAAATTGGTCCGCTCTGCCTTCACTGTGCATGCGTCTGAGACTGACTCTTACTCTCTACACCCAAAGTGATCAAAGCAAATAATGTGATTACTAACAATCAGATGACAAGTTAAAACCTCTTAAATTATTCTAAAGTCAGTTTTAAGCAGAAACCAGGCGATAATCGCCTCATTTCGTGACTGTTGTTCAGAAATGTCGCTCATTGCGCAGCAGCACGTCAGACTCAGATGTGAGTTGATATGTCCAGAAAAGTGACTAATTCCGCTTTGCGGAAACACCCCCCAGGGGTCACCACCTCCGGTCTTTGAGGTCACCTGCCCTGCATGTTTTCCAGCCCTCCATGTTCCACCCACTGCTAATTAACTCTGTCAGGTGTGCTCAGCCAATCAAGGGTGAGGAAACATCAGAGTGAGGAAACATCAGACTCGACGAATCAGCTGTGACTACAGCAGTGAGAAGTTCAGATAATGCTGAGCAGGTGACCTCAAGGACCAGAGGTTGTGACCCCTGCACTTTACAAACAAAAACACTACAAAAAGAAGGGGGGGGGGGGGACTCAATCAGTGATTCCCAAAGTGTGGACCACAGCCCCCTGATAAACCATGAGAGGTCCTTAAAAAAATCTAATGTTCAACATCCCAAAAGTCCCTCAGAGCTGAAAGGATCATTTTAAAGTTCTGTGACATATGTCACAGAAATCAAAGTATTTTGAATGAGACCATTAGGTTTTATCATTTGTTATTATTTAATAAAATACCCATTTTGTGGTATTTTTGTTGACTTACATCTGTGTTTAAATTAATGGTTGACAAAAAAGTTTCAGCTTTTAAAAACTGAAGCGTTACCCTTTACAAAAGGTTATTGATAAATTTGACATACAGGCTAACTGTTAGCATTCATACAGACAGCAAATAAAGCACTGCTAGCTTAGCTTGTAGCCAAATATATAAAACTCTATTTTTCTGCTCAGCTAAACAAAAACCACATCTGTGTTAAAATCACTTCATGGCCATGTGAAAAAAGTGAAAGTTTGGTGTTTTGGGGTTTAAAGCCTAAAAAAACTGTTGAGAACATGAAGGAATCTGTAAAGATGTCCTTCTTGAAGGCCTTGCAGGACCCCAGTGATCAACTTCACGTCTTCACTGAGATGAGCAGCAGCAGCCAGAAGGAGTCTGACGTGGATCTTGAGGACATCTTGTATGGAGACCTGGAGCACACAGCTCCTCCTCCTGCGCCTCCTGTGTTGGGACAGGTAGGTTTGGACAGGACACACTGCCAGCAGGAATTTTATGTCATTATTGAAAGATTGTTTCTTCATTTGAAACAAACACTTCAAAGTGTCAAAAAAAGCAGGAAATTTGTCTTCAGTTCAACTCAAAGCAAAAAATAGTAAACATTAAACACAGTGTGTGTTCCGTAAGACGTGGACACAAAATAAACAGGAAGTGCAGGAGAAAAGACAGAACAGTGACAACACAAAGAAGCAAACCCAGGAACCGTCACAAGGGGGAGCAAGAGGACACAGACAGACAGGAATCATAACACTGATCATACTTTCTTTTGGACATGAAAGAAGCAGCTGCTGTGATTTGGAGTTTTAATTAAATTAGAGATGGATTTGTGACAAACATGGACAACAGATAATTTGTAATCGCTGGCTGTGTTTGTTTGTTTCTCCAGGCTGAAAATGACCAAGGATTCCAGAAACTCGACTGCCCTCCAAACGTCATGTCAGAGAGTCCTGACAGACCAAAGGCAGATAAGAGGTTCGCCTCTGTGTACATGATTGGCCTTCACAAAGTTTCAGTCCCTCCCTGCACTCCTCTCTGTCCTCCTGTTTTTGTCCCTCCCTATAGTGCTGTCCTTCCTCCAGTTTTTGTCCCTCCCTGCACTCCTCTCCAGCCTCCAGTTTTTGTCCCTCCCTGCACTCCTCTCTGTCCTCCAGTTTTTGTCCCTCCCTGCACTCCTCTCCAGCCTCCAGTTTTTGTCCCTCCCTGCACTCCTCTCTGTCCTCCAGTTTTTGTCCCTCCCTGCACTCCTCTCCAGCCTCCAGTTTTTGTCCCTCCCTGCACTCCTCTCTGTCCTCCAGTTTTTGTCCCTCCCTCCACTCCTGTCCATTCCCCAGTTTTTGTCCCTCCCTCCACTCTTGACCGCCCTCCAGTTTTTGTCCCTCCCTCCACTCCTGTCCATACACCAGTTCACGCCCGTCCCTCCAGCTCTGCACAGGCCAAACCTCACACCAAAAAACCTGCTAACTCCTTTATGATTTTCCGGAAGGAGCAGCACCCCCATGTGGTGGCACAACTCCAAGTAAAAAATTGTGCCAGTGTCAATAAAATTCTGGGAGAGATGGTGAGTGTTGCCTGCACACTCTTCCACGTGCATGATCTTGTAGTTGTGTCATTGAGCGTGTTAACTGACCGTGTGTTGTCGTCTGTTTGCAGTGGAATGCTGTCCCTCCACAAGAAAAGGAGAAATACCATGACCTGCAGAGACAAGAGAGCAAGCGCTATTATGATGAACAGCTGGACGGAGCTCCCAACAAGAAGGTGAGTAAACAGTCAGGTTATGTTGTATGTTAATGTCACACACACGTGACCCTTGACATTTATGAAGTCTTAATGTGTGTGTTTGTTTTCTGTTTTTTGTGTGCAGGTTAAAACCGTCAGGCCATGACTCACAACAACCAGCACACTTTATTTTTTATGTGTTTGTAATGCTTTCCTGTTGTTTCATTGTAAGTCCCTTCGGCTGCTCCCTTGTTTTGTACTCCGGGTTGCAACAGCAAATCCAAGGTGGATCTGCATATTGAATTGGCACAAATTTTACGCCGGATGCCCTTCCTGACGCAACTCCACATTACATGGAGAAATGTGATAGGGGTGGGATTCGAACCGGGAACCTTCCGCACTGAAATCAAGTGTATTAACCACTTGGCCACCACCCCTACGTTTTTTGAATTAAAATATTTGACTGAATTCATGGTTTTGTGTGTTTTTGTAAGAACTGACAGATCACCACAAGGTGCGGTAGTGAGGAGTCCGCAGCAGTCTTTGAAGAAAGAAACAAAAATTCACACAACAGCACACGAGTTTATTCAGTTCAAGTTCAGTTCAATAAATAACCTTCTCGCTGTGAGGCAACAGTGCTAACCACCAAGCCACCGTGCTGCTGGGACAAGACCATTAATGGCTTAAAAAACAAACAAAATCTTAAAATCAGTTCTAAAAGTCAGTGGAGTGAGTAACAGACAGGGGTAATATGCTAACTTCTGGAAGTGTTCATTATAAAATAAGCATCATATTTTGCACAAGCTGGAGGTCAAGGTAAGACTGGTTAACAACAGACTAAAGGAAGAGCTGATAAACACTTGAATGACCTCAAGATCACATCAACTGAAAGACTTTGCTTTTGCCAGAAGATGAAGGGGGAATAAAAAAAATGTTTTAACAACAGAGTATGTGGGCTGTCAATAAAGTAACGGTCCTTTTTATTTTTTTCAAAAACTATATGGATTTCATTCATATGTTTTTACGTCAGACATGCTTGAACCCTCGTGCGCATGCGTGAGTTTTTCCACGCCAGGAAAAACACCTCTGTTGAAAGCCTTAAGGACAAGTTGGAACATGTCCTGCTGTTAAACAATTTCTCATATACTCACTCCACTGAAAGCCATCAAAAGCCGCCTGGATTTTACAAATGGTTATCAACACGGAGGTGTTTTTCCTGTGCCGCCGCACCGCGTCGGCTGCGTCCCGACGCGCGGACCCGTCCGCACGTCTTTCATTAAAAAAATCTCCTTTAACAGTGGAATATCCGGATAAAATGCTGAAACCGACTTCTTCTGAAACTTCTCTGTTCTCTCACGACGTCCTGGATCAATAGAGCCTGAAATGTGGAGGTTTTCAGCTTGAACAGGCTGACGACGGTGGCTGAGAGCGCAGCGCGACGTCTCGCACCGTGGGAAGTCCTTAAAGCGACAGAATCACCTCAAAATCTCTCATCAGCCTTTAAAATTTTCACTGAAAACCAGCTTAATTTTTCGAACCATGTCCACTTCGATGTGTCTCACAGGTTTAGAAAAAAGTTTGATCAAACAAAGCGCCAGTCTCTCAGCAACTTCTCAGACAAAGGAATTCCGACGAGGGGCTGGACGACTCCTCCCACAAGGCGTGCTCACAGGCGAATGACGTCACCGACAGGCGTGGAAAAACTCACGCATGCGCACGAGGGTTCAAGCATGTCTGACGTTAAAACATATGAATGAAATCCATATAGTTTTTGAAAAAAATAAAAAGGACCGTTACTTTATTGACAGCCCTCGTATATCTATTGATCAAACCTCAAACGGCTGTCAAATATCACTCCAAAATTTGTAACAGCTGGTTTTAAATAATTAGTACACTGAAGTCTGAGGTGACAATATTTGACATGCCTGAACGTCCAAAGACAAGGATATTTTGTGACAGCCACTATTTATATCAGAAATACAACCAAATAATGAATTCAAAACATCAATTCCATTAGTCCTCATAGGCAGACAGATTTGCAGATCATCTGCATAACAATGAAAGGACAGGCGGAGAGGAGGAAGAGTTTCACTGTGGTGAAGCGCAAACTGCAGCAGCATCATGTGAAGTACACACTTGCATTCCCAGCGACGCTGAGAGTGAAGTGGAAGGGGAGGAATATGAGCTTCACTTCTGCGGTAGCAGCGGAAAAGTTTTTTGAAAAGGATGAGGATGACGGCACGACAGCAACAGACTAGATGCACCAGGAGCCACACACAACATGCCGTGATGAATATGTCGGAGGAGGAGCAGACCCAGACCACAGTCACCAAGGAGGAAGAGAGTGGCGTCTTTCACGGACCCGATAAGGTTTTGTTCTAGGTTTGACTGCTTCTAGTTCACATGTTCTGAAGTTATGGTGCAGAACGATTTGCAATTTGTTGTCAGAATTGCAATGTTAGAAATGTTCTTTTTTCATGTTAAGGTTTCTCTTTTTCTTTTTTTTGGCTGGTGGCACACTATGGGGTGGGATTTGTATGTAATATATCTGGGATTACAGGTTACATATTATCATATTTATTCCAGCAATGACTGGAAAATGCATTAAAATAATGTCTTGAAATACTAATGGAAGTGGAAATCCTGCAAAGAGGTGTAAAGTATGGGCTTATTTAAAATCAAATCAGGCAGACATAGTATTCTTACAAGAGACTCATTTGAACAAAGGGGAAGAGTCCAAATTTAAAACAGGATGGGCTGGTCATATATTTCATAGCTCATATTCAAGTGCTCACAATGGAGTCATGATCCTAATTAGAAGAACTATTCACTTTAAATTGGTTAAAGAGTCCAAGGACACAGAGGGAAGAGTCATATGTGTTCAGGCATTGATAGAGGGCATAATGATGACACTGTGCAATATCTATGCACCAAATAAGGAGGATCCCCAATTTTTCCATGATGTAAATAGAATTTTGGGGGAGTTGGAGGGACAAATTATACTAGCTGGGGATTTTAATGAAGTTTTGGACCCCTGCCTTGACTGAAGTAAATATAAGGTGCCGCTTAGTAATAAGGGCAGAGAGGCAGTTTTCATGATGACAGAGGATATGGGTTTGACAAATGCATGGAGGCTCATTAATCCATGTAAAAGAGAGTATACATTTTACTCTCATTGTCACAAGTCATTTTCGAGATTGGATATGTTTTTGGTTTCAAACTCCCTACTAAATTGTGTAGCAAGTTGCTCCATTAAAACTATTGCACTCACTGACCATGCAGCTGTGGAACTCTGTCTGGAACTGGGAGTCGAGGAGAGGAAGGGTTCTGGAGAATGAATGTCTCACTATTTCAGGACAAGTGTTTTAAGGCGGCACTAGGTAAGGACCTCAAACACTTTTGTGAAACAAATACAGGTAGTACAAAATATACTGACAGTGTGTGGGATGCGTCAAAAGCTTACATTAGGGAGAAGCTGATAGCACATGGCTCAAAAAAGAAAAACGAAAGCCTGCACAGAATTAAAGAATTGGAAAAAGAAATCAAAATTAAGGAAATTAAACTAGCTGAACAATATACTGAACCACTCTATTGTGAAATTTGTGAATTGAAATTTCAATTGAATGAAATTTACAATAAAAAAGTAGCGTACGCTCTGTTCCAATGGAAAACCACATTCTATGAAGGGGGAGAAAAGACTGGTAAAATACTGGCAAGACAAGTTAAGAAGCAAGATTTTTCTAACACTATCCCTGCCATTAAAAGGGGAAGCAATTTGGCCACATCGGTCTCTGAAATAAACAAGGTATTTCAAGATTATTATAGAAAACTATATACATCCACAGTTTCTGGCACTGCGAGCCAAATAGAAGCTGAACTCTTCCTCTCCAGACTTACTTTACCTAAACTGCTTCAGGAACATGTGAATCTGCTAGAGGGCTCAATAACTGAAGAAGAAATTAGAAAAGCAATTTCTCTTATGAAAACGGGGAGGTCGCCAGGTTATGACGGCCTCCCTGCGGAGTATTATAAAATGTATACTGATACTCTTGTACCTGTGTTACAACAAGTGTATAAGGAGGCCTTTGAGAGGGGACAGATACCTACTACATTTAATGAGGCATTGATATCTCTGATACCAAAGAAGGATAAGGATAATACAGAGCCATCAAACTATAGGCCGATTAGTTTGCTGAATACAGACTGTAAAATTCTCACTAAGATACTGGCTTCACGTCTACAACGAGTTCTAGGCAACATCATACATCAAAATCAGACAGGCTTTATGAAATCTTGATCTCCTTCGGACAACATCCGTAAATTACTGCACTTGATATGGTTAAGCCAGTCAAAAAATTTACCTATAGCAGCCTTCTCCCTGGATGCGGAGAAGGCTTTTGACAAAGTTGAATGGCCCTTTCTCTTTTCGGCTTTGTCAAAGTTCGGCTTTGGGCCAGGTTTCATAAACTGGGGGAAATTATTGTATAAGGAACCAAAGGCTGCAGTAATATCCAATGGTACTACCTCATCCTTCTTTGAATTATCACGTGGGGCCCGCCAAGGCTGCTCACTGAGCCCCCTCTTGTTCCTCATTTTTATACAAACTTTAGCTGTGAGCATTAGAGCAAATGAGAATATTAAGGGTGTGTTTTGTGGGCAACAGGAAAACAAGTTGCTTCTCTACGCTGATGATATTTTAGCTATCATCGCTGAACCTCTTTCTTCCTTACCGTATCTGATGAGCACCATAGAGTCTTTCTCAAGGGTATCGGGATATACAGTTAATTGAGACAAGTCCGAGGCAATGCCTTTGTCTTTCGTCTGTCACCCATACATGGTAGAGAGATTTAAATTCAAATGGGTACCAAAGGGAATGAAGTATTTGGGAATCAAACTCTGTCAAAATATGGAGGACATGCCTCAGTTTAACGTTGATCCAGTGCTGCTTAAAATTAGGACAAATTTAGAAAAATGGGAAAAACTACCAATTTCACTCTGGGGTAAGATTAATATAATTAAAATGATTATATCCCCTCAGTTCAACTACCTATTAATGATGCTGCCCATTGTAATACCATTGACTATCTTTAAACAGTATGAAAACTTACTTAAACAGTTTTTATGGGAGGGTAAAAAAGCCAGAATTAAAATGGCCAAACTGTATGCACCAAGGGAGAAGGGTGGCCTGGGACTGCCTGACCCAATTTTATACTACTTATCATTTGAAATGGTCAAACTAGTGAAATACTGGGAGCAGACTGGGGGAGGACTAGATTGGTTGAAGTTGGAAGCTGATATCTGCACTCCTTTTGAGCCAAAACATAAATTATCACAAAAAAATGACTCCACAAACCCAGTTCTTATACATTCTGGTCAGGTTTGGTTGAAAGTACATAAAATAATTAAACAATCCCATTCTGTTCAAAAATATGCATCACTTTGGAACAATCCTTCTCTTTGTACGAGGTCTGTCCGTAAAGTATAGGTCCTTTTTATTTTTTTCAAAAACTATATGGATTTCATTCATATGTTTTTACGTCAGACATGCTTGAACCCTCGTGCGCATGCGTGAGTTTTTCCACGCCTGTCGGTGACGTCATTCGCCTGTGAGCACTCCTTGTGGGAGGAGTCGTCCAGCCCCTCGTCGGAATTCCTTTGTCTGAGAAGTTGCTGAGAGACTGGCGCTTTGTTTGATCAAAATTTTTTCTAAACCTGTGAGGCACATCGAAGTGGACACGGTTCGAAAAATTAAGCTGGTTTTCCGTGAAAATTTTAACGGCTGATGAGAGATTTTGAGGTGATACTGTCGCTTTAAGGACTTCCCACGGAGCGAGACGTCGCGCAGCGGTCCCAGGCGCCGTCATCAGCCTGTTTCAAGCTGAAAACCTCCACATTTCAGGCTCTATTGATCCAGGACATCGTGAGAGAACAGAGAAGTTTCAGAAGAAGTGGGTTTCAGCGTTTTATCCAGATGGGCATTTCATGTCCTATGCAGAACTTGTTCGTAATTTTAAAGTGGAAGGGAAGGAAAATTTTTGGAAATATCTACAAATGAGACATTGTGTGACATCCAAATTTAAAGAGGGTGGTGAGAATCACATTCTGAATTTTATTAAGTTGCCACGGGAACGTCACACTGCCTCTCAATTCTACATGTTGCTGAATAATGATAGAAGTGGTGATTCTTCAAATATCAAAATGCTATGGCAGAGGGATCTTGACATGGAAATCTCACAAGATAAATGGTTGGATATCATACCAAAAAATGGTAAATATGTGAAGGAAGCCAGAAGTAAATGCATACAGTATAAAATTTTAAATAGGTACTATCACACTCCGTCTAGGCTACATAGCATTAAACTTAGGCCTGATAATCTTTGTTGGAAATGTAAAATTGAAGTTGGGACGTTTATACATTGCTTTTGGGAATGTTCTTGTTTCTCCATTCTGGACTAAAATCACTGCTATTCTGAAAAGGTGGTGCGGATCAGAGGTGCCTTTAACACCAGAACTGTGCTTACTAGGAGACAGGTCGCAAGTTCCCAACATCCCCAAGGCTGCTTTCTCTGTGCTCATGGTTGGACTTGTAACAGCATCAAGAATAATTTTGAGACATTGGAGGACTGCCACTCATCCCAAATTGAAAGATTGGTTAACAGCAATGGCAGAAACTGCTTCTTATGAGACTATGCTTAACAGACTGAGAGACAACACAGAGGACAAGGACACAGATTGGGACAACTTTTGGAATCATTTAAAATCGCAGGATACTACAGGTAACATCTAAATAGTAATTGGACTTCAGGTAAAGGTCAGGATCTTCATGTATTCATGTATGAGATTAAAATTCAATGATGTTATAAACCTGTCCCATGTAACACTGTGAAATAGGGGAGGGGGAAGGGACATGCGCCAGCCAATTTTTTTTATTTTTTTTTGTTTTTATTATTATTATTTTTTTTTTTTTTATATCCTGTACATTGTTTTGCATTTTTTGGGTATTTCTGCTAAGTTAAAAATCAATAAAAACTTAAATTACAAAAAAAAAAAAAAAGCAATGAAAGGACAGATTGTGTTTGGATATGACTGACATGAAAGGCAACATGTGCAATGAAAATAGAACAGAGGCAAGAATAGATCCCTGTTGCACTCCATATGAAAGAGTAACATTTGAGAGGGACAAGTCACTCGTCATACCAGAAAAACTCCTCTCTGCAAAATATGGTTTAAACCACTGAAGTACGGTGCTCTGAATGTAGACAAAATGATCTAAATGGGAAACAGGTGCTGTGTGGTCCACAGTATCAAAGGCTGCTGTGAGATCAGAACCAGCCAGCGAGGTTCCAGGCATCAACAGACAAAGTGAAGTCATGGTGCACTTTTAAAAGTGCTGAAGCATTGCTGTGTCATGATCTAGACCCAGACTAGAATTTTTCAAGAATGGAATTATTTTCTAAAAAAAAAAAAAAAAAAGTCTGGAATTATATAAAAACAAGCTTAGATGAGAGGCAGATCTAAAATTTTACCAGACTGAAGAGTGGAAGTGAGTTTTTTAAGAAGAGGCCAAAGCACAGTGTGTTTTAAAGCAGACCCTGACAAATGCTGATAAAAGTGAGGAGACCCTGTTACGTGTCGGACGCGGTCGGAGCGCCGACCCAGCGTTTGACAGGACCCAGCACGAAATAAGCAGAGCACGGTTCAAAAGATAACAGAATTTAATAATCATAATAAGTGCAGTGATAAACAACCAAAAATGTCCGCGGTCTGGTGAGGTGAAAACACGGCGCACTCTCAGCAGCGCAAACGGTCCGGAGCCACAGCAGTTCGGACCCAGGGACCCCGCCGACACCCCCCAGGTGGCCGCGACAAACCAAGTCTGTGGAGAAAGAAAACATGAGGTGAGTCCAACACTCTCCACCCAGAGAGACCCAGCTCAAAAGGTGCACACAATCAGCAAACACTTCCTGGCTTAAATATATCTCAAATTCTCACCCTGCAGGCACGGAACAACTCAGTTCAAATCTCCACTGCAGCAGAAGCTGATTAGACAATTAGCATAATGTGACAGCTCCATAACACAAGGTGTGAGGTACACCAAATCCACTGTCATTACTTCATAAAAGTCACCAAAACCAAATTACCTCAGGAAGTGTGCTGAAGAGGGTGAGACCTCACCCAATCCTCCTTCACAGACTGGCGTCAAACCTGGAGCGGTCTCTGCGTCCGTAATGGTGAGATTGTTCTCCTGACGTCGATCTCACACGTCTGCTCACAAGGTCGAGTCTCTGGCAATCACACACTGTGCATTCAAGGTTTAAATGCAGCAATCTCTGATCAAGACAAAATACACCACAGCTGTGAGTCCTGATGACCTGCACGTGAAAACAAGCCTCAGGTGTTCAGGGTGAGGTCCTAATGCTCAGCCACTCAGTCCTGAATGCATACCACATGGTGGGAGAAACAAAAACCAAGCCAGCCAAACACCCCAGCCCACAACAGACCCGACATGATTAAAAACCTCTTTCAGTACCTGAGCTGGAACAACATCAGAGGGACAGTCGATGGGTTTCATAATAATAATATGAAATAAATACACAGATTTTGTCTTTTTCACAGTCTTCTTGTAGTTTGTTTGACTGTCCCTCAGAATAGACACATGGGGTTGGTCCTTCCACCTTCATTCAGCCTGTCTTCAACATGGCCTGAGGGCACAGAGCATGGGATTTAACCAGGGACCAGTTCTGGATTTTATGGATTTGCACTGAAAAGGGGTGACAGAGTCCAGAATCACTGATCATGTGGAGTGGATAGAAGAGAGAATGTTTTCTGGGAGAGAATCCATTCATGGTATAAAACTGAGAGCTCATGAAAGCAGCAGCAATTTCCCCCACTGTCAAGGCAGTGACCAAGTGGCACCAGCAGGCTGTCTACTGCCTTTTTTTTTATTTAATTTTGGGGACGTTGGCCTCCTGACAAATACTCCAGTCCAGTTGGTGGCGGTAATGCTCCATAAAAGCTGGTTGCCAACTGCCATTAAACATGAAGAACAAGAAAGAAGACCAGCAAGTTGACTAGTGTAGTGCACTGATCTGTACTTTTCTTTGCATTGAATTTTCAATAAGCAGCCAGGTGTAGGAGTAAATTGAAGAATTACACAGGGGTCAAAATTAAAAGATGCTCCAATCATATTGAAAACTACACCACATTATTTGCCTGATCATAAAGATCCATTGTCGATGCGGCTGCTCGTAGCTGTGGTCGCAAGGTCTTTGGTGCCTGTCGCGGCGGCAATCCCCGAACCCGGTGGTGGACACCGGAAGTAAGGGATGCCATCAAGCTGAAGAAGGAGTCCTACTTATCTTTGTTGGTAGGTGGGACCCCAGAGGCAGCTGACAGGTACCGGCAGGCCAAGCGTGCCGCAGCCCGTGCGGTCGCAGAGGCAAAAACTCGGGTCTGGGAGAAGTTCGGGGAGGCTATGGAGGAGGACTATCGGTCGGCCTTGAAAAGATTCTGGCAAACCGTCCGACGCCTCAGGAGGCGGAAGCAGCTCTCCACCAGCACTGTTTATGGTGCGGGTGGGGAGCTGTTGACCCTGACTGGGGATGTTGTCGGGCGGTGGAAGGCGTACTTCGAGGATCTCCTCAATACCATCGTCACATCTTCCGAAGAGGAAGCAGAGACTGGGGACTCGGAGGCGGACTCATCCATTACCCAGGCCGAAGTCACCGAGGTGGTTAGAAAGCTCCTCGGTGGCAAGGCTCCTGGGGTGGATGAAATCCGTCCTGAGTACCTTAAGTCTCTGGATGTTGTGGGGCTGTCTTGGCTGACACGCCTCTGCAACATCACGTGGCGATCGGGGACAGTGCCTCTGGATTGGCAGACCGGGGTGGTGGTCCGTCTGTTTAAGAAGGGGGACCGGAGGGTGTGTTCCAACTATAGGGGGATCACACTCCTCAGCCTTCCCAGTAAGGTCTATTCCAGAGTACTGGAGAGGATTCAGGAGGAGCAGTGTGGTTTTCGTCCTGGTCGCGGCACACTGAACCAGCTCTACACGTTCCATCGGGTGCTCGAGGATTCATGGGAGTGTGCCCAACCAGTCCACATGTGTTTTGTGAATCTCGAGAAGGCATTCGACCGTGTCCCTCGGGGAACCCTGTGGGGAGTGCTCCGGGAGTACGGGGTCCGGGGTCCTTTGCTAAGGGCTATCCGGTCCCTGTACAACCGCAGCAGGAGCTTGGTTCGCATTGCTGGTAGTAAGTCAAACCTGTTTCCAGTGCATGTTGGCCTCCGCCAGGGCTGCCCTTTGTCACTGGTTCTGTTCATTATTTTTATGGACAGAATTTCTAGGCGCAGCCAGGGTGTAGAGGGGGTCTGGTTTGGGAACCACAGAATCTCGTCTCTGCTGTTTGCGGACGATGTGGTTCTGTTGGCTTCGTCAAATCAGGATCTTCAGCATGCACTGGGGCGGTTTGCAGCCAAGTGTGAAGCGTCCGGGATGAAAATCAGCACCTCCAAATCCGAGGCCATGGTTCTCGACCGGAAAAAGGTGATTTGCCCTCTTCAGGTCGGTGGAGTGTCCTTGCCTCAAGTGGAGGAGTTTAAGTGTCTCGGGGTCTTGTTCACGAGTGAGGGACGGATGGAGCGTGAGATCGATAGACGGATTGGTGCAGCATCTGCAGTGATGCGGTCGCTGTATCGGACCGTCGTGGTGAAGAGAGAGCTGAGTAGGGGGGCAAAGCTCTCGATTTACCGATCGATCTACGTTCCGATCCTCACCTATGGTCATGAGATTTGGCTCATGACTGAAAGAACGAGATCGCGAGTACAAGCGGCCGAGATGAGTTTCCTTCGCAGGGTGGCTGGGCGCTCCCTTAGAGATAGGGTGAGGAGCTTGGTCACTCGGGAGGAGCTCGGAGTCGAGCCGCTGCTCCTCCACGTCGAAAGGAGTCAGTTGAGGTGGCTCGGGCATCTTTTCCGGATGCCCCCTGGACGCTTCGCTGGAGAGGTGTTCCGGGCACGTCCCACTGGGAGGAGGCCCCGGGGACGACCCAGGACATGCTGGAGGGACTACATCTCTCGGCTGGCTTGGGAACACCTTGGGGTTCCCCCGGAGGAGCTGGGGGAGGTGTGTGTGGATCGGGAGGTCTGGGCGGCTTTGCTTGAGCTGCTGCCCCCGCGACCCGACTTTGGATAAAGCGGAAGAAAATGGATGGATGGATGGACAAGGATCAAAAGTTAAAGTTGCTCCAGTTTTGGTAAAATGTGGTGCAAATTATTGGTTGAGATATAGGATTAAAGCCCTGTTTACACATAGACGGTAAGAGCTCCCGGAAGCGTCCCAAAAGAGTTTTTGGCCGTCTTAAGGATCACACGCCGTTGTTAAAGTAGACCTGCATTGAAATAAATGTGGTCAGATTTCAGAAAGAAATAGCTGATATGTATTTATAAGACCCTTGTGAATGCAGTAAAGTAAATCTGTAAGCCCAAATTTGTAATTCAGCGGAGAAATCTTCGTTTAAAAATGACAAATTTGCAGCTAAAATTTAGCCCTCTGTGAAAACAGTTCGTACAGCCGTATCATTTCCATGATGTCAGGGACAAGACAACGCGCTCCCGCCTTCAGTCCGATCCCGCATTGAAATTGATTTTATCTGTTAGTAATGTTACTTATACACGTCCTAGTTTCAACATCCAAAAGTAAGCTGCAATGAATGTGAGATACAGATCTGTGTGCTCAGATCAGCAACGACATGGACAGCGGGCGCCGTTCTTCCTCTCCCACTCTCTGCCTCCGCTGCGCTTATTAAGTCTGCGGGCTCGTTAACGAGCTCGTTAACCGCCGATGCGGGCCACTCACACCGCCCGTGTCTGCTTTGCAGCCGGTGTTGTGCCAGATTCAGCGCACAACACCGGCATCACCTCTCTGTCTACTGAATGGAGCTGCAGCACACTTGGCACAAGTCCTGAGATTACGCTCGCTGTTTTAATGCGAAGCGGCCGGTACACCTGTTGCTGCAAGGACAGACTTCTTGCGGCAAAATCCACAGCACCGCACGTCTCGGCAATCGGAGCCCCAGAGCTCCATGGACGCTGAGAGAGGTTTCTATATTTTTAATGACTGGGATTCTTTGCGGGTCTCGCCTACCGGAGGCGAAAGACAGTAGATTTTCATTGCGACACCACTCAATCAAACGGGCGTATGAAAAAGTCCCCCAAAATAATTTTCAAGCACAAATAAAAGAAATGTGTACTCACCAAACGTGCCGCAAGACAATATGAAGTTTTAAAAAAGTAGATCCTTCCGTATAAGACAAGAAAAAGGTGCAGATGCAAACTGACGTAAATCCACAAATTACAGTTGGCGCGCAATGCATGCTGGGAGAGAGGGTCTTCTCCGTGACGTCTCGGCAGCGTCCATGATGAGAGGGACAGTTTTGCGGAGGGCTAAATGTTAGCTGTAAATTTTTCATTTTTAAATGAAGATTTCTCCGTTGAATGACAGATCTGGGCTTCCAGATTTACTTTACTACATTCAGAAGGATCTTATGTGTAAATGTAAGTCATTTTTTGGTCCAAAGATCTGACTGCATTTATTTCAATGCAGGTCTACTTTAACACCGGCACTAGTGGCTTAGTTCCGGCTTTACCGGGAATTGACGAAAAAATTATTCAACATGTCGAATAATTCCGGGAGCGCTCCCGGAGAATTTGCGTGACGACGAAGACAACGCGAACAACGGCGTTTGATACTTTTTAATCGCCGTTGCATCCTGCCCCTTCCTGTAGTGCCGCAGTTTACACCGCCGTAATTGGCAGCCGGCATTGTATCCCTAATCAATGGCGTGTAAAACGGCGATAGAGCCCACATCTGCGTCCTCAAGGGCATTTTAACTGGCGACAGAGGCACACAAAACGGTGGCGCTAACGGACAGTACACCGTTCTAAATGCCACCTCCCGGTTAACGGCGTTCCAAAGGGCCGATAGGCGGCAGTCAATATAAAAACACTAGCGCGCTGCATGCAGGCGTCTCACTCGCGGCCAGCTCCAGATATTTTTGCGTAAAAGCTTCAGTATGCCTCCGAAAAGAAAATTGGCAGCGGCAAGGACTTACCAAGAGGTCTGGTTCAGAAGCAGAGGGTAGCCCTGTGGTGGAGGGGGAAAGGAAGGAGAAGAAAAGGCTGAGGATGATCTCCCTCCCCCTGAAGTGACAGAGGCTTCAGCCTATTATACTCTGGGGGCGGTGCGTATATGCAAAAATTCCTGGAGTAACGCAGGATTTGCCTGGATAAATCCAGCGGTACACAGGGCATTATCGGCAGCAGCAGAACACCGCCGTTCTCACGCGCGTCTTAACCTGCAATTGTAAAGGATATAACTAGGTATTAACCCCCGTTGCCTGACGTGTGCCGGATGCTACAGCGTCAAAACGCCTCTTTATTCGGCGGATTTAGCGGTGTTTTATCCGCGTATTTGCGGATAGTACGGCGGCCAAAACGCCGCCGAAATGCTCCACCCCTTTCCACCGCGAAAACAGCCAGAACTACCGCGAACTTCAGTCTGCGTACTACCCGCTGACAAAACCGTCTATGTGTAAACTAGGCTTAATAAATGGAACAGTGCTGACTGTGTTGAATTGTTTGGTCTGCAAAGAAAAGATCAAACAATGTCGATGTCCATTGCATTCTATGACATGTGACATATGTTACCCCGTAACTAAGCATGACACATGGTGCAAACTATTGCTTTTTAAAACCCTATTAATTCAACCAATGCAATGATCTTCACGAGGGATGCTGGGAAGCACATGGCGACTGCCAGTCGGAGTAAAGAAAGCCTGATGTCAGCTGGCTGCTCGCTTGATGAAAATAAACCAAGATGACAGAAAACACTCAGAAGCATCTTATTTCTATAATATGCATATGTCGCTCACATGAACAAGTGAAGCTCGTCAGCATCTCACCATGTCATTTAGGTCCTTCAGACTTTATTTTGAGTAAATGCTTCAGGGGAGCATTTTGGCAAAAACCTTTCAGCGTCCCCCAGACTCACGCCTTTTAAGCATTTTCTTTATTTGCATCTCACATGCCTGGAAAATCTCCTCACCATCTAATCATGTCCCTTAGGACCGTCAGACTTTTTTCAGTAAAATGGTTCTTGGGAGCATGAGCATGACTAAAACCTTTCAGCCCCCCCAGACCCCCGCCTTTTTAAGCATTTTCCTTAGTTTGCTTTTCAGCTGACCCCCCAATTACAGCCCTCTTAACCCCCTGCCACTTTAAGCATTTTTTTTAATGTAGATGTAAATTAATATTCAAAGTTTTCAGCTAGTTGACAGTAGGGCTGTACAATATGGCCAAATTATCGTATCTCAATATTGTCATATAAATTGTCACATAAATGTCACTTATATACATATTGTCCATATTCTTAAGATGCTTAGGTAGGTAAGGAGAGTTCCCATGGGATAAAAAAGCTTTTCAACCTACCATCCCTGGTTCTCAAGACCAGGCACCTAAGTGGCTCTACTCTCTCTCTTTTTTTAAAGATATTTATGTGTACCTTAGTAAACACGAGTAGAGTTCCACTTTAGATTTGGAATGTATAATAGAAGATATACCTTACTGAATTTTCATATCATTATGATATACGATATGACTATGATTTGACACAAAGTGCAGCAACAGTGAAAATTAAACATTCTTAAACAAAACAGTAATAATACCACACTCATTTTGCACTCATCATAACACAAGGTTGGGTAGGATTACTTTGAAATGTAATACAAAAGTAATCAGATTACAAGTAATCCAAATGTATGTACATACATACATGTAATCCACATGTATTCTTTCAAAGTAATCCTACCCAACCTAATGTTAGGATCCTATGCCCTCCAAAACTATTGGAAAACTTGGAATTTCACACATTTTAATTTGTTTATGCCATTTTAAATACAAGAAATACAATAAAATAAAGAATAAAAAAATTCTAATATTATCTTCCTCAAACTCAAACTGAAAGCAAATCTCTAAAACTTGATAAAGCCTGTAAATAATAATCAGTTTTATTGGCAGTTTTCTTTAGACAAGTCAGGGGATGAAAACATGAACATTTCCAAGTCTATGAATATGTCTTGGACTTTATTTACATCAATTATGAAGAAATACAAAAGTTTCTTTCACCAAAACATCAAATCTAGGCTTTCATCTCAAATGTACTTTCTGTCAAATTGTAGCTGAACTTTCAGGTCTTCTTTTTAAGAAAATCCTCCTCTACACCACTTCATCAGGAAGCTAGATTTTATATTTTTAATTAATTTATATCAAGTTGTAGAGATTTGCTTTCAGTTTCAGTTAAGGAAGATAATTTTAGAAAAAAAAATGTATTTGAAATGGAATAAACAAATTAAAATGTGTGAAATACCAAGTGTTCCAATACTTCTGAAGGCAATTGAGAAACACTGAGGAGCAGCATCTTACATCTCATATATAGTGCAGCAGATAAGAGAATATTTAGAGTGGAAACCTGCAAATGGTGATACAAACATCAAATTCGGCACAAATAATCCATAGACATAAACTCTTTAAAAAAAACTGATTGGCCACTTGAATTTTCAAGAGGCAGCCAGGTAGGGTTCAATTGAAGAATTACATAGGGGTCAAAATTAAAAGATGCTCCAATCATATAGAAAACTGCACCACATTATTTGCCTGATCATAAAGATTCCAAAAAAGGTATAGTTTGGACAATCTGTGACTGAATGTTATGGAGTTATGAGGTTTAAGCAGCAAGAATAGTGACAAAGGTCAGTTTCAGTTTGTACAGGAGTCAAAAGTTAAAGTTGCTCCATTAATTTTGCTCCAGCTGTATTTGTGCTGAATTTGATGTATCACCATTTCTTCTTCTACTAAGGTGGATTAGAACTTTTTTGTGGTACACAGCAAAAACTACTGGACAGGAGGAACCCAGCAGTCAATGTGACTCACTGATTTGAAAATGCAGGTCTTTCAGCCGTACATGTGGAGCCGTGACGTCAATCATCTGTGTCCAATCAGATTTCAGTGAAACCCCGGCCTCCACTCTAGCTCCACCCATACCAGGAAGTGTTCAACATTTGACATGTCCGGTTTCACTGTGACTGAAAATTTAGCACTTCCTGTTTGAGTGTGAGCTTGCCACTGAGTTCCCGTGAGATTCCATGGGATCTCGTCTGTCAATCCAGGATGTGTTTGACATTTGAACATTTCCTGTTTTACTGTGTGTTTGAAATTTGGCATTTCCTGTTTAGGATGCCCTGTACCATGAGTAAGCTTGGGGAGACGGGCAAGATGGCGGACAGGGCACAAGCAAACTTTTGAGCTCCGTATGTTTTGGTCCCAGCGTTGGACTAGAACTTGTTGTGAAAGTGTAGGAACACGGACCCACAACAGGGGGCGCAATGAACGGACAATGGAGAGAGTAAATAACAAGATTTACTACTGAAACAAGCACGAGTAATACAACAAACACAATTTGGGGTCGAATCCGCTGGTGTCGTGTGGGCAGGCTCGAAGGTAGGAGACGTCTGTCTCAGTCGAACCGGAACCACCCAGATCTCCTCTGCCACCGAACCCTGGAAATACTGGAACCGCCAAGTCCCGAATTCCCAGGTGGCCACTGCCTCCGCTCGTCGGATCCGGTACTGCTGGCAGGAGAGAGCAACAACACACAGGAGTGGATGAACGCACCCAGTAACAGAGAGGGGAGAAGCCGCCTCCACCTCTTGGCAAAGTATAGCAGGAAGGTGAGTACTTATCCAAAGAATGAGGTTTTCAGTAGTCACCAGTCCTGAAAAAGGTTTTAACAGTCTTAGCTGATGATGCAATGTATAACTGCAGAGAATACTACCTTGGTCTTAGGCGATATCTCGGCACTGAGGTGGAGACGCCGTCCTCCTGATATACCTCGGTGCTGAGTAGAACAGCTGTGTCTGGTGATGGGTGACAGCTGTCACCCAGGCTACTCCCATGATGCGGCAGCGCCCTCTGGTGCCTGGAGCCCGCACTCCAGGCAGGGCGCCCTCTGGTGGTGGTGGGCCAGCAGTACCTCCTCTTCAGCGGCCCACACAACAGAACTGTCCTCTTTTGACAAACAAATCACTGTGAACTCTGTGGAATCACTGTCTAGCCTACCAGTGAAGAAAGATATGTAAATAAAAACTATGTGTGCAAATAAAGACAAAGCAAACAAAAAGGCGGGAGATTCGCTAGCTTTTCATAGCTACGCCACCGCCGCCTCATCTCCGGAGAAGGCCACCCCGATAGAGGCCATCAACCAGGGCAAAACCAGATGACAATTAAGCACTCCCACCAAACAACCACCTGCTAAGAGGTTAGCACAAAACACAGAGAAGACGAGGTGGAAATAAACAGTATGGAATTCACATTTGCTGACATGGTGAAAATCCTGAGGAAAGTTGAAAGCAAAGTAGATGACTTGACGGAGCTACTGAAAGATCAGTCAAACATGTTTGCCAAGCTACTCCAGCATATCGAGGTAAATGGGAAAGCAATTGCTGAATGCTGCTCGAGAGTCGAAACTCTGGAAAACGAATGCAAAGAGCTGAAAAAAGAAAACACTGCTCTGAAAGAAAAGGTTCTAGAAGTTGAACATTACAAACGATGCTGGAATCCGGTCTCAAAGAACAAGATGGCAAAAACATCAGGGAGAAAATCGAGGAGCTTCGGCTGAAAATCTTCCCACAGTGGGCTGACAACATCGGAAACATGATCGACTCCATGCACCACGTCAGAAGAAGGGAGAATGGACGCAGCCGCCAGGTCATCATCCAGTTCGTAAGAAGAATTCATCGAGATGCAGTGTGGAAATCAACCAAGGATTCACCAGTCTGCAAGGAGCGATGAGTCCACTTTGTCCAGGATTTCATCAAGGAAGATCTGCTATCTCGAGAGAAACTGGCCAATAATAAAACTGGCCAGATCACAGAATAAGGTGGCTTTTTACAAAGGCCACACTGCAGTCATCGACGGCCGCATAGTTACAGCCTAAAAACGAAAATATAAGCACCTTAAGCTTGAAAATATTCATTCAATTTCAGTCCAGTTTGTTCTAATGGAATTACTAACACATTCAATTGATATTCACAATGTTACTTTTAGATGGGCAAATTTCCACATTTGTTAGGGACCTGCCTAAACTTCCTCCTTACTTAAAGTAAGAAACTTTACCTACCTTCTACAACTTTTTGTTTATATATATTTATATATGTGTGTGTGTGTGTGTGTGTCTGTGTGTGTGTGTGTATGAATGCGTGTGTGTGAGCAACAATGCTACTAAAATGCAACTTAAAATTATTGACGATTAATACTCGAGGTCTAAGGGATAGTGTCAAAACAAAGGCTCTGTTTTTATACTGCAAAAGTAGACAAGCACAATGCATTCTATTGCAGGAAACTCATTCAAATGAAATGGATGAAAAATTTTGGATGTCTCAATGGGGGGACAAAATGATCTTTTCACATGGTACTTTAAGATCAGTTGGTGTAGCAATTTTATTCACTGCCAAGGGAAAATAGTTAGTACAAAATTTGATGATAATGGCCACTGGATTACAACCCCTGGCAAAAATTATGGAATCATCGGCCTCGGAGGATGTTCATTCAGTTGTTTAATTTTGTAGAAAAAAAGCAGATCACAGACATGACACAAAACTAAAGTAATTTCAAATGGCAACTTTCTGGCTTTAAGAAACACTATAAGAAATCAAGAAAAAAGATTGTAGCAGTCAGTAACGGTTACTTTTTTAGACCAAGCAAAGGAAAAAAATATGGACTCACTCAATTCTGAGGAATAAATTATGGAATCACCCTGTAAATTTTCATCCCCAAAACTAACACCTGCATCAAATCACATCTGCTTGTTAGTCTGCATCTAAAAAGGAGTGATCACACCTTGGAGAGCTGTTGCACCAAGTGGACTGACATGAATCATGGCTCCAACACGAGAGATGTCAATTGAAACAAAGGAGAGGATTATCAAACTCTTAAAAGATGGTAAATCATCATGCAATGTTGCAAAAGATGTTGGTTGTTCACAGTCACCTGTGTCTAAACTCTGGAGCAAATACAAACAACATGGGAAGGTTGTTAAAGGCAAACATGCTGCTAGACCAAGGAAGACATCAAAGCGTCAAGACAGAAAACTTAAAGCAATATGTCTCAAAAATCAAAAAT
The DNA here is from genome assembly GCF_902500255.1 of Thalassophryne amazonica. Classification (NCBI taxonomy): domain Eukaryota; kingdom Metazoa; phylum Chordata; class Actinopteri; order Batrachoidiformes; family Batrachoididae; genus Thalassophryne; species Thalassophryne amazonica. Next base: position 51,700,596 of record NC_047108.1, on the reverse strand, counting down.
GAACAACAAAACAAATGAGGAACGAATGGGAGGAAACTGGAGTCAACATCTGTGACCGAACTGTAAGAAACCGCCTAAAGGAAATGGGATTTACATACAGAAAAGCTAAACGAAAGCCATCATTAACACCTAAACAGAAAAAAACAAGGTTACAATTGGCTAAAGAAAAGCAATCGTGGACTGTGGATGACTGGATGAAAGTCATATTCAGTGATGAATCTCGAATCTGCATTGGGCAAGGTGATGATGCTGGAACTTTTGTTTGGTGCCGTTCCAATGAGATTTATAAAGATGACTGCCTGAAGAGAACATGTAAATTTCCACAGTCATTGATGATATGGGGCTGCATGTCAGGTAAAGGCACTGGGGAGATGGCTGTCATTACATCATCAATAAATGCACAAGTTTACGTTGATATTTTGGACACTTTTCTGATGTTTAAGGATGATGAAATCATTTTTCAAGAAGATAATGTTATGTGTCGGACGCAGCCCGGAGAACCGACCAGCGTTTGAAGGACCCAGTATAAAATAAGCAGAGCACGGTACAAAGGATAACAGAGTTTAATGAACATAACAGTGCTGTGAAAAATATAAAAGTGCGTGGTCTGGCGTGGTGGATTGCGGTGCGCTCCCAGCAGCGCTAACGGTCCGGAGCCAGAACTGGTTCGGACCCAAGGACCCCGCCGACACCCCCCAGGTGGCCGCGACAAACCGAGTCTGTGAAAGAAGGAATCATTATGTGAGTCCACACTCAACACACAGAGAGAACGCTCAAAGGTGTACAAACAGCAAACACTTCCTGGCTTAATTACTAATCAGCTTCCCACCCTGCAGGCATGGAACATCCAGTTCACAAAACTCCACAGCAGTGGAAGCTGATTAAACGACTACATACAGCTCAATATAATAAGGTGTGAGGGATACCATATTTACTGACTGTATAAATGTTAGTCACAAAATCTAACGTACCTCAGGAAGTGTGCTGACGAGCGTGAGACCTCACCCCCTCCTCTTTCACAGACCATGCATCAAACCTGGACGTTCTCTGCATCCACTGATGATGAGATGGCTCCCGAGACGACTATCTCACCCGTCTGGTCACAAGGTCGAGTCTCTGGCAAATACACACTGTGTACTCCAGTCTTAAATGCCACCATGTTCCAATCCATGTAGATGCACCTCAGCTGTGAGTCCTGACGAGCCGCAGGTGATCAGGGTGAGGTCCTGATAAACTCAGCTACACAGCCACTCAGTCCCAAATGCAAGCCACCTGGAAGGAAAAACAAAAGACAGAAACAAAAAGGCAGCCAGGCCCCCCAGCCATACAACAGATAATGCATCTTGCCATAGAGCAAAAACTGTGAAAACATTCCTTGCAAAAAGACACATAGGGTCAATGTCAACGAGCAGATGTGATTTGATGCAGGTGTTAGTTTTGGGGATGGAAATTTACAGGGTGATTCCATAATTTATTCCTCAGAATTGAGTGATTCCATATTTTTTTCCTCTGCTTGGTCTAAAAAAGTAACCGTTACTGACTGCCACAATCTTTTTTTCTTGATTTCTTATAGTGTTTCTTAAAGCCAGAAAGTTGCCATTTGAAATGACTTTAGTTTTGTGTCATGTCTGTGATCTGCTTTTTTCTACAAAATTAAACAACTGAATGAACATCCTCCGAGGCCGGTGATTCCATAATTTTTGCCAGGGGTTGTATAACAGTAATTCAACTAGATGAATCTATTTTAATACTAGGGAATATTTATGGTCACTGCAGCATTATGCTAAATAGAAAGCTGGTCTCTGAAATTCAGGAAGTGCTATTTCAACTCAGAATTAAATATGCATCAGAAAACATTGTTTTAGGAGGAGATTGGAATATGGTTAAAGATGACTGGCTTGACAGACATCCCAGTAAATATAACACTCCTCACCCTAATCTCATGTTAACGGATTACCGTGTTTCCTTAAATCTTACATACCCATGGAGACAAAGACATCCTGATAAAAGACAATACTCTTGGTTCAAACCAATCGGTTCAGCAAAATCCAGGCTTGATTACTGGCTAGTAAGCGATGACATAGCCAATCAAATCTCAAAATGTGAAATATTACCAGCACCTCTCACTGATCACTGCTGTGTGGAGTTATTTGTAACACCTCTCCCACAGTCCGTCAGGAAAAATGGGTACTGGAAATTTAACTCCAGGTTACTATTTCACGATGACTTCTGTCAAGGCAGAGAGGATCTTATACAAACCATTTTAAAAGACGAATCTCTAGTATCATTTACTCAAAAATGGGAATTCTTAAAATATAAAATCCGTCAATACTCAATCTCTTATTGTAAGCAACTCAAAAAGATGAATAACATGGAAGAAGATCGCACTATAAAAGACATACTTGCCATTACCCTGGGTTCACCATAATATCAGAGAATGATAAGATAACACTTCTGTAACTACAAGAAAAATTAGATAAAATATACGAAAGGAAAGCTCAAGGAGCCTACATAAGATCACGGGCTAAGTGGATGGAGGAAGGTGAAAAGAACACTGCCTATTTTTGCAGATTAGAAAAAAAAAGAGACAAGAACGTAAAACAATAAAATCTTTAGTGATTAATGGTGAGGAATGCTTTAATGAAACATCTATTGCAAATCAAATTACTAAGTTCTATCAAAATCTGTACACCTCCTCCTATTCGGCTCCAAAGGCTGAAAGCTTTCTGAAACAAATTAAGCAACATATCCCACAAATTGATGATGAGTTTAAAGAAAACTGTGAGAAAGACATAAACTGAGCTTGACAAGGCAATTATGTGCCTAAAACTTGATTGTTCTCCGGGTCCTGATGGGCTGACTGGTAACTTTTATAGACATTTTTGGAAATCACTCAGAAACCTACTCTTTCAAATGTTTAATGAGGCCATAGATAATTTAGCTCTACCAACATGCATGAAACAAGGCATCATCACTTTAATTCCCAAACCAGATAAAGATACAAAAATACTAGAAAACTATCACCCAATCTCACTTCTTAATAATGATTATAAACTACTTACATATATATACTAACAGACTTAAAAAGAAAATAGACACTATTAATAATGAAACACAATCAAATCAGGCTTTGTGAATAAAAGATCTATACATAATAAGATTAGATTGGTAAAAGACCTATTAGATTATACTGACTTAACTGAAGACAAAGGATTCATTCTATTCCTTGACTTTTATAAGGCCTTTGATCAACTAGAGCATCAATTTCTTTTTCAAGTACTGCGGGCATATGGCTTTGGACCTAAATTTTGTAATGTAATTGAAACATTCTATAGAGATACTACTAGTACAGTGACACTTCCAACTGGTACCACACTGTTGTGTGGGCCGCCAGAAGAGGAGGTACTGCTGGCCCACCACCAGAGGGCGCCCTGCCTGAAGTGCGGGCTTCAGGCACGAGAGGGCGCTGCCGCCTACAGGAACAGCCGAGGTGACAGCTGTCACTCATCTTCATCTCACCCGGGATAAAAGCAGGATGACACCTCCACCACATCGCCGAGACATCGACTTCTGTGAGAGGTAATATTCTCTACCAGCATTCAGTGGTTCAAGAGCTCTTGTGTTGCAGCTGTCAACCAGAGGACCGGCGTGGGTCGCGACTGTTTCGTCCTTCGTCTCGTCAGATAAGTGGTTAAACAGACGCTGCACGAGTGTGTGTTAAAGGTGGAGGTGGAATTCCCACCATTATTGTTACAGGGTGTACACACACCCACACTTGACTGTCTTTGTTCTCCGCCAGCAGTACCAGATCCGACACGCTGAGACGGTGGCCACCTGGGGACTTCGGGACTTGGCGGCTCCAGTATCCTTCGGGTTCGGTGGCGGTGGAAATCGTGTGGTTCCGGTTCATCTCCAGACGGGCGTCTCCTATCGTCGAGCCTGCCCACACGACACCTTCATTAATTGACTTGTATTCATTCTGTAATCTGCTGTGTGTGGTTGTGACATTCACAACAGTAAAGTGTTCTAATTTAACTTCCTCTATTGTCCGTTCATTTACGCCCCCTGTTGTGGGTCCGTGTCACTACACTTTCCCAACACCACACCACGCTTCTCTTTTAAATAGAGGAGTAAAACAAGGATGCAATATTTCACCATTCCTATTCATAATGGCAGTTGAAATGCAGGCCATTATGCTTAAAAATTCAAGTATAGAAAAACTGAACATTTTTAGTAAACAGCTGTCTTCCTCAAAAATTTAGAACAAATTCCTGTAGTATTAAACTTAATTGACCTCTTCTCTGAAGCATCTGGTTTGACACTTAATCGTAATAAATGTGAACTTATGGCCATACACGATTGTAACCTTTTAGAAGCATATAATATTCCAATAAAATCTTGTGTAAAATATCTGGGCATTAGCCTAACTAAAGATACAGCTACAAGTGACTCATTAAATACACACCCAAAAATTAATCAGTGTAAATCTAAGTTGAATTCTTGGCTACAACGAGACCTAACAGTTTTTGGAAGAACATATTTAACTAAAATGGAATCTCTAGCAAGATGTATTTATCCAGCCTACTCTATGGTGATCCCAGACAAATCAATAAAAGCCATAAACAAGCTCAACTTTAACTTTGTCTGGAAAAACAAAGTTCACTATATTAAAAAAATCTGAAACCATAAAAGAATACGAGGAAGGTGGACTTCAAGTAGCTGACTTTGAGTGTTTAAATACTGTACTAAAAATAAAATGGTTAAAATCTTTCCTAACTGAAAAAAATAGCATCTGGTTCTGCCTCTCCAAAGGCCTATTTGATATGGGAGGTATTGAATTCATCCTTAGATGTGATTTTAATGTTGATAAATTACCAGTTAAACTATATCATCCTTTCATAAACAAGTCCTGTTAAGCTGGAAACTTATGTACAACCACAATTTTACTCCACATCAAACCCCAATATGGAACAACAGATATGTACTTTGCAATAGAAAATCTATTTTCTTGCAGAACTGGATGTTTAAAGGAGTGTGGTCAATAGGCCATCTAATGGATGACCAAGGGAACTGGCTATCATTTGAAAACTTCTGCACCCTTCACAATATGTCGAAGGGCAGAATTAAAAAAAAAAATCTCCAAAGCAATCCCTCAAACTCTCAAACGCCTAATACAGAGCATGGAACTGGAAAATCTGCCTGCTCCTAACCTCTCAAACCTGCAAAACTATGAACAAAATTTTTTAGAAAAAAATATACCCAACAAAACTCTCAGAAAATGTCTAAATAATCAATTATTCCCCATAAAACCAAATAGAAACTCAATCATCCAAAAAATTCTGAAGGTGAAAAAAAAAAAAAAAAAAATAGAACAGAATATCTAAAATTTCCCATTAGTCCCCCCCAAAAAAAGAAACACATTTTTAACAAAACAACTATATTCTGTGATAACGACATTGAAACAACCGAACATTTATTTTGCCAGTGCATAAATTCCAGGTCATTTTGGGACGACTTGTGGAACTGGCTATCTTCAAGAATCCAGATACAAAGTGATTTGAAATGGGATGATATTATTTTGGTATTTCTTCAAGAGACACTGAAACAAGAATTGTGCTGAACAATACCTTATTGTTAGCAAAATATTTTATACATACATGTAAATGTAAGAAAGTAATGCCCATTTTCGCTGTTTTTAAAAAACAAATGCAAGATAACTATGTAAAATCCCTTAAACAGATGACATGTAAAAATGCACTCTCTGATGGAAGCCATAGAAGATCTACAACTTTTTGCTGACCTCTAATGTTTGTATATAGATGCATATCTTGTGTTTGTGTGTGTGTGTGTGTGTGTGTGTCTCTCCTTTTCTTCTTTTGTTAAGTTACCAGTGCCTTGTAAACCGCACTAGAATGTTTCAAATTGTTAAATGCCAAGATGGTTTGTACATTTAATCCTGTTGGAAAAGGGAAAAAAAAAAAGAAAAAGAAAGCGCCCGGCTTCAGTGACAGCCAATCAGAATGCCGCTCTCGAGAACGATCCAATCAGAGTAAGGCTTACTAAGGGGGGATTTAGATTCGGCCAATAGTAAATGTAAAAATGCGTATTTTTTTAATCTCTATTTCTCCACAATGACGTCCCAACTTTGTGAATCATGATTGGCAGAACAAAAGCACGTGGTTTATTTTGACCAATGGTAGATCTCCACCCTCCTCACACACGAACGGCAGCAGGCAGTGTGGTCAAGAAGAGTTCAGTTTTCATTCACAGCGACGAGGGATCGTCTTAAGCTTGAAAGCGAGTATCGGAGGTAGGTTCACTTATTTAATTCTGGACAACGTGTTTTATCTGTAAAAGGGTAAGAACAGTTCCTCCTATCCTGAGGGTGGAAAGATAACGGATAGAAGTCTTTCATCAGTGCATTATTTATTTCCTCCTCGGGAAATCAGCCCAGGTGCGTCTGGATTTTTGTTTGAATTATGAAAACAATAAATAAATAGTAATAAGATTTTTTTTAACCTAGTCTGTGTTAATGGCGGCTTCTTATGATAGTATTTTGTTGCCACAGTTTTATCTGCAAGAATTCAGTTCAAATTATTTGATTTATATAGCACCAAATACTGTAACAACAAAGTTGCCTCAAGGTGTTTCACACAAGTAAAGTCTAAATGTACCAACCCAGAGAGCAAGCACACAGGCGACAGTGGTAAGGAAAAACTCCCTCTGATGATTTGAGGAAGAAACCTCAAGCAGGCCAGACTCAAAGGGGTGGCCCTCTGCTTGTGCCATGCGACCGACACAATTGACAAAATGAACATACAGGAAATTTTGGGAGCCTATGCCGGTGCACAGGATGGGAGGCTGCACCTCAAACAGAGAGAAAAAACAGAATCGGGCATTAGAAAGACAACAAATACAGTATCATTTGTCAGCATTAAACAACAAGAAAAGCAGAAGAAATACTAAGGTGATTGCTGGCTCCACTAAAAGACCCAGACTTTAGATAAAGTTGAGGCTGTGGCCTGCTCTGTTTACTAATAAAATTAATTTAAAAGGGTTGAAAGCATAATGACATACTATGCCAGTATGCTAGCTGTACAAATGGGGAAAATAAGTGCGTCTTAAGTCTGGACTTGAAAGTCTCTACAGAGTCTGACTGTTTTATTGACACAGGGAGGTCATTCCACAAAAAGCAGGTGCACAATAAGAGCAAGCTCTCTGACCTACATATATTTTTTTTAAATTCACCTTATGGACACAAAGTAGTCCTGTAGCCTGAGAATGCAGAACCTGGGTCGGTACATAGTGTTTAAGTAGGTCAGCTAAGTAGGGAGGTGCTAGTCCGTTATAGGTTAGTAGCAGAACCTTAAAATCTGATCTCACAGGGACAGGAAGCCAGTGAAGAGATGCCAAAATGGTTGTAATGTGGTCAAACTTCCTGTTTCCTGTCCAACGTCTGGCAGCAGAATTTTTTACCAATTGGAGATCCCTAATGCTGGTAAACTGGAAAATAGAACATTGAAGTAGTCCAGTCTAGAAGGCATGAATCAGGGTCTCAGCATCAGCCATAGACAGGATGGGATTAATCTTTCGCTGGTAGAAGAAAGCAGTCCTCGTAATATCTCTGATGTGGAGGTCAAAGGACAACGTAAGATCAAAAATTACCCCAGGGTTCCTCACTTTGTAAGTGTGATGTACGACACACAAGCCTAGGCTAAGCGTTAACTGGTCAAATTGATGCCGATGTCTCACTGGACTAAGAACCGTCATTTCAGACTCATCAGAGTTTAAAAGTAGGAAATTGATAGACATCCAGTTTTCACTGATGCAAGGCAATCTTCTAAAGGTGCCCTGACACTTGCATGACTTTGATGCATGCATTTGCACGCCCTGTGTCATGCAGGAGAGTAAACTCATCTTTAACAGGTGTAGACTGAATGTGAGGGGGCACTGGCACA